>NC_053138.1:46334749-46634749 GCF_016808335.1 Panicum virgatum
ATGCTACGCCGTTGCCCATACAACGGTCGAGTGGTTTGCACGATAGTGGAGTTAGGTGAGATGACACACCAACTCGGTCCTTACATGCGACAAGATGGATATCTCCCTTCATTGCCCTGCCACACAGGCATAAGCACACCAAACGGCAATCCACACGGAAATGCCGTCCATCTCGCCCATACTCATCTTTCGAAACCACATTTTATCCCGTCCCATACGCACACATTTTTCTTTATCAAATAAATCATATTAAGGGTAAAGTCCTAAGCGTTCTAATATCGATTAACGTCCAAGCAAAATCAGACATTAATCTAGGTGGTCAAGGAATTAGTCATCACAAATCAAGGGGTGGCTATCCAACCGTGTTTTCATGCAAGTAAACATATGCAGTTTTATAAAACGGGCCATTGGGTTATGTTTATAAAACTAGGACAGAAACATGCATCAAAGGATGGGATTGAACTTGCCGTCTTCGTAGCCTTCGGGGAAGTCCTGTCCTTCGGGCTCGGGGTCGCGGAACTGGTCCTCGTTCTCCTGCTCACAGTACTGCTCGTTGACGGGCTCTCCTTCGTTCACTCCGCGGTCTACAGCGCACACAAACAAGCACTCAATCAAAACAAAGATCTATCGTTGAGCTCGAATCGGGAACACATAAAATATAGAGATAGAAGCGGCATTTTTGAGTGGTTTCTTAATGGTAAGGCTGAAACTGAGCTAAGAGATACTTGGTAAGGTTCCGGGTTGATTAGAGGTCGTTAGGTTCATGAAATAATAGGTTTAGTAGAGGTTCGGGGGTCGGTCAGGGGCCTGGTTGTAATTACTCCTCGCGAAGGCAGGGACCTATTTGCAATTTCTAGAAATATTTGGACTAAACTGAAAAGGTCTAGGGCATACTTGGAATTATGTTTCATGTGAAAGGGTTTTCTTTGGAAATAAAACAAAGGACATGGTTCTTTTTGAAAAGAAAGGATATAAGGACAAGGGTCCTTTAATAGAATGAGAGGAGAGGGGGGGCCTAAATGCAAAATGGCCATTCATCCCCTTCCTCCCGCCGCAAGACAGGGGAGGGGCGCCGGCTCACCGGCGGCGGCCATCCCGGCCGCTCCAGGCTCCGGGGGTGGCCGTGGACCGGGGGAAAAGAGAGAGGGGGGTTCGGGGAATCGATCCCCGGCCTCACCTCCAGCTAGGGTAGCGTGTAGAGGCGGGGCGACGGGAAGCAGGCGGCGGCGGGCTGGAGTAGCTGCGGCGGCGGCGCTGCGGGCTGAAGGAGGAGGCTAGGGTCGGCGGTGAGGTGGCGTGGATGGCCGTGGAGCTCGGGGGGGTCCTTTTATAGCCAAGCGAGGGCGGTGCGGCGGCGTGAGTAGGTGTGGCCGGTGAGATGGCCCGGCGAGCGGCGCGGGGCGGAGTAAAGGCGCGCGGCCGTCCGCGCACGTCGTGACGCGGCGTGCGGCGGGGGCGACGAGGCCGTCGTCGAGCACGTGGGGCGGCGCTGTTCAGCACAGTGGCGGCGCGAGCGGCGAGGCAGGGCACGGCGAGCGGCGCTGCGGGCGCACGTGGGCGCGTGCGGGCCGAGCAGGACCGGAGCGAGGCGCTAGCGGCGGGCGTCGCGGCGTACGGCGGGGCGATGATGGCGGGGCGCCAGTCGGGTGGCCGCGTCGTGGCGCGCCGGGGTGAGGCGGTGCGGCGCGTGCGCGTGAGCGGCGCCGAGCGGGGCAGTGCGGGCGGCGTGGCTGCGGCGAGCACAGGGCGGCGCAGCAACGGGCGTCGCGCGACGCGCACGTGGGCGGGGCAGGGTGTGCGCGCGCGCGTGCGCGGCGGGGCAGGGGCCAGCGGCGTGTGTTCGGGCACTCGGCGCGACCAGCGCGCGCGTGCGCGCGGCGCAGGCGGGTGGCGACGGCGTGCGCGGCACCAGTGGTGGCCTCGGTGCAGCGGGCGCGCGCGGCCAGGCGGCGCAGCTCCGGTGCGCGTGCGGCCGGGCAGCGTGGAGGCTCGCGCGCGCGGGGAAGGGTAGGGAGCGGCTTGAGCGGAGCTCGGGGCAGGCGGCTCGGGAGCGGAGGGGGCGCGGCCGGGCGGGGCAGGCCGAGCCGGGTGCGCGCGGGGCAGGCGCGACGGGGAAGAGAGAGAGGAAGGAGGGAAGGGAGAGAAAAGAAAAGAAGGAAAAGGAAAAGAGAAAGGGAAAAAGAAATGGGAAAAGGAAAAAGAAATATAGGAAAAGAAATTGGGAGGGAGGAAAAGAAAAAGGAGGGAGAGAGGGGGGGGGGCGGTGCGCGCCAGCGGCGACTGCGGCCGCGGTCGGCCACGCGGGTGCGGGCCACGGGAGATGGGGCACGCGGCCGGAAAGGAAGGAGAGAGGGAAAAAGGAGGGGCGGGAATTCGCGGTGGCCGGTCACGACGCGTCGCGTCGGATGGGACAGAGACGGGACGCGGATTGAATTCGGGTGTCGGGTCAGATCTGATTGGGTGATCGGAGCAGGAGGGTTTCCGGGAAGTTAGGCTTCAAGGTTTAAGTCGAGCTCGACGATAAAACTTCTTAGCGCATGATTTGTTTAGTGAATTTTCAGGATGTCACAAACCTACCCCACTTAAAATGAATCTCGTCCTCGAGATTCGGCTGGTCCCTAAACAGGTGGGGAAATTCCTTCTTCAGAGCGTCTTCTCGTTCCCACGTCGCTTCTTCTACTCCGTGTCTGCTCCACTGGACCCTGCATATCCGTACCTCAGAGTTTCTGGTCCTTCTGGTGACCGTGTCGAGAATCTTGACCGGTACTTCTTGATATCGTAGGTCTGGCTGTAGATCTATCGTTTCTACTGGCACGTGCTCTGCCTCGGGTACTCTCAAACATCTTCTTAGCTGTGAGACGTGGAACACCGGATGTATATCTGACATTTCTTCTGGCAGTTCCAAGCGGTATGCTACAGCTCCAACTTTCTTCAGAACTCGGTACGGTCCAATGTACCGAGGGGCTAATTTTCCTTGTACCTGAAATCTTCGGGTTCCTCGAATGGGCGATACCTTGAGATACACAAAATCCCCTGGACTGAAACTTATTTCCCGCCTTTTCTTGTCAGCGTAACTCTTCTGTCGGGACTGGGCTGCTTTCAGCTTCTCTCTGATCTCGGCTACTCTTTCTTCTGCTTCCTTTATGAGGGCGGGCCCGACTAAAGCACGTTCTCCAACTTCTGACCACATCAGAGGGGTCCTGCATTTCCTTCCGTAGAGAGCCTCGAACGGTGACATGCCCAGGCTTGCTTGATACCCATTATTGTATGAGAACTCAGCATAGGGTAAACTCTGTTCCCAATCTTTGCCATAGGTGAGAACACATGCTCTCAACATATCTTCCATAATCTGATTCACTCTTTCTGTCTGACCATCTGTCTGCGGGTGATAAGCGGAACTAAAGTCCAGCTTGGTGCCCATGGCTTTATGCAAACTTTTCCAAAATCTCGAGGTGAATTGGGTCCCTCTGTCGGAAACAATTCGGCTGGGCACACCATGCAACTTCACTATATTCTCCACGTAAAGCTTGGCTAGCTTTTCTCCGCCGTAGTTGGTACGTACGGGTATGAAGTGAGCCGCTTTAGTGAGTCGGTCCACTATTACCCATATGGAATCGTGTCCTTTCTGGGTTCTGGGCAGTCCTACCACAAAATCCATCCCTATTTCATCCCATTTCCAAACCGGAATGGGTAGGGGCTGCAACAATCCTGCCGGCTTCTGGTGTTCAGCTTTGATTCTCTGGCAAGTATCGCAATGGGCGACGAACCGTGCAATATCTGCCTTCATCCCATTCCACCAATACTTCTGTTTTAAGTCCATATACATTTTGGTGGATCCCGGGTGAATTGAGTAGGCCGAGTTATGGGCTTCATCCATGATCATCTACCTGAAATCTCCTTTCTGGGGCACACAAATTCTGTCTTTATACCACAACGTTCCCTTATTATCAACTCGAAAGTCTGGGGCCTTATTTTCTCCGGTTTGCCTCCGAATTTCCATCAGTCCCTTGTCCGACCTTTGGGCTTTCCTGATTCTTTCTTCTAGAGTGGATTGAACGTTCAGCACTTGGCTGGAGCCCCGAGGGACAATGTGCACATTTAATCGTGCCATTTCCTCTCGTAAAAGGTCATTCTTAGGCCCGTAAGATTTTCGACTTAGAGCATCAGCTACTACATTTGCTTTTCCTGGGTGATAATGAATTTCCAAATTATAGTCTTTGACTAATTCTAGCCATCTTCTTTGCCTCAAGTTCAAGTCCGGCTGGGTGAAGATATACTTCAGACTTTTATGGTCGGTAAAGATTTCGCACTTATTTCCAATTAAATAATGCCTCCAGATCTTGAGTGCGTGCACTACGGCTGCAAGTTCCAAGTCATGGGTCGGGTAGTTTTGCTCATGGGTCCTGAGCTGACGGGAAGCATATGCAACGACTTTCCCATCTTGCATCAGTACACAACCCAATCCTTGTCGGGACGCATCACAATAGATGACGAAATCCCGATGAATATCCGGTAGGGTTAGCACTGGGGCTGTCGTCAATCTTCGCTTCAATTCCTGGAAGCTCCTTTCACACGATTCCGTCCAGGTGAATTTCTTCTCCTTCTTGAGCAGCTCCGTCATGGGCCGGGCTATTTTAGAAAATCCCTCAATGAATCTCCGATAATACCCAGCTAATCCGAGGAAACTCCGGATCTCGCTGACATTGGTTGGTTGCTGCCAGTTGGAGACTGCTTCGACCTTCTCGGGGTCTACTGCCACTCCTTCCGCGGTCAGAATATGTCCAAGGAAAGCTACTTTCTCCAGCCAAAATTCACACTTGCTGAATTTGGCGTATAGCCTATGCACTCTCAATTTTTCCAAGACTACCCTCAGGTGCTGCTCGTGCTCCTGAATGCTCTTCGAGTAAATAAGTATGTCGTCAATGAAGACTACGACAAACTTATCTAGCTCGTCCATAAAAACTTTATTCATGAGGTTCATGAAATAAGCAGGTGCATTTGTTAGTCCAAAGGACATCACTGTGAACTCAAATTGTCCGTATCGGGTGACAAAGGCTGTCTTCGGGATGTCGCTTTCCCTAATCTTGAGCTGAAAATATCCGGACCTTAGGTCAATCTTGGAGAAGTACCTGGCTCCTTTTAATTGGTCAAAAAGGTCATCGATTCTGGGTAGGGGGTACTTGTTTTTGATAGTGACTTCGTTTAGTGCCCTGTAGTCTACACATAACCTCATACTTCCGTCCTTCTTTTTAACAAATAGAACCGGGGCTCCCCAAGGTGACGAACTTGGCCTGATGAAACCAATCCGTTGTAACTCTTCTAGTTGTTTCTTTAATTCTGCCAACTCAGAGGCTGCCATCCTATAGGGTCTCTTGGCTATGGGGGCGGTTCCAGGAACAAGATCAATGACAAATTCTATGTCCCTATCTGGTGGCATACCGGGAAGTTCTTCAGGAAAGACATCAGGGTACTCACTCACTACTGGGACTTCTTCTAAGGACTTGGCTTCCATGCTAAACACCATCGGGTTTGCTCCACTTTCCCGGGTGTGACAGGTCACTCGGACTCCCTCTGGATTTGTTAGGTGGACTACCTTGTCCGTACAACCTATGAGGCCATTGTGTTTGCTCAGCCAGTCCATTCCGAGGATCACATCTATCCCTTCTGACTTAAGTACTACTAAGTCTGCTAAAAACTCTACCCCACTTAAATTGATCCTTACCCGTAGACAACCCAGTTGACACCTGATGTCTCCTCCGGGCGTCCGGGTTAATAGGGGTGTTTTTAGTAGTACCGTAGGTATTTTATGTTTCTCCACAAAACTTGAGGATATGAATGAGTGTGATGCTCCAGAATCGAACAGTACTGTTGCAAGAGTTGAGCTAACTAGGTACTCACCGAGTACAACGCCCTGGGCTCCTTGAGCTTCCTGTGCGTCGATGTGGTTGACGCGGGCTCGTCCAAAAGACTGCTGGGGTTGCCTCTGCTGGTTGTTGTTGTTGTTGCTGTTGCCACGGAGGGGCACTCGGTTGGCACCGGTCAGCACTGGCTTGGGTCCATTTACTGTGTTGGAGAAAGCCGATGTAGCCGGCTTGTTCTTAGCATAGGGGCAGTCGGCGATGAAATGACCCGTCTCTCGACAGTTGAAGCAGGCCCTCACATTGTTGTTGTTGTTGATGACCTGGCTTGCGTTACTCTGAGGGGCCCTCATGGTGTTCTGGCTTCTGGGCTGGGTGTTAGGGGCCCGTGGTCCTGTTGCTTGCGACTGAGTTCTGTACTGCATTGGGGCTTGGGACCTTGGTGCATTGTAACTGAAGCTTCGGGCCTTCTGGGAACGATCCTGCTGGCGGGCCTTACTCTCCAGAAACTTGCGCTTGTTATCCTTTCTTTCATCACTCTTGGCCTTCTCAGTGAGGATTGCCTTGTTCATCAGGGTGTTGAAGTCAGGGTAGATTTGAGGGGTGAGCAGGGTTCTGAGTTCTGGATTCAGTCCCTTCTTGAACATATCCTGCTTCTTCTCATCGTCGTTCACCTCTTCTGGTGCATAGCGAGCCAATTCCATAAACTGGTGAGTATATTCTTCCACCGACATACTCCCCTGCTGAAGTGCGCGGAACTCATCTGCCTTGCGCTTCATGGTGGCCGAGGGGATGTGATAACGGCGGAACTCTCTCACGAATTCATTCCAGGTGATGGTGGAGGCATCTCTGGCGGCAGCGCAGTAATTTTCCCACCAGGCTAAGGCAGTTCCGGTGAGTTGATGTGCTGCCAGGAGGACTTTATCCCGGTCCTGGCACCCCAACGGTTCGAGCTTCCTTTGGATCACGCGGAGCCAGTCATCTGCATCCAAGGGGTTGCTGGATCCGGCAAAAGTAGGTGGCTTGGCCCTCAGAAAGGCTGTCAGTTTGTCATTGAAGGTCTGCTCTCGTGGCTGCCTGTTCATTAGAGCATTGGCCAGTGTCTCTAGTATGAGAGTCTGGTTATGGATCACTTGTGCCAGGTCCATGAAGGGTGGTGGTGGTGGTAGCTGTGCATCCTGATTTTCTCCTCTGCCCTGACTCACTTCTTGTTCTTCCTGAGGGTGGTTTTGCCCGTTAAGGCGCACTCCTGCGTCAGCAGCTGCAGGGTCCCTGACACGGGAGGCCCTCGTGACGCTTCGGGAAACCATCTGCAGATTTGGTAGGGTTTTTGGTGAGATTGGGATTAGGTGATGTTTAAGTTATTTAATTCGTGTTTTTGAAAAAGGCAGAATTAACCTTCTGCCGAAAGGCACTCACACAACAAGCACACAACAAGGCAAACAAGCAACTTTTACTGAAGCGAGGCAGGATACAACACGGAAACAAGACTAGAACGCGTACTACACGTCCGGGTACAGGTTCAAACTAAGGGTACAACTTAAACCGAAAAGAGCTAGAAGGGTA
The DNA here is from genome assembly GCF_016808335.1 of Panicum virgatum. Taxonomy (NCBI): domain Eukaryota; kingdom Viridiplantae; phylum Streptophyta; class Magnoliopsida; order Poales; family Poaceae; genus Panicum; species Panicum virgatum. The sequence continues at coordinate 46,342,174 of NC_053138.1, forward strand.
CAACAACAAGGTAGGGTTGGACACTCTACTCGCGGGGCGAGCCTTCTTCTGGGGTGATACGAGCTTCCGGGGAAACAAATGGCTCGTCGACCTCCGGGTTCCCGTTCTCTTGGGGTCGAACAGCAACTTCTCTTTCTCTGACAGCAGTAGACCCTTCGGGGTTCTCGGGTGGAGCTCGAGGGCTTCCGAAGAGCGTTCCCCATCCTATGACGGGTGTCCCAAGTAGAACATGGTCTTCTCCGATGGCCGGAACTGGGGTCCCACTTCTGGTCCATTCCTGCATGCGCCGGTCTCGGGCTTGCCTGAGGCTTTCCTGGGCAACTGCTTCACTGCTGACCGCGGCTGCGGCTCTTGCCTCAGCTTGGGTAGCTCGTATCTGTTGCAGTCTCACTGCGAGCTCAGCTTGCTCAGCACGATGGATCTGCTCCCTCAGTAGGTGAGCTTGTTCATCGAAGAGCTGATCCAGAGCGGCTAGATAGTTAGCCACTTGATACAGAGGGCCCTCTTCATGGCGGCGCCGTTCCAGGCTTCTCATGCGAGCTTCCCAAACAGGGGTTCTGATGGCCGGGGGAAAGAACCTCATTGGCGTGGGTGCTAGGTGTTCTTCGAAAATCCGGCATAGGTACCGAAGTGCCTTTCGGACAGCCAAGGGATAGGTGTCTTGGTGCCTGAATCCCGTAGCGGTCACTCGCCACGACTGGATGTTGGGGTGGCACTCACTTCTGGCGATGACAATGATCACCCTGCAGCGGAGAGTGCCATGATGCTCGTACTCTCTGCTGTAGTACCTTGGGCGTTCCGTAACGCCAAGGCTTTCCAGGGCGTTGATCAACAGGCTGGGGAAGCCAGGTGCAGCTTGGCAGTCGCCCTGGGTCCATCCTTCCTCAGCCATCTGAAAATAAAGATAGAGTGAATATCTTGCGCGAATATTTGTGGTACACAAAGGGGTAGATGGTTTTTATTTATGGCAACACGATGGGGTACAACTTCATGGGTACATGATTATTAGAGCAAGGGTTCTAGCTTGGAGACTACTCCTATCATGGGGATTCTTCCTCAATTCTAAAGGAGCGCTTCTTCAGTGGAAGGTGCTGATCCATCACATCATCCTCGGTCTGAGTTCCTTTATCCCAGTGGGTTTCTTCGGGTTCTTCTTCTTCAGTCTGAGTGCCAACGTCCCAATGGGTTTCCATGGGTTCCTCCTCTTCTTCGTCTTCCTCTATCCATCCACCTATTCCCCAGCGAGCTTCGTACCTCCGCATCTGAGCTTGGAGAGTGGCTAGCGAGTTCTCGGCACGTGCGGCCCTTGTCCGCTGCTCCTCCAATTCTGCCTCTTTTTCATCCATTTGGACTTGGAGAGCAGCCAGGGAATACTCGGCGTGGAAAGTCCTCGACCGTTGTTCCTCCATCTCCTGGGTTGCTTTTTCTGCTCTGTGGACCTGCTGTTTCAGTTGTGCTGCTTGCTCACGATAGAGCTCATCCAGGCCGGTGAGGTAGATGGACAGGTGGGATACAGTGTCTTCCAGATCTTCCTCTTCCCTTCCGAGTCCTCTCATTCGGGCGATCCAGGTGCGTCCTCTTCCTTCAGTTGGCGGGAAGAACCCCATAGGAGTCCGCTGAAGGTGATGCTTGTAGATCACTCGGAGCCGTCGCAGGGCTTTACGGGCGGCTTTCCGATAGGTATCCGGGAAACGGAATCCAGTGGTGGAGATGAACCAAGGGTCCACATCAGGATAGCGGGTGCTTCTTGCTATGAAGATCATCAGGTCACACCGAAGAGTACCCTTGGAGTCGTACTCCCGATAGAGAAACTCTGGCGGATCCACAACTCCAATGCGTTCCAGGCTGAGTATTAACAACTTTGGAAGGCCGGGCTCTGCGAAACAGATTCCGCCGATCCATCCATTGTCAGCCATCTGGAACAGGGCAAGAACCAAGGGTAAGTGCTTGTGTGAGGAAAGGATTAAGGATAGAAAAGTCCTAAGGTAAAGGGTATAAAAATCGGGTTTCGCTCCTAGGGTCACGTCCTACGGCCAACCTACGGCTCTGATACCACCTGAAGCGTCCCCTCATAAGAGAAGACTTAAATGTGATACAAAACATCAGTCCCAGGAGGCTGATGCCACATTTATTACATCAGATGGTTCAAAACCTTACAAACCTTGGCGGACACTCAATACAGATGATAACAAGGATTAACCAAGCTACGACAATACACCAGAGTGCTACTAATACGGGATCTAAATCAGGCTCAGAGTACTGCGACAGCGGAGGCATCGCGACAGGGCCGGTACCACAGGCAAGGTTGGGTGTGGAACGGTAACCCTACTCGGCGTCGTCTGGCACGAAGTCGGGATCTTCTTCTGTAAAAAGTAAGAGTGGGGTGAGTACAAACGTACTCAGCAAGTCCAACCACACCCACGGAGGGGGTTATATCAGAGTAATATGCATAAGTAAATCAAGGATAAGGTTACGGTTAGTTTGCAGAAAAACGATATTTTATGCTTGGGTTTATTTTAAAGAAAACCTTTTAGAAATCGGTTTTTGAAGTAACACGGGGTTTCCAATTTTTAAACTGCTACCGGACTCCCCGTCCGTCGTAGCACACGGCACAACTGCCGGACACAATTCCAAAGCAACTCACACCAGCCCATTCCAAAGAAACACTAGTTATGTGACCACACCATAACTCGCCCAATACCGTGGGCCCGGACTATTCGAATAGATTCTTAACTCTGCAGAGGTGTGCAACTTTACCCACAAGTAGGATACCACAACTCGAACACCGTCGTGTCGGTGTAGATCCTAACATAGCCGTTACCCACCCTAGCTAAGCCTGACTAGCCATCACGGGATGCACCAAGGGGTCATCGACCATTCACTTAGGTATAACCGGGCATAAGTCACTCTGGGCTTATCCCTTCTCCTTAGTCACCCGTTGCTCTCAGCTCTCCTGATGGCTACCACACCAACTAGTGGGATTTATGCTACGCCGTTGCCCATACAACGGTCGAGTGGTTTGCACGATAGTGGAGTTAGGTGAGATGACACACCAACTCGGTCCTTACATGCGACAAGATGGATATCTCCCTTCATTGCCCTGCCACACAGGCATAAGCACACCAAACGGCAATCCACACGGAAATGCCGTCCATCTCGCCCATACTCATCTTTCGAAACCACATTTTATCCCGTCCCATACGCACACATTTTTCTTTATCAAATAAATCATATTAAGGGTAAAGTCCTAAGCGTTCTAATATCGATTAACGTCCAAGCAAAATCAGACATTAATCTAGGTGGTCAAGGAATTAGTCATCACAAATCAAGGGGTGGCTATCCAACCGTGTTTTCATGCAAGTAAACATATGCAGTTTTATAAAACGGGCCATTGGGTTATGTTTATAAAACTAGGACAGAAACATGCATCAAAGGATGGGATTGAACTTGCCGTCTTCGTAGCCTTCGGGGAAGTCCTGTCCTTCGGGCTCGGGGTCGCGGAACTGGTCCTCGTTCTCCTGCTCACAGTACTGCTCGTTGACGGGCTCTCCTTCGTTCACTCCGCGGTCTACAGCGCACACAAACAAGCACTCAATCAAAACAAAGATCTATCGTTGAGCTCGAATCGGGAACACATAAAATATAGAGATAGAAGCGGCATTTTTGAGTGGTTTCTTAATGGTAAGGCTGAAACTGAGCTAAGAGATACTTGGTAAGGTTCCGGGTTGATTAGAGGTCGTTAGGTTCATGAAATAATAGGTTTAGTAGAGGTTCGGGGGTCGGTCAGGGGCCTGGTTGTAATTACTCCTCGCGAAGGCAGGGACCTATTTGCAATTTCTAGAAATATTTGGACTAAACTGAAAAGGTCTAGGGCATACTTGGAATTATGTTTCATGTGAAAGGGTTTTCTTTGGAAATAAAACAAAGGACATGGTTCTTTTTGAAAAGAAAGGATATAAGGACAAGGGTCCTTTAATAGAATGAGAGGAGAGGGGGGGCCTAAATGCAAAATGGCCATTCATCCCCTTCCTCCCGCCGCAAGACAGGGGAGGGGCGCCGGCTCACCGGCGGCGGCCATCCCGGCCGCTCCAGGCTCCGGGGGTGGCCGTGGACCGGGGGAAAAGAGAGAGGGGGGTTCGGGGAATCGATCCCCGGCCTCACCTCCAGCTAGGGTAGCGTGTAGAGGCGGGGCGACGGAAGCAGGCGGCGGCGGGCTGGAGTAGCTGCGGCGGCGGCGCTGCGGGCTGAAGGAGGAGGCTAGGGTCGGCGGTGAGGTGGCGTGGATGGCCGTGGAGCTCGGGGGGGTCCTTTTATAGCCAAGCGAGGGCGGTGCGGCGGCGTGAGTAGGTGTGGCCGGTGAGATGGCCCGGCGAGCGGCGCGGGGCGGAGTAAAGGCGCGCGGCCGTCCGCGCACGTCGTGACGCGGCGTGCGGCGGGGGCGACGAGGCCGTCGTCGAGCACGTGGGGCGGCGCTGTTCAGCACAGTGGCGGCGCGAGCGGCGAGGCAGGGCACGGCGAGCGGTGCTGCGGGCGCACGTGGGCGCGTGCGGGCCGAGCAGGACCGGAGCGAGGCGCTAGCGGCGGGCGTCGCGGCGTACGGCGGGGCGATGATGGCGGGGCGCCAGTCGGGTGGCCGCGTCGTGGCGCGCCGGGGTGAGGCGGTGCGGCGCGTGCGCGTGAGCGGCGCCGAGCGGGGCAGTGCGGGCGGCGTGGCTGCGGCGAGCACAGGGCGGCGCAGCAACGGGCGTCGCGCGACGCGCACGTGGGCGGGGCAGGGTGTGCGCGCGCGCGTGCGCGGCGGGGCAGGGGCCAGCGGCGTGTGTTCGGGCACTCGGCGCGACCAGCGCGCGCGTGCGCGCGGCGCAGGCGGTGGCGACGGCGTGCGCGGCACCAGTGGTGGCCTCGGTGCAGCGGGCGCGCGCGGCCAGGCGGCGCAGCTCCGGTGCGCGTGCGGCCGGGCAGCGTGGAGGCTCGCGCGCGCGGGGAAGGGTAGGGAGCGGCTTGAGCGGAGCTCGGGGCAGGCGGCTCGGGAGCGGAGGGGGCGCGGCCGGGCGGGGCAGGCCGAGCCGGGTGCGCGCGGGGCAGGCGCGACGGGGAAGAGAGAGAGGAAGGAGGGAAGGGAGAGAAAAGAAAAAGAAGGAAAAGGAAAAAGAGAAAAGGGAAAAAGAAATGGGAAAAGGAAAAAGAAATATAGGAAAAGAAATTGGGAGGGAGGAAAAAGAAAAAGGAGGGAGAGAGGGGGGGGGGCGGTGCGCGCCAGCGGCGACTGCGGCCGCGGTCGGCCACGCGGGTGCGGGCCACGGGAGATGGGGCACGCGGCCGGAAAGGAAGGAGAGAGGGAAAAAGGAGGGGCGGAATTCGCGGTGGCCGGTCACGACGCGTCGCGTCGGATGGGACAGAGACGGGACGCGGATTGAATTCGGGTGTCGGGTCAGATCTGATTGGGTGATCGGAGCAGGAGGGTTTCCGGGAAGTTAGGCTTCAAGGTTTAAGTCGAGCTCGACGATAAAACTTCTTAGCGCATGATTTGTTTAGTGAATTTTCAGGATGTCACACGCACCCTCTAACATTTTCGATGTCCTTTGAATAAAGGAAAAAGTCTAGTTTCTCTCCCTCAACTAACACAAAAGTCTGATTTTCATCCATTAAGTACAAAACCGGATATCTAGTCTTTCCCAACTATCAAAATCGTTTATTTTACCTCCCTTGGCTGTTTCACAAGCGGGTTTTTTCATTTTTTTTCATAAATTTTATTTCTTATCTCTTTTTTCAAATAAAAAATTATGAAAATTATCATAGTGGTAGAGGAGAGTACGGAGAACCCAATTTCATAATTTTTGACATTGTGGATTTGAAACTAAAAAAATGAAGTTTTAAATTTTCCAAGAAAAAGTATTCAAACTTCATTGAATTTTGAAAGCAGCAAGATGAGCTCCATCTTTGACAAAATTTGAACTGTGTGATACATATTAGAGATGCATCATTAAGGAATGTTCGTGTGTATAGGTTCTATAGCAAAATTTTAAATTTCTAGAAAGGGCCAATTTTGATACCTTTTTATTTTCTTAGAATTTAAAATTTACTCAAGCATTTGTGAAAATTCACAAATGGTTGAGTAAATTTTAAATTATGTGAAAACATGATAAATTTTAAATTTTGCTATAGAATCTATACTCACAAAAATTCCCTAATGATGTACTAATATATGTCACATAGTTCAAATTTTGTCAAATATGAAGCTCATCGTGATGTCTTAAAAAATTAATGAAGTTTGAATTTTTTTCTTTAAAATTTTAAGTTTTAAATTTCTTTTGATTTAAACTTCAAAAATTTATAGAATTGGATTATTTGTACTCTCCTCTATCACTACGCCAATTTTCATGATTTTTGGACCATGTTTGTTACCTCAATTAAGTGAAAAAGAAGAGGAGGGAAAAACTATAAAAAAAATGCAAAACTGCTTATAAAACTGTTGAGGCAAAATAAACAGTTTTGATAGTTGAGGGAGACTAGATACCCAATTTTGTAGTTGGGGATGAAAATCAGACTTTCGCGATAGTTGAGAGAGGCAAAATAGACTTTTTTCTTAAATAAAATTAAATGAAACTACTACGACTGTTTGGTTCCATTATATTTGAAAATTAAGGATTTTGAAATGTGTAGGGGGAATCAGAAAAAATTGAAAATCAGTTGAAAAATGATGAGAAAATCAATCAGATTAACTCTAGATTGAACTCATGGCCTCTAGAGATCTTCTCAAAACGGGGAGATTTCTTTGGGGTTTCATGGAATTATTCGTGTGATATACATTAACATTATCTCGATAATTGTCATGAAATTAATCCGCAAAAAGAATTGTTATGAGATTAGTAGGCCTACATGGTGGGGCGGAAAAGGGATGAAGGGAATTGACGTACTCGAGAGGTGTCGTGTGTCGAGCAGCAATAATGCATGCATGTGTGATTCAACACGGAATCAAAGCCCTGGACCTAGTAGGTTTTAGGTGATGGATGACGGAAATCTTGATCCTTTTTCATAGTAGGTAGAGAGTTGTCTTGAAATTTTCGCCATTGTGCTTGTGGTAATATAAGTAATCAACATGTGTGAAGCTCCATCCAAAAAGAAAACAGAAAAGTGATATACACACACACACACGAGTTTTTCCTACACTCGGGTGTAGCTACTCTCATCATCAGTATATCACCGTGTGTATGCATGTATAGTCATTTATCACTTTGAGTTTGTTCATATACTAATTCTAAGATATTTTAAATATATATATATATTCAAAAATATTCATACTTTTTAAATATATTATGATTATACCTTAGTACAGTATATAAAATAAGTATGTCCATATATTTTATATATGGTCACATACCTAACGTATATACCCTCATAGATGTTTTTGTATGATTACATACCCTACGTACATACTCTTCATTAGATCATATACGTCCTACGTCATAATATACACATGTGGGAGTAGCTAAAAGCGAGTGTAAGGTCTACTAGCTAGGCTATTATTGGCGGGACTTTTTTTTAAATGAACCAGGCAGGGGAGCTACTGACAGTAGGTGAGTACCGCAAGCGGGAATTTGTGGGAAGCCCAGTTTATAGATTCAGTAAGGGGTGTAACATACATGCAAGGATTCCGTTCGTGGCAGGGTTCAGTGGACACGGCGGTCTAGACAGGTTCAGCCCACAAAGGGGGTGTAATATCCTGGGTACTGTATGTTATCTAGTTTAGTTGTAAGAATGATTTTCTCCTCTAAGTGCTCTAGGTCTCGGAAAGAGTCGATCCCTTTATATGTCACCCTTATCCTGTATTTATAGCCTCCTTCTAGGGCTTCGGAAGGAAGAATTCTCTACAACCATTGGTGTGAACATAGCGCACTGCATTGTTAGGGCAGTCCCAATCCAGACTCTACCATGGAGTCTAAGCCTCCTATTTATTGTGTTTTGCTGATGTGGCAGTATATTTATGAAAGAGAAAGGGAGAGAAATCAAGACTCTAAGTCTTATTTAGACTCCAAGTCTTCATGCAAATCAATAATGAATGTGAGAGAGACAAGTGAGCCATATAAACTAAAGTAACACACTTTGTATTGAAAAGTATAGTTTCTTCTGAGTAAAGTCTGCATTAGGACTGCCTTTACCCGTGTCAGCCTTTGAGGCTCAGGCCTATCGATCAGGCTGGGCAGGTAGACCAGGCCTATGGGTACGTCTACCTCATCCTAGGGTCGTCTTCCCGAGAGATCCCGGGATGCTTCCCACGCTCCTCGGGACCTCCGCTTTCCCGGGGTCTCTCTCTGTGCTTGTCCGCGGACGTGGTTGCCTGCCTGGGGCTGCCTTGATGCCACATCCGATGAGGTCCATCCCCATTGTCCACCGCAGTATACAGCGACATGGCGCGGCCTGGAGGAGCATCTCCGGCCCGGTCTTTGCGCCGTGTGAGCACACGTCTCCCCTGTAACCACAGCGTTTTTAGGGAGAGCCACACCGTCCTTGGTTTCTTTCAAATTATTACATCATCCATTTATTAGTTGTATTTGTTTACCGTCGGCGCGGTAAAATATCTTGCCGGTTGGTTTCTTTACCCCGAAGGAAATCTTTTTTACTCCTGAGGCCGCCTCTTCCCTGGTCCCCTCTGTCAGGCACCTTGCGGTCTTGGTCAGCGTCTAGGCCCGCCGGTCGTTGCCAGGCCGTGGTGGCTTCCTGCCCCCATCCCTTTTTGTTCATGGCTAGGGGGACCCGTTCCCGTCAGGGGTGAAGCCACATTGGCTTTTCCTAGTGCACGTGCACCACTGGTAAAACAAAAAATTACTCATATCTACCACAAATTTTCCATGTATTTCCTCTACAACTGTACATATTCCTTTATATTTGATAGAGGGTGCACCACGGTTAGTTTTGAGCTGGCTTCACCCCTGATTCCTGTGGCGCTGACAGCTACCAATTATATTAAAAAGAAGAAGTACGTCTAGATTGGGAACTTAGTTAGATCTTTTCATGTTAATAAGCTCTTGGATTGGACGTCAAGCCGGATGAATATGGTTATATGGAAGAGGAATACACATGTGGACATGAACGGAACACGGTCGGTTCAAAAGGCCAGCGAGAGGTTTAATTTGACCTCCAAACTCCAATGAGCTGTAATGGTACGGTGACCGATATCGATCGATCACCTATGTTTTCACGTGTACCATGTGCCAAACTCAGCATATGCTAATATAACCAGCATTTTCTTTTCCTCCTTGGACCTTGACCGTTGCGAGAAAAACATGTCCATTGATCAATCGGTCATGATCAGTTGGTGTGATGGAAGTACACACTGGAGATACTGGATGGATCTACTTGTAGGCTTATTAGACACCATTTAATTTTCTGACCAAACTTAATAGGGAACGTATTAGATGCAAATCAATCTCACCAAACTACATCCAAGAAGCAAGGTGGATTGGGTACTTTTACAATCTGGACCCGCCCTTGGATTGGGTAATCACACTTTTGCAAATCCCCCTCCATTTCTGCACCCCTCCTCTTAGATGTTGATCCGATGACTCAGATTAAAGCTTTCATAGTTTGCACGAAGAGGTTGGTTTGCATCTAATATGTTCCCAACTTAATAAGGTTATAACTACTTTTAAACGTCTCCAATATCTAATTAATGATTATTCGTCTCCAATAATGCCCGATTTATTCTTAAATTCGCACATGGTTCACCTCTCCATGCGTCAAACAAGACTCTAAATTAAAGCAAACCGCTCTTTCACATTTAGTGGTGGCATCTGAGAGGAAAAAGGCGCTTTTCCATGTCAACATCACACACAATGTAAACCCAGCCACCAATAATACAGGACACGTGCGTACGAGACAGCAAAATAACTAACAACACCACGGTCCGTGTACCAACACAACACACTTTTTTTTTTGAGAAAAACCAACACAACACACTTGTAGCCCGAGATGAGTCAAGACGACTGAATAGAAACCAAAACGTTAATCTTTATTCCGACAAAATTTATCTCATTTACTCCTATTAAATTTCATGAAGAGCACTACTGACTGAGACTAGCGTAACAAATAGATGTAAAAAAGGAGTATGAATACATATTTGAGAGTACGGTACGGTGTGAGAGGAAAATAGTTAGCATAGTTCAACATATGAAAGTTAAAAGTTTGGAGCGTAGATAATTTTCATTATTCATACAATACAAGAAACAAAAGGTGTGTATTTCTACCAATCTTAAACTTTTTTTTAGATAAAGGATAGTGTGTACCCGGCTTCATTCGCCTCAAGTGACGAAATCAGGCCAACTTATTACAAGACTCAAGTTCTTGTCATGGCACAAGCGCCATAGACTGCACGACCACAAGTCGTAGCACCAATCAAACGAACAAACAGACTAAAATTCATATTTTTGAGAAAGTAAATCAAGCCGACAAAATCCTAAGAGAGGAAGACCACTCGAAATCTCAAGGAGACGGCAAGCGTTCTATAACTCTTGTCTTCGCTCTTCAAGCCGTTGTATCTCTCGGTTGCGCACTCCATTGTACTTATAGGTATCTCCTCTCATCTACTTTCTATGGGATCATTGCCAAGCACACACCTCCCTCCTCATAGTTGTTGTGTGCCTCCCACGATGTATTGTTTTGCATGATCTGCAACCTTATTATCCTGTCCCTATGGCGCTTGCCACTTTTGCCTAACATGATACATGATCCACATTAGGTACCTTGTGGCCTGATCCGTACTACCACAAAATGGAGATTTCGTGAGAGGATGTCATTTTCGTGAGAGGAATGAGCAACTCTCATGGAAATCTTTATTTTCATGAAGCTGGAAAAAAAATCTCTCATGGAAATATATTTTCTTGAAGGTCAACACAACGCTCCCATGAAAGTTACATATATTTCATGGAGGTATTGCATAACTCTCATGATTTTCATGAGAGGTGAACCATTTTCATGAGAGGGAATAACCAGGGTTTTCCTAACCGACCGTTTGGACCGAACCGGTGCCCACCGGTTCCGGTTTACCGGACCGGTTTGACCGGTTACCGGTAGAAATCGGTCAAATTCAAATTTGAATTCAAAAAACTCAGTTCAACCGGTTCGTACCGGCCGGTTAGACATGTTTACCGGCCAGTTTGACTGGTTTGAATTCAAATTCAAATTTAAAATCGCATGTGTAACCGGTATACCGGCCGGTTTGACCGGTTTACCAAGTGGGCCTTAATGGGCCGTCTCATTTTTTCCTTTTCTTTTTTTGTTTTAACTTTAAATGCCCGAAAAGTATGTTAAACGAACGATTTTTTGAGAAAATTTGACACCATTAGATTCGTCGCACCTTGAAGTATTTTTAGGAATTTTTTGGGAATTTTTTATTTTTTTGAATTCAAATTTGAATTTTGAATTTGGGCTGGTTTGGTACCGGCCCAAACCGGAATCGGACCGGACCGGTAACCGGTCAAATCGGACCGGTTCCCAACGGTTAGGTGAACCCTGGGAATAACAGCTCTCACGAGATAGTTTATCTTCGCACTTAGTGGGCTTAATTGTTTTAGTTGCTCTCTCTCTCTCTCAGCTTCCATGGCAATTTGTAGAAATTTCTGACCAAATTTAAATACAATTGCAATTATTATGTCGTCATTTCGACATTTGAAGATAGAACATTTGTGGCGGCTTTCTCTTAAAGTTCACAAAAAATGATCTTGACTTATGAAAATGGTATTTTTGTGAAGTCTGATTCATGAGAGGATTTTCGCGAGAGTTGGCCCTCACTGATCGTTTTTGTAACAGTTTTGACTATTTTTGTCACTATTTTCAGCTCTTACGAAAATTTCAGATTCTGGTACTGCGCGGTCCTACCCCTACATCTTAGGTGCTTGCGGCCTCCTCTAATTCTAGAGTTGGGACCAGGCGAACCTAGTCATGCTCGATGAACCTTCATCCTAAAACCTCGTCGGAAATCAAGATGGGATCATTGGCAAACCAAACATCAAACCCTGTCCCAATGTCAGAAATTTGACTGAAATCACGCACATATTTTTTTGAACAATGTACAGTCGGGACCAGCTTGTTGACATGGTTTCCTAGGACCTCGTGGCCGCTGTTGACTCGCAGCACGTGCTCGTGTGCTGCCTCGTCCTCCTCACCGTCACCTTGAGGCCGCCGGCCATGTGCGCGGTGAGCAGCGGCACGAACACCGGCGAGCGGCCCTCGTCCACCTCCCGGAGCTCGAACCGGCGGAGCACGGCGCTGGCGACGAACTTCATCTGCAGGAACGCCATCTCCTTGCCGAGGCACGTCCGGGGCCCGCCCTGGAACACCGGGAACTTGAAGGGTGACACGCCCTCGTCCTGCGGCGGAGCCAGCCACCGCCGCGGCCTGAACTCGCCGGCGTCGGCGCCCCAGATCGCCTCCATCCTGCCCATGCCGTAGGGAAAGTAGGTCACGCGGTCACCGCGCTCCACGCGCGTGCCGTCCGGGAGCACGTCCGCCCCCGCCGCGTGCTTCGAGTCCCACGCCACCGGCGGGTACAGCCGCATGGTCTCGCAGAGCGCGGCGTGGAGCACGCGCATCCTCCGGGAGCCGTCGAGGCCGACGCCGACATCGCCGTCGCCGCCGCACGCCGACTCGATTTCCGCGAGCACCTCGCCCTCGACGTCGCGGTGGCGCGTCATGAGCCAGAAGAACCACGTCAGCGCCGACGACGTCGTGTCGCGGCCGGCCATGACGAAGCTGATCACCATGTCGCGGATCGCCTCGTCGCGGTACCCCGCCGCAGCCATCCGGGAGACCAGGCCGCCGCCGCGGGACCGGTTCTTCCTCCTGCCGCGGCGGACGAGCTCCGCGATGGCGTCGTGTATCACCGCCACCTCCTCCCGCAGGCGCCGCTCCGAGCCGACGCCCAGCGCGCGCTTGGCCTTCCACACGGCGGACACCGGCGCGGCGCCCCGCCTGGCGACGATCGCGGCCGCGGCGTCGAACGCCGCTGCCAGCCTCGACAGCGGCAATGCCGTCCCGTCGCCGGGGTCCGCGCCGAGCGACACCCGGCAGATGACGTTGAACGCGAACTGCCGCAGGAGCTCCTGCACGTCGACCTCCCCGCCGCTGGCCGCGGCCGCGTCGAGCGCCGGCACGAGCCGCGCGCGCGCCTCTGCCTCCAGAGCGGCGCCCACCTGCTCCCTGAGCGCCCGCGCCGTGAACTCGTGGCTCACGAGCTTCCGCTGCGCGCGCCACGGCTCGCCGTCGGCGTTGAAGATGCCGCCGCCGAGCAGGTCGCCGAGCACCTCCGTGAACGGTTTGCCCTTGGGGTAGTTCCCGAAGTTGGCCTTGAGAAGGTGCTCCACGTTCGCCGGGTTCGCGGTCACCACGGTGCGGCGCGCGCCGAGCCGCGCCACCACGACCGTCTGCGACGGCGACGCCGCGAGGAGGCCGGTGTACCAGTCCAGCAGCCGGCGCCGGTTCCGGTAGAACTCCACCAGGCAGCCCAGCACCGGGTGGCTCCTCGGCGCATGGCGAGACCCACAGCAAACGTCGCCGCTTCTTCTTCTTCTTGTTGCAAGCAGAGAATGGAAGAAGGAGCAGAGGAAGAAGAAGCAAGAAACCACAAGAGGTAGCATGTAGCTGGAGCACTCCATCTCCATTGGCGATCGAGGCCGATGACAAGTAGCTAGTGAGCTGAGAGCTGACAAGTGAACACACATGCTAGTGGCCGGTGGAGTTATATATATGCATCTACTGCAGATGCATGGAGCCATCACAAGTGTGAAAGCATGTGTACATGCTTGTTCACTAGCAGTTGATTGCCACTAGGAGGTGGAGCCCTTTTGCTTTTGGAAGTCATCTTAAATTCGGAGGCCTTGAGGGAGACATGCACTTAGCTATGGCTGTTGGCCTGCCTGTTGGGGCTTGGAGATGAGAGTGTTTTTTGCTCCTTGATTGCTTTGGTTGTTCAAAATTGCTATTGACATAGTACGTCAGCACATGCTTATGTAAGCATGTGCCTGGCATTGCAATGGCTTTTCAAAAGAAATGATTTATTTTCCAGTAAGATCAGTAAACATTTTGAGTTACCATAACAGTACTCTTTTGGATTCATGACATAGAAGTATAGAACCACACATATTTTGCTTGAATCTCTCTCTATCTCTATCTCTACTTATTACTAAAGCACCGTCAATCGGAATCCTAATCGGGATCCGAACAAATCAATCTGAATCTCAATCGAAACCGGACAATTATTAATACCTCACGCTGTCTTGCACATGGAGTTACCATCAAAAAATTAGTAGTCTCATGTAGCTATATGGATAAAATTTATAATATCAAATTGAAGTTTGCATAGTTTACACCTGATATGTTCCCTACTAGTTATAACTAAATTGCACATTCAGAATTTCAGTAGTTACAAGCATCTCTTTTTTTATAGCGACAAGAAGACTCGACTCTGTAGCTTGATGATAAAGGTGGGCCATCAAAAAGCGACTCGTGAATAAACTTCTATGTTTTCTAGATCAAAGAAATTAAATAAACTTTTAGTGTTTGAATGTAGGATATATGTTTTGTGTGCATAGTGTTTGTTTGGCTGGTGTACTTTTCATTGTTTGGTTTCTCAATGGCTAAGGACAACGCTTTTGTATGCATATAGTGCATAGTGTCTTCGGATAAGGACGCCGTGGGCTAGTTGGAGTTACACGTGAACAATAACATTCAATGGTTTGGTCTCATAAGTCATAAGGGAGAAGCAACACTTTTTTAAAATACCGTACAAATACTGACGTTCACAAACGCACGCGCACTCACCTCTATGGGTACACACAAACAATCCTGCCCCTACGAGCACCTTCAAGAGACCGATCCTGCAGATCCTTGAGATCATCGAAGTCACCACTGTGACTCGCCATCGACGGAAAAGTCACTGATTAACGCTCCAACTTTTAAAATGCGCATATTTGTGTAACTAAACTTTTAAAATATGTCGTCTCAGGTCCAAAACACAAATTAAGTGCGTGACCGCTAACCAATATGTAAATAGTGCTATTTGAACATTCTCTGCCATACATATTTGTTTAGCAATCTCCTTGGAGCATAACAACATGTTTCCACCATACTTATCTTAATATGAATGTTATTGTTCTGCTATTCTTATCTTAGATTTGTAGCTACTGTACTATGAAGTCGGATTTAAGGTTCGGCAAATGACGTACAAAAAAGCTGATAAGCTTGGGAGTAGTCGCTATGTGGCAAAATATAGGCCTCCTATGATACGGATCAAGATGGGAGTGGGCCGGGTCGACCCAATGGGTAGTTGGCCCGACCCACGAGAGCAGCGCCAATGGGTCACATGAGCCGGCCTCAAATAAGAGAAGGATCCATAGAAGTCTGAGTCTATCGACCCAATGAGCAAGATGGGTCGACCCAAAATATTCCACCATCCCACACGCCATCTCTCTCTACAACGTCTTAGATTTTCGTGATAATTATTTGGTGTCAATCTTTTTTTCTCTCACATCCCTAATCTGTTTCTATTGCCTTCGTACAAATTGATCAATTGTTCGTGACGTGTTCGGGTTCTTGGACCAGAACTTGGGGTCGAAGTTTTTTTACTACTCAACAAGTACGGTGCACTCAAGACCTAGACACATATCTGGAAATCGCAATTCATACCAAATCTAAATAGGCCCATGCGTAATTGACTTGAGACAAACCAAATAAAAAAATCAGGTGGAAACTGTATGTGCTTTAGAAATAGCAAGTAAAGAAAGGCAAATATATACGTGGGTGCTACGGATAAAGTTGGTATAAATACCGAATACGTATACATTAATCTATAGAGATCTACATGTGTAGCGAAAATGGCCTCTCATGCCATATTTCAATACTTGGACTAATGTGATTGTTAAGATGACTATTCTCAGGCTTTTAGGTTCAAGTGATGACAAACAGAAGAGAGACGTAGCAAGGCCCGAAGGGCCGCCCCTACGAGGGTTCCGCATTGGCAGATGAAGACCGAGGAAAATACCTACACCGGTTGAACCGACGATGCATCGGTCAATTTCATCGGTTTAGTTGTCCAGAGAGGTGGTTTTTGGAGGAACGTGAAGAAGTTACACTCACCGGTTAAACCGACGTTAATATTACATACACCGGTTGATTGCATCGGTTAAACCGGCGATACACCGGTTGATTGCTAACGGCTAGTTTTTCAAATAGCAGTTTACATACACCGGTTGAACCGATGATGGCTTTTGGGGTACGTCGGATTAACCGGCGTTACACAGTTTTTCTGGCAGCTTTTCTCCAACGGCTATATTTGCTTATGCTGCCTATATATACCCCCAAGGCCGGGTCATTTGGAAATGCTGGAGACCAAGGAAGAATACAAGAGCCAAAGATCATCTCCAACCACCATAGTGCTTCATTGTACATCATATAGGCTTAAGCACACTTGTGAGAGTGCTTAGTGCTTGTAATAGGGATTAGTTCTTGCGAGAGCTCCCTTGAGAGAAGTCTTGTTGCGGCAAGCAACTTGTGATCCGTCGTGTGACCCTCCGTCTTGGTGTGGAGTGACAACGACACTTTGTGCGGAGGAAGAGGAGGCCCCCTCCTTGGTGGAGAAGCTCCGTAGTGGATTTCGGCCGGGTGACCGAGAGAGACGGTGGTGGTGCACGAGACTTAGTGTCTTGTGGGCACTTGCCTTTGCTTGCCGGCATCGCCTTGGTGGCGTAGTGCAAGACGGTGATCGGAAGAGCCTCGGTGTCCCGTGGACGTAGGCGTTTATGCCGAACCACGTTACATGACCGTGTCTACTCGGGAGTTTGCATCCCTCTTGCACTTACCTCTTTACTTACCGCATTACGTTTCCGCATTTACTCTACCTTGCATACCTTTACTTTCCTAGTAAGTTTGATTAGGATTAGCTAGGTTGCAAGTCTTTTTAGGGGTAAGTAGAGAGTAGCATAGATAATCCTTAGTCATAACTAGCATGTGTAGGACGTGTTAGGTTTATCTCATGCAAGTAGTTTGAGCCCTAGGTTAAAAAGGGATTAGCGACCCTATTCACCCCCTCCCCCTCTAGGGTCGGACACCCCGGTGATCCTTACAACATGGTCGAGTCGTGAACTGAAGGCTTGTCCAACTTGCATATGGAATGAACTAATGCCCACATGTCAATAAGACAATGACATAAGACGGACCAAACCAAAATTTGGGTGGAAACTTTACTTACTTTAGTAATAAGTTATAGATATAGATAATTATGTATGAGTCAACACATTATACCCGTTGGGCCAATAAAGCCACCTACAATTGATAGATGGGTCGGCACGTGACCTAATAAATTGGCCCTGAGCCCATAGGGCCAGGTCCAAGGCCAGATCCGGGCCGATCCATTCCCATCCTGAGATTAGGATGGACAAACTATATATGAAGAAGGTGCTCGAGATGAGTTAGAATATGGTCCGAAAATATTGTGCAATAACAATACATATGTACTAAACTTATCTTTATTGGTTGTGTGGAGTCAACTTTTAACTGAAGAATCCAGAGCCCTGTTTGGTTTGTGCTATGCTAGGAAGTGTAGCAATTTTGACCATTAATTAGAGGTGTTAAATGAAGGCAGTTTACAAAACCAACTCAAGAACTCCTGCGCTAGGAACCCCGAAAAATCTAATGACGCCTTTAACCGCTTGATTTGAGGATGGTTACTGTAGCATCATTGTAGCCAATCATCGGTTAATTACCGACATTAGATTCGTCGCGAAAAATTACACACATCCCTGAAGAAGTTTTGCAAATTGATTTGTTTAGCCCTTCATGCGGATTCTAGAATTGACATTCTAGGATCCTAGAATGGGAACCAAACGGGGCCAAGATATTTATGTGGGAATACCTTGAGCCATAAAGCATGCTTGAGAAGAATGGGTCACCAAAGCAAAGGACATGACTATTCCTCACGTCACAAATATATGTAGGCGTTTTTGGGCTTGGGCTAATTGCGCTTAGCACGGTAAACAAATACTACTAAATGGATGATGTAATAATTTGAAAGAGCGAGGTTCTTATTACCCATAAGATCAGGCTTCCTTTCAATCATATATAGCACATGGTAATTGATTAGATCGTTGATTCTCTTTGTTACGTGTAATAAAATTTAAATAAAAGATTTCAATGCATCTGCCACTGTAAAAAAACAACAATATGGCGATACCCATATTTTTTTAGATAATGCAAAAAAATCCGGGTTCAAACTCTTCTAAAGAAAGGCATCAGTCCGCAATCATTACAATCATACACCTAGAGTTTAAACCATATTGTGTTTAAAATTAAAGACCACTAGGCAAAATGAAGGGCATCCATAGGACGCGAAGAAATAGAAAGCTAAAGATTCTAGAAGTTGGCATGCTTCGACTAGCCGCTCCCTTCAGTCATCAATGTGCTGCAACAGAGCCTACAACCGGAGCGTCCCTATGAAAAGCACATGCAAAACAGTTTTTGGTATACAATTAATTTGGTGGTACAGATCCAAGTAATCCAATGACCAAGGCATCAGCAGACATGGAATCAATTGAGTTCAAGAGCCTAGGTTTGTTCAATGAATCTTGCTGGCGTCAGACAAAATATAGTACCGGCTAATGAGCAGTGGACAACAGACGAGATGATCTTGTGAAGGATCCGCTATAGTGATCGATTACATTCAGTACCATGCTTGGTGGTCGTATTAAATAAGTAATCACAAATGAGTGTCGCTTTTGGTTGGATGTAGCCAAGACGACGTTTCAAATTAACTCGAATCATCTTCTTATTTAGGGTTTTGCTACGGTACACCCAAGTCACTGTGGGCATAATTTTAAAGATTATGTAGCAAGATTTGTCTTGAAAACGTGCAGTGTAGTTCATAAACTTAAATCATTTCTTGCTATACACCTCGACAAGTGCTACTTGTCCATACGCAGAGTCATAAAATGCTTACATTCAAAACCTGTACAAGTGGACATTTATAAGACCTACTAAGATCATCGTAATCGTGCGTTGGACCTTGCACATGGAGAAATTATCTATCGCGCGAAATCTCGCGACGTGGCAGAGTGTCAGCCCTCTTGCTTTGACATGGATCGACCAACCAAGAGGAAAGGGACTCAACATGTGACAGATGCTACATTGCGCCACGCGCTGTTGCACAACAGCCGGCATGCCCCGGGCGCACATTATTAGTGGCATTTCGATCTTTTTTGTGTAAAGTATGCATGAGAGAAAGAATTTAAGCGATGTGGCACGCCTTGGACCATAATTTCCCGCAGCTATGTTTTCCACGGACGCATCACATCGGACGCGCTGTTGCACACAGCCGGCACCACCAAGAGAAAGGACTCAACATGTGACAGATGCTACATTGCGCCACGCGCTGTTGCACAACAGCCGGCATGCCCCGGGCGCACATTATTAGTGGCATTTCGATCTTTTTGTGTGTTAAAGTATGCATGAGCGAAAGAATTTAAGCGATGTGGCACGCCTTGGACCATAATTTCCCGCAGCTATGTTTTCCACGGACGCATCACATCGGAAAGGGTCTGTTTGGTTGAGCTCGGATCCACGAATTCTTATCTTGAGCTCCAACATCAGGCCTCTGTATTATTTGTTTCGACGTATTGTATCCTTTGTTCCTTCATCACAGAATAGCCAGCGCGAGCGGTCACGAGTTGGTGTACGTGTCTACCACGTCGGCCATACATGAATCGCGTCGCTAGCACACCGACCGGTGGCAACACTACAGCTAGGTACCTGCTGCATTCCTAGTCCTCGAGCACCGCCATCGGTGCTGCCTCTGATGTGGTGGTGTAGCTCAGCGTAGGGTCTACTGACTGCTTCGAAAGATACGAGGCCATGTGCCTTCAAAAGCTCGCATGTGGCTTGCTACAGGCCATCTGTTGTGCGATACGCCCTGTGCAGAAACAGTAGCTGTGGATTGGATGGCTGACCACTACATAGGGATGCAAGTCCCATATTTTTTGGATCATTGGATCGACCCAAAATTTGATAAAACTAGAACATTTGGCGCGCGATGCGCGCCCTACCATTTAAACAATCAAACATAAATTAATGAAAAGTAATAAAATGAGCAATTAAATATATGTGGGATAAATTCAACACAAAATCAAAGCATAGGGTAGTATACATCGTTAAATGCAAATATTTGAACAATGTGGATACACTAGCCATCATAGGTATCTCATATGCGGCGTGTTGGCTAGCGCTCGTCACTGTGCTGTGCTTGAGCTCGCGCTCATGCTGGAACATGTTGCCGCACCGCCCTTTAGCCATCAGCAGGGACCGACCCACCACGATGCACCCCCTGTTGCCTTGTCTGTCACCGCTCCAAGCCTCAGCGGCTCGTGCTGCGTCCGAGCTAGGATGTCGTGCCTGCACAAGCACCGGTGTCAGCCGGACCGCGCTATAGTGGCATCCAAGCTCAAGGCGTGCACCATGCTCATCAGCTTTTCCCGGTCATACATGAACTACACATGGATTCATCACAAGATAGATATTTTGCCAGCATAGTTCAGTTAAGTTTTTTTTTCTTACAGTGAACCTTTCAATGAACGAACAGACTCCAGTTGACAAATTTATAAGTTCAAGCTGAGTCCAACTCCTACATATTATGCTCTTTTATGTCCTAAATAATTGACCACTTTGTTCCTACGACCTTTTGCTACAGGTAAATTTGAGATGAAGTACAATAAGAACAGGTGCCCAAAAAGATAGTGCCTTATTAAAGATGATATCTGTAGAACAAAAAAAGCAAAATCTGTGTAGAACAAAGTGAGAGTGGATTAACAACCTTGCGGAAATATGGGCTGTGGTTTTCAAAAGCATCCAGAAGTGCAGGAAGAAATGTTGACAAATGAGCCATGAGGTTTTCCTGTGACAAACAATTCACAAGATGCAAATAAGAACAAAGATTATTAGCAATATGCGATATGGGAAAGATAAGGTAGTTGTACGTCTCACCCAACTCATAACATGGATCAAAGTAAAACAATGAGTTGTACACATGCTGCTCTACTTGACTACCAGTTCTATCCATGAATATACAAATGCCAGATTGAGGCTCGCAGTACAGCTTTAAGCTGGTTGCAGACAACAGGAAACTTGGTGGGCTGATTACCTTGCCCAAACTATTGATGCTGATAATAAGATTTTTCTCATCTTGGCAGGATAATTGAGAAGATATGACCTGCATATTTACAAGAGGAAACAAAAATACTTAGAAACAAATTGAAAGAACAGTTGATGTGGGGAAAAAGACATGTAACATGTTGTTCGGGGCCCTTTTCCATTGGAGAGGTAACAATTACTCCATGCCTTAGTGAAATAATGCACTACCTCATCTGTATGATACTAACCTACCTTTTTTAGCTCAACAAATCGTACATTGGAATCTGTAGATCAACCCAAGTCCCAGCAGTTGGAATGCTTGAATTCTCGTACATGTGCATGGTTTTGAGTGATCATGTGCAAATATGGTTAATCTTTTAGTGCAGTGGAATGAAATGAAAACGCAACCCAAATGTTTGTTTAGTGTTTGATGGGTTTTGCATTGTAGGGATTCATGAAGCTGGGACAATCCAAGGAAGATAAGCTTAGGAGAGTTACATTTCAGATATAGGTTCTGCATTTAAGGTAGATTGACATTTCAGATATAGGTTCTGCATTTAAGGTGTGGACAAAGGTTCTTAATCTTATATATTTAGCAATAGAGCAAGTGTTCTGTCTTCTGGCTTATTTACTAATTTAATCGATGATAGCCAAAATCGTCTCTCTCAAAAATGTCTGGGGCAGCCAAAATGCTAGCTAGATTTTAGTTACCAACAATTACCACCTGGAAGTGCAATGCTCAGGTGACTGACTGCTGCAATCCCATTATGCTAGCTCAGGCTCAGTCCTTAATGTGCTGAAAAGCCACAGGCAAACAGAGAAGAGGGGCGAGAAGGAATCGAGGCCGTACCGTGCTTCCATGTCCGACAGACCGGCGCGCGAGGGTGGAGGCGAGGCGTGCCGACACCATGGGCGGAGGCGAGGCGGAGGCCCTCGGTGGAAGCACCCGGTGGTCGCCCTCGGGCGCCCATGGTGGCGAAATGGATGGCGCCCTCGCAGAAGGCGTGGGTCACCGTCAGCCTCTGCGCGCGGCTGCTGATGGCCGGCTTCCTTGCCGCCTTCGCGTGCTGCAAGTATGCCAACCGTCGGCGGGACAGCGCCAGCAGCGGCCTAGGCGGCGCTGGGCACGATGCGGCTGCAGGCGCCCGTCGCCGCATTCCTCCTCTGCCAGGGCAGGCGCAGGACCGCCCAACGCGGCGGCGCTCGACGCCAGCATGTTCCCGCCACCATCGTCCCTGGCGCCTGTGCTCACTTCTCGCCGCCGCCGCGCCCCTGCTGCTCGCCGTCCCTCAATCCCAATCTCTCCCTGTCACCTCTCTTATCAGCCCAACTCACCTCCGCCGCGACGGCCCTTGGCGGCGCAGCCTGTCGCCTCCCGCTCCGGCGAGGCCGACTCCGCAGTAGGCGCGGGCAGCAGCGGCAGCGTCCGCCCCTCCGCCCTCCGCACCTCCAAGGGCAAGCGAAACGTGCGCGCCGGCGGCGCCACGGCCGCCGCATCATGTGGCTACCATCCCTGTGGCCGGCCGGCCCGCGCCCTACTCCCTCGGGGCTGCCCCCCGCGGCGGATTTGGATCTCGTGGGAGTGGGTGGCTGCGGCGGCGAGGAGGAGGAGCGCCGGCGGGGAGGGTGGCGGAGGCAGGTGGAGAGGGAGAAAGGGGAGGGGAGGCGGTGGCGGCGTGGAGTGAGAAGGAGAGGGGGCGGTGGCGGCAGGGAGCCGAAGGTGGGAGAGGGCGGCGCAGGGAGACGGGGAGGAGGGAGAGGGGGCTAGGGTTTGGGGTTGCGGGAGGGGCTTACTGCAAAAGTGCATAGCGAGGGTGTTTTGAAAACATGGTAGCATTATTGATTTTTTTCTTCTCTGTGTTGAAATAAACATTAATACAAGGGTCTTTATGGTAAATATATAAACGTGGGAATTGTATGGCCTGAGCAAGATAGGCTTAGTTGCTAATTTCAGAAAATTGAAGGGCTTTTTCGTGAAATTGCCAGAGCACGCAAGGGACGGCACGCGTCCAGTTTTTCGCGTGAAACGCGGTGGAGAGAGAGCAGAGGGATGGATTTTAACCATTCCGATAAACTAGAATGACATGCTACGTAATTAATTTGAAAGAGAATGAACTAACATGAAAAACCCAAAAACACCAATAAGTACCCACTTGCATCCCTACCACTACATAATTGAAGCAACTAAGTATGATCCCAAAAGCCGAAATGAAAAGTGAAATAATAATAAATAAAAGGTCTGAAAAATGAGAAGTTAAGGAGAAAAGGTCCGAAATTCAGGTGGTGTGGTATTGTGCAGCAAACATTCAGGTTGCATATAGCAAAATCGCATATTTAGCAAAACAGATGCAAGTCTCATCCTTTGCCACAACCAAACCCAACACGACCGTCAAATGTTACAGGTATATCGAATCGATGACTTTTGCCAGTACCCAGCAGGCCAGTAGCAATGAGTCAATGATTCATGAGAAACTAAAGTGACTGGTTGTAAAAGCACAATGTAAATGGATCTTCAGATCCATGTCCGACGCTACAGGATTCAGTTCAAAACTCCAAGCGGGCCGCCATGTCATGGAAGACCAATCAGTAGCTGCGGCCCCAGAACGACCACTTCTTTGCTGGCTTTCCAGAGGCGAAGCACAGGGTTCCTGAATTTGGGCGCGCAACACAGGTCAGCAGTTGCATGATTGGTTCAAAACAAACACTGCAAGAATTGGTTCAAGAGAATCACAGAGCTAATATTTGCTTCCACTACATAGCATACGGTACCTTCTGGAAGTTCTGGCTGATCGAATGGAGTACACAATGTTTTTGCAGCTCCGAGGTCCCCCTTGGTCCGAGCTTTCACATCTTTCTCAACTTCCTGTACGGAGAAAATAAAATAAAATTATATGGACATTGCAATTTGAAAGAGTTGAAATAGTACAATTATATGGACTTTCAATTTTCAAAATTTACGATCCCTTTGGAAATACTTATATTTCTGTAGTATAAACCAAAGACTCAAAAATGATGACAATGATGCAATATTATGGGAACAGAGTTTCCCAAAAAAAGAAAACCATAGTCCCACTTCTATATTTAGACGTATGCCAGTGGCAAAAGTGTGCCAGTGACTCCTATTAGTTAATTGTCATTAATAAGGTTTCAAAGAATTGATTCATGACAGAAGGCAAATCTGAAAAAAAAAATATAGAACAGATCATGTACCTCCTCATCACACCATGGAGCCAAGATCAACCTTTTGTTGTTCAGAGCAGTTGTGAATTCATCCCAGGTGTGGATGACTTCAATGCAGGCATCTCTCTTTTCTTTGGCTGTTTTGAGAAGGTTTGCTTGGATCTCATCCAGCAATACTTTAACCTCCTCAACTAAATTGGCCACAGGAATATCAACCTTTGCACCATTGTCTCGGCGGACAACGCGCACCTTAATAGAATAGGATTGCAGAAAACATAAGAAAATCAGAACATTATTGCCACTCTGCGTATCTATCTGAGATAAGGAAAAGATTGGTAGCTGCAAAATATGCATCGATTGGTGATCAATAGGGGGGCAAAACCAACAGGGAACAGCCTAAGCACCTTATCCTAGTCTCCAGGAACAAGTTACATAGGAGAGGAAGTGCTAGAATTATAGAACCACTACTAATTCCAGCAAAAATCCAAAAGGCAGTGACATATTAAACAAGATCAACCTGTTACTAACAATGCTGTTTGTCTTTCAAATGGATATGAAAAGCAGTACTGTTAATTACTGCAGATAGTGCTAGAGAAGAGAAGCAATACAGTAGTTTATGAGGTGCATGAATCTGTGTGAACAAAAGCCTTAACAATACTAGTGAGTTAGTGACCACCTATATAGACATAATATTTAGAACTGGTCGGAATTTGTAATCAGTACCTGTTGGTTGGCCAGATCTCTTGGCCCAATCTCAATTCTCAAAGGAACACCTTTCATTTCCCAGTGAGAATACTTCCAACCTGGAGAGTAATTTTCGCGGGTGTCCAAATCCGCTCGGAATCCAGACTCATTGAGAGTGTAAACAGTTGATTCGCAAGCTCCCTTTATGGCAGTTGTGTCAGAATCCTTGTAAGGCACTGGAATCACAATTACCTGGATTGGTGCCACCCTTGGTGGTAATACTAAGCCTTTGTCATCACCGTGTGTCATCACCATCACTCCAATCTGCAAGAAGAACATACATTACAACTGCAAACATAGATCGTGCAGACACCATCACTCCAATCCGCAAGAAGAGTCTATGCATTAAGAATGCAAACGTAAATTGTGCAGAACACTATGCACCCAGCAATTCTAGGCACAAAAAAGAACAATTAATCCAATGCAACATGTTTGTTAAAAAGGTTGCATGCCATTGCTATAAATTCTACAATGCTTGGAGTAGGCCTCGCCTGCACATCAGATCCTCGATAAACTAAGCGTGTAAACAACAATTAAAAGTTCAATTTTCTTTTTGCTTAATTTGGATGAGAATTGTGCTAGGCTTAATTCTAGGTAGATAGGGAGGGAGGGAGGGAGGGAGGGAGAATTAGGGGAAAGAGAGTAGTGGAAGAAGAGGCTCTGTGAGGGAGACCACCGATCTCTCCAGTCTTCAATCTTATGCACCCTCTCTCCCCAATCACCAGCACTCTTTGTTAGATTTAATCTTGGTTTTTTAGTAAGTCTTAGCATACAAGGAAAGTATACTAGTATTTGCATGTATGCACATAGGAAGCAAGGTATTAAACATAGCTGGTTTTCGGTTGGGCAGGTGCCATATGAGTGCGTATAGGTCTACGAGCTTGCAGAAAGTGGCAGCCATTCGTGTCTGAGTTGGAGTCTTTACTGTATGCTTATTTGGTACGTACACAAGCCAAGTGCAGAGTCCGAATACGAGTCGGTAGCTCGTAGGTCTGGATGGTCATGTACTCAGGACTATATAAGCAAGAGCACGTAATAGGATTTTTGCAATGTGAGAAATAGAGAACAAGAAAAGAATAAGCTGTCGCGGTCTCGGAAATCTGTGTTCTTGTGTTTCTCATGTTTGGTGTGTTAGATCCTAGTGAAAAGCCAACACTCTTTTGAGCTTGCACGCTACACTACTGCTCAGATGATTGTAGGTGAAGCAGGGGTGTTGCAACTTTACACTTGCCAACGACCCGTCAAGCCATGATGAGTAACTGATTGTACACATCAGCAGTTCCTGTCATCTTAACTACAGTGAGCTAACATACAAAACAAGGGTTGCACAAAATTGTAGGCAGGTATCTCTGGGAGAAATTGTCTCGGTGAGTATAACATTTAAGCTGTCATTTTGTTGGTTCAGGCTCAACTTGATGATTACATTACTCTACTTTCTGATTCCATATTTAAAGCTGGGAAATGAGATTTCAGAAGAAAAATGTGAAGAAAAAAAAGGCAGTGTAACATGGTTTGGAGTGCCAACCAGCTAGCAAAGGTCAATGAACATTCAATAACCTCCAAGCAAACAAGATTTTACGAAGATGTGAAAGTAATTGCAAGGGGGAGCTATTGACGCAATCACTCGTGTTCTGGGAGCTCCAATGCAAATTGATCTCAAGATGGCAAGGCATACCTCGTAAAAGTTAATTTTTAGGATACACTTGCTCAGTATATTATCAAAT
Organism: Panicum virgatum; assembly: GCF_016808335.1. NCBI lineage: Eukaryota > Viridiplantae > Streptophyta > Magnoliopsida > Poales > Poaceae > Panicum > Panicum virgatum. Next base: position 46,368,987 of record NC_053138.1, read on the forward strand.
AATAGCTCTTAAACATATTTACAGAAAAAAAATGCATACAAAATCTACTTTCCATGGTTTCACTTGACAAGTGTATGGTGAAACAGTGGTTTGGATCGAGCTATTGGTGGTATATCAATTTTATTTTACAATTTTGAGAAATCTGAACCTTTGTTGACCCATTTATAAAGTGGTTTAAGAACCTAAGTGATATCAGGTACAAGTGTTTGAGGCTGTGTACTCTATTCACTATATTTCAACAAGCAATGCATACAAAAAGAAAGCATCATGCATATTTGAGAGAGGAAAAAAAACAGAAAGCATCATTTCCATCCAATAATGATTATGCATTTTCAATCAAATAAAGTGTAAGAATTACCGAGCGAGTTGTATATGCCCAAGAGTTTTGCCAAACCATTTCCCTTGCACCCTTCTCATTCTCAAAAGTAATATCAAACATCTTGGCGAAGTTTTGGCCAAGACAATGTGAGGTTGCACCTTGTATACCACGACCAGTGTTTGGAATGAAAGCCTGACAAAAAGATATTTAGCAACAAGCTCACAATAAAATACAGAAATTTATTTTCCTTTCCATCAATATAGTTAAGGAAAGGCTACATTCTGCAGGATTGCAGCAAAAATTTCCGTATCAATACCTCAACACTGGTGGTATAGAGTCCACCTGCAAATTTTTCCATCTCACTTTTCCTCCCTTTGGACACTGGAACTGCTAAAAATTCTTCATATATCCTTCTGTACAGTTCCAATATTTGTAGAACCTGAGAATGCCACCATGGATTAAAATGACTGATCATTGTAAATGTTATGCAATCATATTAGATTATTGCTACACAAACGGATTGTCCATTTCATTCATCACAGTCTGATACAAATAGTTTTTACACAGACCAACAACCTAGGTAAATACAAAAAAAAAAAAACTTTAAATTTCCTAAATGCAACATGAGGATACTAATAGAGCGTAATGTACAAATTAAATTAACAACATCACAACAAGACCAAATATAGATTAATATCATTTAATCTCACATATAACAATAGGCCAGTTGCTACTTCAGACTGCATATCTTCTAACATTCAGACTTTAATACTGGTCAAAATCAACTCAATCGCTGCAGTGTTACTGATAGACTCACCTACTAGTTGACAACAGAACAAAATTTAAACAGTGCAGAAATATGTACTTATCAAATACCTCTTTGTCTGCCTCTTCTTTAGTTGCAAAAGCTGTATGCCCTTCTTGCCACAGAAACTCACGGCTCCTGAAGAGAATAGTTGCAGAATGTTTAGTCCAGAACAATTAGGCTATCTACAAATGCGTTTAGCAAAAAGGAGTACCACAAGATTTGTACTTCAGTGTACATTTTTATGGTTATTACGATTTTGTAAATAGTAACGATATAAGTAAAAGATATCAAAGTTCAACTTCGAAGACCGTGCCAAGTCAAATCATGGCTTACAAAAATAGAAAGAGTACATTATCACATTTATTGAGTTCAAAAGGTGAATTTTTTTCTCAACTTCACAAATGTCAGGAAATTGGAAAGATGGCAGTCATGAGAAGATGAATAACTCAACTAGCAGGTGTTATGGGTACCGAACCAAAAATACCACACCGAACATTTTAACTAGTGAGGGTGAAAAATTTTGAGAGTACTGAAATTCTGCATTACTAAGTCTTCCACTGAACCATTTGATCCAAAATTTCTAGAACAGATACTCCTTCTGTCCCAAATTATAAGTCGTTTTGGCTTTTCAAGATATATAGATTTTTCTATGCACCTAGACATTATATATATATATATATATATAAGCATAGCAAAAACCCTGCACCTAAAAAAGCCAAAATGATTAATAATTTGGGACAACGGGAGTATCATTTGTAAGAAAGTGGTAGAGCTATATAATAGTTTTTTTTGTAAGAAAGTAAATATGGTATCTCCTTGGATTTTTTTAATAAAATGAGATCTAACCAGTGAGGCGGCAGCAATCTTGACATGTTCTAATCAGCAACTATGCTAATCAGACAACAACGAGTGTCTTGCAGGCATATGAGGTAATAAGGCAGAGAATAATAAAAAATGCATAACCACATTCATAGGGCAACAAATGAGGAGTACCTTATGAAAGGAGTAGGATTGCTAAACTCCCATCTAACAACATTACACCACTGGTTACACCTCAAAGGTAAGTCACGGTGGCTTCTTATCCATTTAGAGAAGTAAGGATACATGACAGTCTCGCTTGTGGGGCGGATTGCAATAGGAGCTTCCAGCTCAGATTTCCCTGATTTAGTCACCCAAGCTACCTGCATGATAAATAAAAAGGAACAGGCTACTTCTCTTACATAACAGAAAGCAGTATCAAGGTGAATAAAGCACTGATTACAAGGACCAGCAGCACTGGTGTAATTAGATTAACAAACAGATTCCATGAAACTAATACTTTGCTGCATGGCCACATCATAATGAACTAAGAACTTAACCCAAAAAGAATGAAAATCTGTGCCAGCTTCCAAAAATCTGTGCTAATGCCAACAAAATCCATAGCCGACAATAATAATAATTTATGATGATACAGACAAATTGACATTACTCTTTCTATTAATGGACCTTGTATATTCATGAGGGTCTTTATTTATTTGACATTGGCAATCACAACTAAACTCTTCCAAAATAGAACGGTATCATAAGGGTCACAAGGAGTTCATGAGATTGTGACCTTGTCTTTTCATTAGAGGGAGAGTAAATAATGGGGTACTTCAAAATTCTGATAAATCTTCATTTCTGGCCTTTCACAAAAACTCATTCATAACAAAACAGAAAACACATCTTCCTGGGATATCAGATGAAAATAATGATAAAACAGCTAGCTCGAGACAGTTTTGTGCCTGATTGCATGTACACTTTTCATAATCATTGAGCTTTTAACTCTTCAAAAGAAGTCTCTTACGCAAAGGCAGTCTGAACTGAAAAATTAAATAAATATCCTAACTGGGAAAAAAGTGGAAACATGGATGTAAAGGACAAGAGTAAAATGCACACCTCAGGTGCAAAGCCCTCAATGTGGTCCTTCTCCTTCTGTAGAACATTCTCAGTAACAAACAAAGGGAAATAATATGGTTTGAGCTTCAGCTTTTTAATTTCTGCATCAAAGAATTCCTGCACCAAACCATATAGCAGTTATCAAAGAGGACAGGATTGCAGTAGCATCATTATGCCTTCACAAACAGTCTCTAGACACGGGTGGATTTAATCTAAAAAAGACACAGGGTGGATATTTTTTTAGCACTGAGATACTTGCAATTACAGAATTGGTAGCAAATGACACTGATAGTTTGTTTAGGGGAATGGAAATTGATCAGAGGGAATATGAAACACTGATGAGCAGGTATTGAAAAACTTACTTTCAGCAGCTCCCAGATTTCCATCGCCCATGGCCTCAGTATATAACAACCCGAGATGTCATAGTACTCGATCATTTCACTGTTAACAACAACCTGGAGAAACAAATAACAAAGCCCGAGAGAATTAGGTACGATTTCACCTCTAAGGAAGCGTGATATTTAGATTTTGATGAAAGAATTTGGCCATATAGCAACTACTAGTAATCACCCAACAATTCAACAGCAATTCCTCAAAGATAGTATTCTGTTTGCCAGAAATGACCAAATGGAGCAACAGAATATCAGTTTGAACATGTTACTTAGTGGTATTGCTGCATCTCTAACAACAACACAAGCCAGCCAATCCAGTGCCTTGCAATTAGGGTGAGTTACTGTCATGTTTAGTTTTACAAATTCGCTGTGGAATCTAGCCAGTTACGGAAATAATTCTAGTAGGATTTTCTCATTACGGATTCCATAACACTTAAGACATAACTAAAAGCTATATCCGCAAATCAAACACTAAAATCATCACCAGCAACTAAATTTAGAACTGCAACAGCGTATCCACACCACAAACACTAAAGACATCATTCACAGCAAATCTAGATATGTAACGGTGTATCCGCACAACAGACACTGACGTAACGGCGGCGTTCGGTCACAGAGGCCAAAACCTGTTAGCCACCGGAACAGCAACCGAGACCGCCGCCGCATCAAATCCAGCCAGCTCTAGCAGTCAACGCCTTCAAATTCCATCCCCCGTCACAACCCCACCCCCAGCCGCAACAACAGCAACCCAATCGGGAGCACGCCCACAAATCTGGCGGCAGCAACCCTCGCGGCCAGGACGAAGCGAATAAACACCCAACGCACCTCGGAGTACCACTCCCCGAAGTTTTCGTCCTTCTTGTACGCCATCCCGAGCTTCGTCTCCTTCTTAACCTCCTTCTTCTTCCCCCCTGCGAGCCGGCACCCAAAAGCAAAAATCTCAAATCCAGCGAAAACTCAGCACCGCCGCACGGAGACGACGACGACGGCGACAGCGAGCTCGCACCTCCGCCGCCCTTGCCTCCGCCGGACGACATGGCTGGCGGATCCGGTGCGCGGGGGATCCGGGACGGGAGGGAGCGAGGAGAGAGGGCGGCGCGCTAGGGTTTAGTGGCGGCGGCGGCGGGCGGAATGGGGTAGGGCTAAGAGGTGGGGTGGGGTGGGGTGGGGTAGGGTAGAGTAGCGGCCACTCCGAGTCAGGGAGAAGTAGCGCGCAAGTAGCCAATGGGACAGCACGGGCACGCTTGGCCGTTGCGCGCGGGCCGGAATCCGTGGGCTCGGCCCACGGGTGACATCATGGGGGGTTCGGGCGGCGCGGGGGCCACACGGCGGTGGGTTGGTGTTCGTAGACCGGGAGCAAGGACGCGACTGCTGGGGTCTTGAATAAACAGGTGGTATTTGGATAATTGGATAGGTTATTACAAAATTGAAATTGAAAAGGACCGTGTCAGGTTGGTACTGGTGGGTTTGGTGGCCAAACCACTAGTCCCACACTCACAACTAGCATAGAATGGTTGTGAGAGGAGATAGAGACAATTGGGATGTGTTTGGAAGGGTGGCTGTGGCCAGCCCGACGCAGCGACCAGGCCATTGCCATCCAAAGCCTGGTGGCAACGGGCCACCCATCCTTGTTTGGCGCAGTAGCCCAACCCGGCCTAGGCGTTTCCAGGTGTTGTTTGGGTAGCACTTGGTAGCCGGGCTGGCAGCCCAACCACCACCAACTGCCAGTTTGGGGTGGTGTTTGTCGCCGAGCCAGGCTGGGCAACCACACTAGTTCTCACACAACAACACATTGCTATTGGCATGAACAAATATAATCAAACAATAGCACAAATGTTTATATATGGAATCAATGATGACAAGTACAATACCACAAGTACTTATGGACAGATTTCCACAATGTTTATATATAGAATTAATGATGGCAAGTACAATAGCACAATGTTTATATATGGAATAAAACATCATTTGTAACAGATTTGCATCATTCATTAGTAAGAGCATCCAAGGTTTTCACAGTCACAATACCAAGATTTACGGTCACAATACCAAGATTTACGGTCACAATACTAAAGTTCACAGTCACAATATCATGGTTCACGGTCACAATAATTTTTCACACAGTCACAATACCAAGATTCACAGTCACAAATAGGTGCATGCTCACGGTTTGTGATTCAAACAAAGCACCGATTGCAATTGTGATTCAATGATTATTTTTGCATCATAGGCCATTGAAATCCCTCTTGGTCCACCAAGACAATGACAGCAATCAAACATGACTAAAATGACAGAAATGAAGCATGATTGTAATCAAGTATGAAGGTAGCCAACAGAGGCTACAAATATTCTTACAATACCAAATTGTCCTCAAATATTTCCATTCAACTAAGTAGATCAAATAGTTAGCTACCCTCTCAGCAAAATAAAACTCCAAAAGGACACCAGCAAGTTAGCCAAACCAACTGCACAAGATCCAACAGCCCAATGTGTCAACTGTAGTCAAAATAGGAGAGTGGAGGAGGGAGGTGGAGGAACTATACATCTCTACAGTCAACCCCCTCAAGGTCCATGCACCCTAGCAATGGACCAGTTGTACATGTAGTAGTTCTTGGCTAGGAAGGTCCTAAGCCAAAGAGACCTATGGCTATCACTCATGCCAACAAAGCCCCTGCGTTGGGCCTTGTTGTCGAGCAGGTAGGTGTAAGCTACTATCAGTGCCTCCTCATTGAACCTAGTGGTCTCCATCACAGCCAGGTAGAGGTTAGCATCAACATGGGCTGGTCCAGTCTCCCTAAGGGCATTGGCAACATTGTTCACTGCATCAGACATTTTAGTCAACATCAGCTTCTCATCCTCAGTGAATGCTCCCCTCTTCCTCTTGCCCCCAACTGTTGAATTGGTCAAGACCTCAGTGGCCTTGCTACTGCTGGATATGTCATGGCTAGATGGAGCCTCACTAGCACACTTGAATGAAGTGCCCTCAATCTTTGCTGCCACATTATCATCTTGGTTCTGCCCCTAGTGCCTCACCAGAACCTACAGCATACTTCCTAGTTGCCATTGCATGGCCAAAAATTGCCTCCATATTAGTGTAAAACCTAATGGGACAGTTAAGAAACTCAACATACTTAGGGTGGTCCTGCACAAGGGTTAATAGGTAAGGTCACTATCATAAATTCAATTGGAACCTAAGTAAAAAAGAATAGGTTTTCATTCTACCTTGATATGGTTACTGTAGTGGTCAGTATTCAGCATGATTGCATTGAGGTCATTGTCCCAAAGAGCCCCACTCAAATCTTTAAACTTAGAGACCTTTGCCCACTTCTGCCTCCACTTCCTGGGGTGGTTGTACATCTAAGTGGGGCTAACAATCTCACCAGTGAACTCCTTCAACTATTTGGCCACTAGGTTGACATCCTTTATCCTTGAAAACCTTGTCTGGCCTACTACTATCACTCACAAGCTGTGCCATCCTCCTTAGAACAAAACCGGATGAAGCATTGTTCCACCTCATTGGTCCAGCAGCTGCAGGTGCTGCTGGTGGGGGAGCAACAGGTGCTGCTGCTGGGGGAACAACAGTTGCAGCTGCTGTAGCTGCAGCTGCTACCTGAGCCTCATCCTGACCACTAGCATCCTCAACACTAGCATGAGCCATCCTAATAGTCACAACAGCATGAGCTCATATGAAAAGAGAAGGCAACAACATAAAGGCAAATAGTAAAAACTATAGCAATATTGGTCTCAGCTAGGTCCAAACATTATTACATGAGCATCACAAATCCAAGTGTTCCAGACCAGGGCTAACAAACTAGATATTACAGAGAATTAAGTAACATGAATCAAGTCTTATGAGTACCCCTCTCATCCCACATTGCACTGCAGATTGTATCTCTCCTGGCTGCCATGGCTTAGGAGTCTTGGGACAAAATGTCATCAACAGGTTGAGTGTCATGCTCCAAAGGTGGCACCCATTGTTCATTAGGCACAACTTCATCTACCCCATAGCCTAGGATCCAGTTGTGCAGGATGCAAAAGGCTAGGACAAGCTTCACCTGTGTGTTTGTAAGGGTGGAAGGGCTTGTTGTCTAGGATTCTGAATCTGTTCTTGAGTACCCCAAATGCCCTCTCAATTGTGACCCTAAGTGAGGAGTGCCTCAGGTTGAACAACTCCCTTGCATTGGTTGTGTTGACACTATTTTTTGACACGTGTCAAGGAAGGTGATTTTGACAAAGGAAAGGTTGCCGATTTGAAAGAAACCAAAAGATGTACATGGTCAGAATCAGCCGATGGGGTGCGTCCGATGGGCCAGAGGGATATTCCATGAAGATGCTGATCCGCTCGTTTTGGTGATCGGCCGATGAGGAGTTGCCGATGAAGTCAGGAAGGAAGAAGGAAGCCCGAACTCTACGAGGATTCTAGTGATTCGGTTGTAACATTTAGTTAGTTTGTTTTTAGAAAGTCTTTAATTTTTAGCCAAGTAATGTGTTTGCCGTAATCGGCTAGGACTTGTTAGCGTAGACTATAAATATTAGTTGTACGGGACCGGAGAAAGTTGATACACATCCAATACAACAAACACTTTACAATTTCTTCGCACTTTTTCGGCGACTTCGCCTCTTTTCTTTTCTTTTTGACGAGTTCTTTCAAGTTGATCAAGGACGCCTCACATTCGAGCGACTTGATTTGCTGGTGTGTCAGACCGGGGCCCACGGGACTGTGCACATCGCATAGTTCCGAATAAAGAAGGATGGAATTAGACTCCTAGTATGACTCGTCTATAATCCTACTAGGACTCTACCTTGTAATCCTCCTAGAACTCCTATTTGTAGACCGACTAGTATCACATCCCCTGGACTATATAAAGGAGGGCGGGGTATCTAGATCGGCAGGCTGAAGAGGCTCAGCAGAGCCCAACACACCAGCACAAGGTGCAATATACCACAACACCACACAGGACGTAGGGTATTATGCTATTCTGGCGGCCCGAACCTGTCTAAATCTGTGTCTTGTGTTTCTTGCGTTTACCTTCAAATTCCAGATTCGGCGATCTGTCCCAAACAATCTCCTACCTAGGACATTCCTAGGTAGGCCGACGATTAAAACACTGACAGCTGGCGCCCACCGTGGGGCCGATCGCCGCGATCATTGGGAGAGCTTGAAGTACCTTATCATCGAAAATCCATCTACTCGGCGAATCGACAATCTTTACGTCAAGATTATCAAAACAACGGTCTGGTCTTTTGTTCAGCTGCAACATCGAAATCGAGACAAAAACCAGGCGGCTCATCCAAACCTGCGAGTCACAATCCGAAGCATAGAAGTATTCATCTGCTATTAGCCAGAGATCCTGCGGGTCCCGCGGAATTAATCCTATGTTGCTGCCGCACAAGCCGATCGTCCGAGTCCGAGTTCAAGTCAAAAAAGATCCGAAGCAGCGGTTACAACCAAAGAGTCAAAGCCTATTTCTTGAAGCCATGCGCCACTATATATTACTAAAAAAAGAAGAAACAGCACACGATGGTACAGAGCATCGGGCCGCCGATCGTGTTTGTGCGGTTGAAAAGTTCAACTAGCAAAATTTTGCTACATGCACACGAAGCTACCAGAAGACAGCTGGCCACAGCTACTACTACTCCGACTACTCGCCGAGACATGATCAACTACTTCGACTACTTTTCCCAACTAGAAGACTAGTCGAGAGCGGGCTTCGCACCATCAATAACTAGTCGGAATCGATTCCGACTAGTCGGCTTCAGTCAAGCTAAGTCACTTATATCTTTTTCGACTTGTTTTTTACAAGATCGACTGTTTTTTTGTGTATGCCTCTCGAACGGAGTCACGCTCGGGGGCTACGCCATGATCGACTACTTTGTGCGCAACCCGCACTCTCTCCAACTTTTTTTGTCCGCGACCTGCACTTTTGCCGACTATTTGTCCGCAACCCGCAGGCCCATCGACTGCTTTATGCGTGCTGCGCATTTGTCGCCTTGCCGACTTCTTTTTTGTTGTCTCCTCTCAAAGGTTGCTAAAGTACTCGAGGAGCCCATGCCTTAATCCGTGAAACCTCGATTCTTCTATGCGCCTATGCTTCTATGCGTGCACGCGGCTGCAGTCCTGTGCTATGGGCTATGGCAATCACAAAACTAGGTGCTTAAACATAATAGGCTAACTGCTCGGGGAAATTAAATGGCCTAGCGAGAGCAAGACACAATTTTTTAAAAAAAGCATTTCACAATGCTGGGACTCACACCCGACTCGATATTATGTATATCATTTTACAACATATTTCTATATTTCTCATACAGGAGATTGGACCTGAAGCATGCTGCTGGGTGAGGCATGCTCCCGACAGCTGCCACGCCTAGCTATCTCTTCATCGGCACAGATAACTCGGCATATCTCCAGAAGCATATCCAGCCTCAGGCTCGGGGGCTGGACACAAAAAACTACTCAATGTGGTCTCTACAGCTTGCCTAGCTCCCAAGCCTAGGGGCTGGACTCTACAAAACTACTCGATGCTGCTTCATGTGAAGACTGGAAGCAAGAAAAATTCTACACCGTGAGCCACGACGTTTGGATCCTTAATTCTAAATCTCGAAATTTGAATTCAAGGCTCGGGGGCTGTAGGATACGAGTCATCGACGGCTTATTTTTCAAACTCTTGGAAGATAAAGACTAGAAGATTGAAGATTGATTTGACCCTCAGCCTGATTCTGCGATTCTACCTAAGGCTCGGGGGCTACTCCATATGGAGCACGAGTTCATCGCGCACCATATAAAAGAAGACGATTCGGGGCTTGAGCACCACACAGCCTCGACGCAGCCATGGAAGTACTCGGAAGGCCACTCAGAGCACTTGACGGAGCACTTGTAGGACTCCACAAGCACTTGAAGATGCCTTCAGAAGTACTCGACGCCTGCAGTACTCGGGTACGAAGCGCTCGGGGGCTTGTCAGACCCGGGCCTACGGGACTATGCACATCACATAGTTCCGAGTAAAGAAGGAAGAAATCGGACTCCTAGTAGGACTCGTCTGTAATCCTACTAGGACTCTACCTTATAATCCTCCTAGAACTCCTACTTGTAGACCGACTAGTATCACATCCCTTGGACTATATAAAGGAGGGCGGGGTACCTAGATCGGCAGGCTGAAGAGGCTCAGCAGAGCCCAACACACCAGCGCAGGGCGCAATATACCACACCACCATACAGGACGTATGGTATTATGCTATTCTGGCGGCCCGAACCTGTCTAAATCTGTGTCTTGTGTTCCTTGCGTTTACCTTCAAATTCCAGATGCGGCGATCTGTCCCAAACAATCTCCTACCTGGGACATCCCTAGGTAGGCCGACGGTTAAAATACCGACATGGTGAGTTTTCGTTTTACCGAGTATATTTGAGCTTTAGCTACCGGACGTATCGCTGTGGCTTTGTTCAAATCTATTCAAAAGTTATCGAGTTTATTTAGGCTTTGATCTCGGGCATATCACTGCTTTCTCCTCGAGATTTATTCACAATTTATTGATATTGGCTAGATTTGTAGGGGTTTTCTATGTTTTTGGCTATTATCACATCTATCCGCTTAGAAACATATTAGATCAGCTTTTGGTTTTGAAATAACATTTTGTTATCTTAAAAGCCGGTTTAGATTTGTTTCGAGCTTACATCATCCGAGTTACACATTCGTAGCTTAGATCTTGTTATACACGTGCAATCGGCTATCTTAAGCTGATATTGTCATTTTCCGCATCGGCTGATCCTACCGACGTGCTCTTTTACTACGCACCCGCATTTAATATTCTTTTGTCGTCTTCTATATCGGCGGAGCCTGCCGATACGCCTGTGTGAGAGATATTTGGAATTCCAGCCAATATGCTCTCGAATTAGACTTTATTTTATCCCTTGTCAATTACAGGTCAAATTGACTGGCACGTTTGGTTGACTTTCCGGAGCTTGACGAACACTTGCCCTCGTATTCCAGTGTGTTGATTTTTGCGTCAACACATCTTTTGGCATGCCCGGTGGGATTGGAAGCTTCAACATGGTGGATATTACTGATAAATCTGAAGTCAGCGAAGGTAACTACATCCCTGCTGATGAAAGCAAGCTCAAGGAGGATCAAAAGCAGGAGTACCTGGATCTCGTGGAAAGATTCAAATGTGAATGCCTCAAGTCATATAGCGTCACCAGATCGGGTGACGTAATCAAGAAGTTTAATCTTCCATCCTTCCAGCCATTGACGGAAGCGCAGCGTGACAACAAGATGATAGATGCGGTGTCTCAAGCTGTGGCACAAGCATTTTTCAAGAGCACAACAGTCATGGACAACACGATGCACAATGCAGTAGTCAAGACTTTTACAGAAGGCACGTTTCCAGATTGCATGGGTCCTTGCTACATACAACCAGATCAGATGCAGTACATCCCCTTAGAAGTATCTATGGCAACAGCTTTGTCGGCTCAAAATAGCCACAGACTACTACTATGACGTCAACGACTCCAGCTGCTCCAATCTTTTCAACTCCCAAGGCTGCGCCTATAGTCATGCAGGGAGTATCTGCATCTGGATTTCCAAAAGGGTGGAATCTGGCTACCAGGTATGGTATGCTGCCGGATTTCTTTACTTCATAGTCCAATGCACAGTTTAATACATCGGTTTCTCAGCCGATGGCTCGCCAGCATGATCCATCAGTTACTCAGCCGATGGGCTCTCACCAAGATGCATTGGCAGCACAGCCGAACACACATAATACATGGAGTCCACAAATGGCTACACAGTTCAACGCATCGGCACAACCGCCGATGACCCCACAGCAGTGTCTCGTGATCCTGCTCCAACCCAAGTCTCCCTCGGAGATTTTGATTTCACAGTCTCCCCATCAAGGTGGGATTAATTGTGTTTTCCAGGAACAGATGACTGGAGGACTACGATATGTCAACGTGCCATACATGGAATCTACTGGTCAGCAGTCAGCTAGTCCATCAGCTCAACTGCCAACGACTACCTCCACGCTGGCAATAAATCAGTAGACACCCAATCGGGTGGCTCAGCAAGCGCACCAGATGCCATCGGCTGGACAACCAATGACCCCTATGTCACCACAGCCTGCAATAATGACAAACTCAGTAAACATGGTTTCTCTTCAGTAGATGCCAGTAGTTGATCAGCACGTCGATTGGAACACTAAGATAGCTGAAGTGACGAGGGAGCAATTTGGCTTAAGGCCAAAACATCAGTCTGTTATGTATAAGAATCCTTATCCTCCGGCTTATAATCAGATTCCTCTCCCACACAAGTACAAGATGCCTGACTTTACCAAGTTCTCAGGGCATGGAGAAGTTTCTATGATGGAACATGTCAATAGATTCCTTCTACAGTTAGGAGAAGCAGGCAACCAAGACGTGCTTAGAGTTCGGTTGTTCTTCTTATCTTTATCTGTATCGGCCTTTGCTTGGTTCACCACTTTACCAGCAAACTCCATATTATATTGGGCCGATCTGGAGAGACAATTCCATCAGTTTTTTTCTCTGGAGTTACTGAATTAAAGTTGACTGATTTGACTGGCTTAAGACAGAGGAATGATGAATCGGTTGCTTCCTTCATTCAGAGGTTCAGAGATGTTAAAAATTGATGCTACAGTTTGGTACTGTCCGATTAGCAGTTGGCCGATGCGGCATTTAATGGACTCTTGCCACACATCAAGGACAAATATGCATCACAAGAGTTTGAGAGCATCAGTTAGATTGCAAGCCGGATGACAGGAGAGACTCGATCATACGAGTCTAAGAAGTCTTTTCAGAAGAAGATAAATTATGTAGAATATTCTACTGACCATGATTCTGATGAGGAACAAGAAACGATCGCATCGGCTGAGTGGATTCAAAACAACAAGAAGCCGGTGACGTGTCCGTTTGGGAAGAAGGAACCAGAGTCGTATGGGTTTGACATCACCAAAGCCGACAAGATCTTCGACTTGTTGTTGTCGGAAGGGTTGATCAAGTTAAAGCCGTATCATAAGATCCCGTCGGAAGAAGAGCTTAAGAATATGAAGTACTGCAAGTGGCACAATGCCACGTCACATGATACCAATGAGTGCAAAGTCTTCCGGCAGCAGATTCAATTGGCCCTTGAGCAAGGGAAGTTAAAGTTTGAAACTCCCAAAATGACAATGAAGATCGACCGGCATCCGTTCACCACTAACATGGTAGACGTGGCTAGAGACAGAAATCTTCCTCAAGCCAAGATCCTGACATTATCATCGGCCAGAAAATCTGGGGCTGTTGATCCTAAGGTACAGATAGCGGCCGATGAGGTCAAAGGAAAGGGTCAACAAGAAGAGGAGGCCAAACGTTCTTCGGTGCCACGTAGACGTGTCATGTCTCAAATGCTGTTGAACAAATTCCAGCGTGACCACGGAAGGCAGCAGCGCAAAGAGGAGGAGGCACGTCACGAGAAAGAACATTGGAGGTGTCATTTATTTGTCTACTGCTGGGAGAAGGGTTGACATTGCCATTGGCATATGATTGTCCCGAGTGCAATGGTCAAGGTAGCCGATCATATAAAAGGCCACGTCATGTCGATGAGTCTTACCGATGTGAGCATACTCATGTACATGATCGGCTAGGAAAAAAGATATCGGTGCATGATCGACTGGGGGGCAGGACCATGTTACGTGATCCTGCTGGAAGAAGAGTGCCCGCGCATGATCGGCTAGAAAAGATGGCCGATGACAGGGTGCAAGATGATCAACCGATGCGGAGGGATCCGGAATGCGAACCTGATTCAGATCGCACTAATCATTCTCAATGGTGTCCAGGAGGTTTGAGCAGATCACAGAAGAGGCGTGTTCAGAGGCTACGCCAACTGGAGATCATAGATGGAGAACAAGAGCAAACTCTAAGCAAAAAGGGAGTCAAGGAACAAGTTTGGCGTGTCAAAGCTAAAGCTGATGATGAATCAGCTGGTAATAGTTCTACACCGATCCAAGCAGTCGATTTTTCAGAAAGTTCCTAATGGATGAATTCCTAGAAGAAGAATGAAAGTTGGGAAACGGGTTTACATCGGCCGATTTGCTAGAAGAAATTGATATTGGAGATGGTGATAGACCAAGGCCGACGTTTATTAGTGCTAATTTGGATCCCAAATACAAGCAGGAACTGAAGAATTTATTAAAAGAATACAAGGATTGCTTTGCTTGGGAGTACTATGAGATGTCTAGTTTGGATAGATCCATTGTTGAGCATCGTTTACCTATAAAAATGAGATATCCGCCATATCAGCAAGGGGCAAGATGGTGCAATCTTAAGATTTTGTCAGATATAAAGGCCAAGATCACACGGTTAATTGAAGCCAATTTTATTCGGCAGTGTCGCTATGCCAAGTGGATCTCTAATGTGGTTCCTGTCTACAAAAAAATGGAAAGTTGCGAGTTTGTATTGATTTCAGGGATCTCAACAAACCACGCCGATGGATGGTTATCCTATGCCGATAGCGGATATGTTAGTAGATGCTGCTGCTAGGCACAAGATGATCAGTTTTATGGATGGCAATGCTGGATATAATCAGATCTTTGTGGCAGAAGAGGACATTCACAAAACTGCATTCAGGTGTCAAGGACATCTTGGTCTGTTTGAATGGGTGGTTATGACCTTCGGACTGAAGAATGCCGGTGCTACATATCATAGAGCCATGAACTATATTTTCATGAGCTCATTTTTAATATTGTGGAAATATACATTGATGATGTAGTTGTGAAGTTGAAGGGGTACCAAGAGCATTTGGCCGATCTGCGTAGAGCCTTGGAATGCACAAGGAGGCATGGTTTCAAAATTAATCCAAATAAATGTGCCTTTGGTGTATCGGCTGGCCAATTCTTGGGTTTCATGGTACATGAGCGAGGAATTGAGATTAATTAGAAGACTATATCAGCCATTGACAAAGTTGAAGCCCCTACGACAAAAGTTGAACTTCAGTCATTGATCGGCAAGATTAATTTTATTCAGAGATTTATATCTATTCTGTCCGGAAAAATTCAGCCGTTTAGCTCGCTACTGAAGTTGAAGGCCGATCAAGAGTTTGTATGGAGAGAGGAACACCAGAAGGCATTAGACAAGATCAAACATTATTTGGTAAATCCTTTAGTATTTGTTCCTCCCCAAAAGCACAAGCCGTTTAAATTATATTTATCGGCTGATGAGCGTGCTATTGGATCGGCCCTTATTCAAGAGTTTGAAGGAAAAGAAAGGGCTATATATTTTGTGAGTAGAAGATTGCTGGATGCTGAGACAAGGTATTCTCAAGTGGAAAGACTATGTCTTTGCTTATATTTTTCTTGCACTAAGCTTAGGCATTATTTATTATCAGCTGAGTGTGTTGTCATAAGCAAGGATGACGTGATTAGATACATGCTCTCGCTGCCGATTTTAAATGAAAGAATAGGGAAATGGATTTTAGCCTTATCAGAATTTGATTTGAGATATGAATCGGCTAAAGCAGTTAAGGGCCAAGCCATAGCCGATTTTGTCGTGCAACATTGTGGATCGGAGCTAACCATGGTAGATCTTGTCCCTTAAACTTTATTCTTTGATGGATCTTCATGTGGGAATGGTTCTGGAATTGGTGTGGCGCTGATTTCCCCTCGGGGGGCAAATTTTGAATTATCATTTCCAATTGAGGTATCTGCGACCAATAATCAAGCCGAATATTGTGCTACTATCAAGGGGATTCAGTTACTTCGAGAAATTAAAGCTGATGCGGTTGAAATTTTTGGAGATTCCATGCTGGTGATTAATCAGTTAACTGGAGAGTACGAATTCAAAGATGATATTCTACGTTTGTATCATGAAGAATGTCTCCGATTGCTGAAGGAATTTAAAAAAGTAACCATCGAGTATGTTCCAAAGTTTCATAATAGTGATGCAAATCGGCTGGCTCAGCATGCTTCGGGATATCGGCTGATGGAAGGAGTAATGGCCTTGGAATTTGCAGCTCATGATTGGAGGAAGAAAATTTTTTATTATTGTGACACCTCAGATGTCTAGCTATTAGAACTTAGGGTAATGTGTGAATTTTGTGTTTCTCCTTGTTTGATAGCTAAAAATTTTCAGTGCAAAATTAAGGGTATTTTTGTAATTATGGAAAAATGACAAGTTTCCTTTTGCAAAAGTTTTTAACTTAGGGAGCAAATTCAACTTTGTGAAGGGCTTTTTTGCAAATGTGCTGGTAATCATTACTTTGGCAGCTTTATTGCAAATTACTCCTAAACTTTGTTGAAATTGGCTATCAAAAAGTGTTTTTCTTTTATTAAATAGAGTTCTTTTGAACTTTTGAAAATATTTCAAAATCCTTTGATCTAATGAAAATTTGCACAACATGAAAGTTGTAGGTCTTGAAAAACTGAACAACTTTCATTTTGGGCACTTTTTCATTTGAGCCCTAGATCAATGGCAAATTTTGGTTTTCACTTAGACCCCTTAACTTTTTTGTATTTGCAAAATAGTCCCCCAGTTCATCTTCAACCTCCAGCTTCGCTGGAGCTTGGCAGGCCGCCGCCGCCACCGGTTCCCCGCGCGCCGGCTGCCCTGCGCCGCTGTTTGGAGCACCGCCTCGCCTCCCTGTTCCTCCTGGACCCCACCCCTCCACTATGCTGGCCGCCCACATGCCTGTCACGTCGCGCTGCCAAGCTGCCCCTGTTTTTCCCCTCTCCGGCGAGCGCGCCGCCACGGAAAGTCGTTCTCCCACCTCTGTCGGCCCTCCACCGCTCCACGCGTCGTGCCTGGAGCACCGCCGCCAACCGAACCGCCTTTACTTGGCCCCTTCACTTCGCGCCACGCTGCCCCGAGGGCTCTTCCCCACATCACGTCGCCGGCCGCCATGGAGAACCCGCGCCGTCACCGATTTCACCTCTTCGGCGAGCCTATCTCCTCCAGAAGCTTTTTTCCGTGCTCATCCTTTCTACGATTGGCCTATAAAAGGCCAGGCGGAACCCCATCGCCGGCCAAACCCCACCGCACCCTTCTCCAACTCCGGCGAGCTCCCGCCCGCCGTCGACCCACCGTTGCAGCGCCACCACGTCCCTTCCAAGCACTCCAGCAGCTCCGTCTTGCTCCAGTGCAGCTCACCAGGCCCTCCTCCCTGCCAATCCCTCATCGGAGCACCGCCATTGCCGTTCACCTTCACCGCCGTGCCCTGCTCCCCACCGACAAGCCTCCTCCGGCCACTATTCCTAGCACCCAAGCACACCAAAAGGTGCGCCATGGCCCCTTCTTGCTCTTTAGACCTCTGGCCCTCGACGCCGGCGATTGCCATCGCCGGAATCGGCCGGCCACTCCCTGTTTCCCTCCCCAATCCGGCCAAGGACCCGATTGCATGCATTCAAATAATCCCGAGGTCCTTTCTGCAAAAAGTTCAAACCTTTTCCTTTTCTTTTCTTGTGAACTTTGAAAAATCTTAGAAAAATAAAAAAAATAAAAAAATGCCAAATTAATTTTGTTGTGTTTCTTTTAATTAGTTCTACAGCTTGATGCCATGAGTTTGATTTGTTTCCTTTTGTAACTTATTCTAAAAGTAAGATTAACATATAGCCCTTTTTATTTATATCTTTATTTCCAAAACTTTATTTTGAGTGAGCCTTTAAACACATGCTCTTTAGAGTATGTCAAGCTCTATATAATTTTTCTAAAACTATTAGTGAACTCTAGTTCATATTTTTAAAATTTTCTTTTAGTATCTTGTTCATATTCTTCAAATATTTCTTTTAAAAATCCATTTTTTTGAAATAAAACCCCTTTTCCATGTTATTTTATGGAGTTCTTTGTGTTCCCTTTTACTCTATAAACCATTGCCCAGTAAAGTAAAACTTTTAAGTTAATCTTAAATGTTTACTTTATTGGTTTCCAACTTTTTAGTAAAGGAAAGCTATACTCAAGCACTTCTCTAAATTACTTTTATTGCATTGCATATAGAAACAACATCGTTAGCCGACGGAACGTATGAGCTCATCCAGGAGCCAGATGGGGATTTCTCTGAAGCTCAAGTTAACACTGTTGAAATAACTAAAGTCCCGAACTCCGATTCGGAAGAACCCCAATATACTGACTCTATAGACACCTCTACAGGCAAGCCCCGGTGCATAATCCTATTATTTTAAATTATGCAATTTATTGTTATTATTTACTTGTGCATTTAAGTTATTGGAGTTGAATGAAAACCTTAGATGCATAATTCTATGTTCCTATTGATTGAACACTTGATCTGAGTCCGAATAGATGCTATGCTAATAGGACCGGTAAAAGTCGAGTGATTGCCTATCACTCGCGAGCTTTTTAGGAGTTGACTGTTTAAATTCCTACAATCACTATAAGGACCATGGAAGGAATTTGGATATTCTGCCTGTGTAGTTGAATTTGCTAAGGTCGCAGTGTGTGGTAGTGTTGATTAAGCATTTGAAAGTACTAGCCACATGCCGTAAATATGGTACGCGGCAAGTCTAGTAACTGATCGGCCCGTCAAATGGACATACCCCCCACTCTCTCTTAGGTATAGGATGAATAAAATGGATGAGGGACAAGGTTGGTGCCCTAATAAAAATTGTAGCGCTACACTACGACTATGAGGGACGAGGTTGGTGCCCTATAGTCAGGGAGAGTGGCACTGATCCATGAACCGGAATTAGAAGAAAATGGTTGCTTGGGAGTGACTCGACAGTGCTCCAAGCGTGTGTGTTAGGTTTACCTTGCAAGGATTGAAATTCGGTTCGAACTGTTCCGCTGCTCACGGATATTGAGACTGCTTAATCTCTTTGCCACATAGAGTAAGAAGTGAAACAATGATGATACTAAATCTTGTTGGATGCAAATTAATTTCTCTACCATGTTTTTATAGATAGGTGCTTACCTAGAATGGCTAATGAAACTAGAATTTGAAAGCTAAAACTTGAAAATAAGGACCTACTCTTTGTTGATTTTCAGCAAAAGAAACCCCAGAACCTTCACAAACCTTGCATGTCTAGTTAAAGGGATGTTATATACCCTTAGATGGGCCCGTCTTGCTGAGTATTAGTATACTCAGTCTTACTTGTGACCTTGTTTTCAGAAATAACCGTGGAAGACCCAAACACTAGTTTGACTTGGCCTAGTGTTATACCTACTGGTTGGTCTATGGAATGGGAACCATCCCCGGCCAGTTATGACTCGGCTGAATGATGTCATGTTCGGTCTTACCATGATATCTACCCTATGACGGTTGTATATAGTTGTGTTTTTCTTTTCCGCTGCAGAACTTCTCTTTTACACGTAGTTTCTATTAAACTTCTCTAAGTTCCTTTGGAAATAAGTTTGTAAAAGCTGCCTTGACTTGCTAGCTTCAAAACTCTGATGTAAATTACACCCCCTTATCTATGTGATGTAAAATATTGTGGAATCTTGTATCTCTGACTCACCTTCGAGCAGGATGTATACTTGTGTTACGATCCGATATCAAGTGGTTTCATCGGGATGTTACCCGACAGACCTATGATTATACCGGTTGAGGTGCGTTTAGATGTTTAGTGCACTCGAACTGGTGTAATTCAAACTGGTTCTGCCACAATTATTTAAAAGATCCCTCCAAGAAGGTGAACAAAAAAATCAGATTCCAAGCAATCAAATACGTGTTGTTGGAAGAAGAATTGTATTATCGGACGATTGATGGGGTTTTGCTCAAGTGCATTGACAAAGAGGCGGCAAAAGTGATGATGGGTGAAATTCATGAAGGTGTCTGCGGGTCTCATCAATCGGCGTACAAAATGAAGTCGGTGATCAGGAGAAATGGTTATTTTTGGCCAACGATGCTGGAAGATTGTTTCATGTATTATAAAGGTTGCCAAGAATGCTAGAAGTTTGGGTGTGTGCAAAGAGCTCCTGCATCTGCTATGAATCCAATAATTAAGCCATGGCCATTCAGAGGTTGGGGGATTGATTTGATTGGTCAGATATATCCACCATCGAGCAAGAATCATAGGTTCATTTTGGTGGCCACGGATTATTTCACCAAGTGGGTTGAAGCAATTCCTCTGAAAAATGTCACGTTGAAAGAGATGATTGAGTTTGTCAAGGAACATATTATCTATCGGTTTGGTATTCCACAAACCATTACAACCGATCAAGGTACTATGTTCACATCGGAGGAATTTGAAGAATTTGCCACTAGAATGGGAATTAAATTGCTGAATTCCTCTCCATATTATGCCCAAGCTAATGGCCAATCAGAAGCATCTAATAAAGGAGACATCAAACTAATTAAGAGGAAGATTGATGAATATCCTAGGAAGTGGCATACTGTGCTTAATGAGGCTTTGTGGGCATATAGGATGGCTTGTCATGGTGCCACTAAAGTATCCCCATATCAGTTAGTATATGGACATGATGCTGTTCTCCCGTGGGAATTGAAGTTTGATTCGCGACGTATCATGTTTCAAGATTAGTTAACAGCCGATGAGTATTCAGCTTTGATGAAAAATGAATTGAAAGATTTGGCTGGGCATTGGCTGAAGCCACTTGCAAATGTTGAAGCGAACAAAGCTAGAGTTGGCCGATGGTACGACAAAAAGGTGAAACTTAAAAGCTTTGATCAAGGAGAATTAGTTTGGAAACTGGTTTTGCCGATAGGAACAAAGAGTTCGAAATTCGGTAAGTGGTCACCAATATGGGAAGGGCCATTCAGAATAAGCAGATGTGTTCCTGGTAATACCTACATTCTGGAACTGCTTGAAGGAGAGGAATATTCTAGAGCCCTTAACGGAAATATTTGAAGAAATACTATCCTAGTGTTTGGGTGGATGCATAGCCGATTAATCTGATTTATCGGTTGGGTTGTGATGGCCGATATGATATGTATCGCCCTTGGCGCAAAAAATTTATACACCCCGGGCGTTTGGATTCGGATCGATGTTAGTTTTCGCTTGTTAGTTAATTCGACAAGGAAATTTAGAGACTTGCAATGGAAACTAACAGAGAAAGGGAAATAGTTCATTAATCATATTTTTACAAAAGGCCAATCAGACGATCAGGCCGATACAATAGAGGCTACTCCTAGAAGATGCTACTCCTAGAAATCTAGTCATCGGCAAAGATATTGCCGATGATCGCCTCTATACTAATATCTTCGGAGATGGCGGTGGCTGCCATCTTTATGTCGTCGGCGAGCTCCTCGACCGCCCACCAGTCCTCGCCGCCTAGCGGGAGGTGGACCGGCTAGACCTGCAGGAAGTCGTGGCCGGACTGGTACCGGGCTTTGGTGAGGGCCACGGCCGCGCCCCAGCGGACTCTGTGTCCGGCGACCTCCCGAACACGGCAGGGGATGTCCCGCAGGAGGGCGGCGATGGTGTCGCCAATTCACTGACCCGGTTGCGGTGGCAGCTGCGGCGTGGAGGGTCTGGACCTGCGACTCCAGGACTGAAGCAAGGCATCAGAGAAGAAATCTGAAAGAGGAATACATTACATGAGGAAAATGACTTACAGGCAACCCTGGAGTCGGCGGCGGTGTGCTGAGCCCGGATGACCGTTCGGTCGGATTGCGCCACCTCTAGTTCGGCGGCGAGGCGCTGAGACCTGATGGTCTCCTGGGAGTAATTCTACCGAGCTTCGTCCTTCTCGCGGAGAAGCGGGCGAATGTACTCCTTGGTGTCTTCGGGGACACCAGGAAAGGGAGGACCCTCCGAATCTGAGGAGTCGGAGGAAGGAGGAGCGTCGTCGCTGTGCAAGGAATAAAGAAATTGAAGATCAGAATCAAACAAAAATATTATGATCGGAAACGAAAGAAGGAATCTTACTCCCAGTGGCGGCGGATCGCCGAGGGATTGTTGGAGGGACCTTCGCCGGAGCGCTTGAAGCCCGCCATTGCTACAGGAAAAGCTAGGGTTTTTCGATTGAAGGGAGAAGAAAGGAAGTGCTATAGCTAATGGAGGCTTGCAGCCGATGCCAAGCAAAAGGGTGATATTTATGGGCTAAACCAAAGAATTGGATCAGGTGAAAGGACAGAAAATGAATCGTCGTGTTAGATTTGTGCGGATGAGGGGCAAGAGGCCATGGGCAAAGAAGAGTTTTACCTGGCTGTACTAAGCGTGCCGCGTGCACAGAGTACGAGGAATTGCTCTAAATGCTGATTGGAGCGTTGGTACAAAAGAGCAATCATGGATCAAAGTAATTTCGGAGCAACAAATAAATTACTCCGAAACTGGGGGCATGTGTTGACACCGTTTTTTAACACGTGTCAAGGAAGGTGATTTTGACAAAGGAAAGGTTGCTGATTTGAAAGAAACCAAAAGATGTATAGGTTCAGAATCAGCCGATGGGGTGCGTTCGATGGGCCAGAGGGATATTCCATGAAGATGCTGATCCGCTCGTTTTGGTGATCGGCCGATGAGGGGTTGCCAATGAAGTCAGGAAGGAAGAAGGAAGCCCGAACTCAACGAGGATTCTGGTGATTCGGTTGTAATATTTAGTTAGTTTGTTTTTAGAAAGTCTTTACTTTTTAGCCAAGTAATGTGTTTGTCGTAATCGGCTAGGCCTTGTTAGCGTAGACTATAAATATCAGTTGTATGGGACCGGAGAAAGTTGATACACATCCAATACAATAAACACTTTAAAATTTCTTCGCACTTTTACTTTGCCTCTTTTCTTTTCTTTTCGACGAGTTCTTTCAAGTTGATCAAGGACACCTCACATTTGAGCGACTTGATTTGCTGGTGAGTTTTCGTTTTACCGAGTATATTTGAGCTTTAGCTACCGGGCGTATCGCTGTGGCTTCGTTCAAATCTATTCAAAAGTTTTCGAGTTTATCTAGGCTTTGATCTCGGGCATATCGCTGTTTACTCGTCTAGATTTATTCACAATTTATCGCCATCGGCTAGATTTATAGGGTTTTCCTTTTTTTTGCTATTATCACATCTATCCGCTTATAAGCATATTAGATCGAATTTAGGTTTTGAAATAACACTTTGTTATCTTAAAAGCCGATTTAGATCTGTTTCGAGCTTACATCATCTGAGTTACATATTCATAGCTTAGATCTTGTTATACACGTGCAATCGGCTATCTTAAGCTGATATTGTCGTTTTCCGCATCGGCTGATCCTGCAAACACGCTCTTTTACTACGCACCCGCATTTAATATTCTTTTGTCATCTTTTGTATCGGCAGAGCCTGCTGATACGCCTATGTGAGAGATATTCGGAATCCCAGCCGATATGCTCTCGAATTTGACTTTGTTTTATCCCTTGTCAATTACAGGTCAAATTGACTGGCACGTTTGGTTGACTTTTCGGAGCTTGGCGAACACTTGCCCTCGGATTCCAGTGTATTGATTTTTGCGTCAACAAGTTGGTCGGTTTCTTGGGCCATATTCTGACAAATGGTACCTAACCCCCCTGTAGGGAGGAAGGAAACCATTGCGGCAACCATACCCTGCATGTACAAGGTAGAATTTACCTACAAGGACACAATAGACAACCTAAGGCCATTGTGGTGTAGGACAGTGTACAAGTGCATTTTAAATGTAGGCAATTTACCTTCAGGTACAACAAAACCATCATTTCTCTCAATTGCATCTGCAAGAATGAGGGCATCATGTGCTGAACCCTCCCAACTAGCTAGAACATAGGTGAACTTCTTGTCAAAGTCCACTGCAGCCATGACATTCTGTGTGGGGTCTTTGTGCCTACCTCTAAATGGTTGCTACATGCGTCTAGGCACTCTGGCCAACACATGGGTGCCATCTATTGCACCAACACAATCCTAGAAAAGGGGTCAAGTGTAATTAGAACAAGGCAGGACATCTAATTGTGTAGTACTAATCACAAATATGATCAATGTGTGATTACCTGCAAGTATGGGTACCATCTGTGGCTTCCAAGGATTTTTTGCATTGGTGGTGGTAGATGGAGGCTTGATCATGTCATTTCTAAGCTCACCAACAGCATACAATACTTGGTGGAAGTGCCTGTGGACTATTTCAATAGATCGCCTAAAGGATTGGTGCACCACTCTAAATCTTTGATTGTGTCCTACTACATGAAGGAATATTGCAACCTGTTCCTCAATAGAAACACCTGCATTGTCCTGGAGCAGTGCCCTGGTTCTAAAAATGTTGCACAAAGAAAAAAAGGGCATTCTCCTCATCCTTAACATAGAGACACACTCTACATTTGTGGAATGGTAGTTGGCCTACAGGGTTCTCTGTCTATGCTGCTCAGCATCACTTCTAAGGTCATACAGGAGAGGGTTAGGATCTAAGTCAGGCTCAGTTTCATGTTCATTCCTCACTCTCTTGAGAGTAGAAACAACAACAGACACCATGGAAACTATCATCCCAGTAGCTTGCCTGACCATCATGGCACGATTCTCAGCATAAAGATCCATCTACATGCATGTTAATTCAAAGAACATCTAAATTTAGATAGCCTGGCTAGCATCAGCATGGAAATGTAAGCTTTAAACAAAATATTGTGCACGACTGCTTGATTGAACAAGCCTCCCAGTGCAGCATGGACAACATCATCGACCACAACAAATCCATAAACCAGCGAAACTAAAAACATCGGGTTAATCACAACAACACAGTCACAATACCATGGTTCATAGTCACAATACCAATATTTACAGTCACAATACCTTGGGGTGCTCGGAGGAGACAAAGGAACCCGAAGAACAGGAAGAAGAGGAAGCAGAACCGGTCCGCACCAAACCCTAGGTGACCACCGGCACCGAGGAAGAAGTGCGTCGCCCGGAGTCCAGCGAGGAAGGAGGTGCGTCGCCGAGTTCAAGCACGACCGCGGCAGGGGAACGGAGAGGAAGCCGCCGGGGACGAAGCTGTGCTCGCCGCACACCACCGCCAAACCCTAGTTGGTGTCTCACGGTACTGGAGTGAGGGAGAGGGGATGGGGGAAATTAGCGAGAGGGAGGAAGCTTCCCTTTATAGGCCATGGATTTCGCGGAGGAGGGATGGCGCGAGAAGTTTCACCGTTCCCGCACGAGCCCACGCGAGCCACGGGCCGCCGGCCGAAATCGCCGGCCTTGCGCCGCGCGGAGCCGAGCTCCCTAGTTATGCCGATTTCTCGCGTACGCGAGCAGCCAGGTGGAGGGGGTGGTTTTGGCCCCCGCAGGCCGGGCCGGGGGAGACAAAAGTGGAGCCAAACACTGGACTGGGCTCCCGGGAGCGCAGCCGAGCCCACGGGCCACCCTATCAAACACGCCCTTGGTTTGCTCCCTAGTTCACTAGATTAGAACATTCGGCGTGCGATGCACGCCCTACATTTTCAACAATCAAATCAAATGTAAGTATGCATAAGACAATAAAAGTAACAATTATACATGGTATAAGATAAATACAATAAACCACCACATCTAGTACCAAACACATCATCAACATATTAATATAGGTGTTTATCTAGTATTTGAATCAAAAATATCATAGCACATACGAGCACCAAACTATTCTAGCCATGAGATGTTTGCCTGGCCTCTGAATAGTGAAATATTACAACACATCCGAGCACAATGCTATCCTATCCATCAGGTGTCTGTCCGTCATCTCAATCATCAACGTCACAGTACATCCCATCACCATGGTTACATCTAAGCACTAATTTATCCTATCATCGTGTGTCTGCTCGGCATTTGGAGCATCAATATTACAACACATCTGAGCACCATAAATTTGCAGGCAACAACAAATATGCATCGCTATCAAACAACAGAGCTGGTACTTTGAATACCAAATGAAACCAAAAGCTAATCACCATGCTACATAATTTATTTGCAGGCGGAGGTCGATGCAGACTCCCGATCCCATGCATCGGACTCTTCTTGCCGGAGACCAAAGGCACACAAAAGCTGGCTACGGAAGCATGGAAGCTATTTTTTAGGAAACTATTACAAATTATTATTAGAAAGTAAGGTTAAACTAAATATGTATGTAGCATACCTATATGCCGTCCTTTAGTGTCCTCCACGGAGTGACACGAGCCGACTACAATAAACATAACGGAGACAGTTAGAAAACATTTTCCAAGGCGGGTAACGCTAACCGTCTCAGACCTATGGTCACGATAAATAACCTATTTACTGAGGCGGTTTGCTGTCTGCCTCGGTTAATTAAATAAAAAAATAAAAAAGCCCGTCGAGCCCATCACAGGCCCACCAAACTCATCAAGCCGCCACCGCCGGGTCTGGCCGCGCCTGCGCCGCCGTTGCTCGCCGAAGCTTGCATGGGGGAGGAGCCCGTGCCACCATCCGCCGCGCCCGCACCATGGGAGAGGAGGGCGAGGCGCTGGTCCGCTCCGCCACCACTGGATCTGCCCCGCCCGCCGCCGGATCCACCCCCACCTCGACCGCACCTGCTCTGCCGCGTCGGCCTCGCCTGCGCCGCACGCCACCGACTGCCGACTTCGCAGCAGGGGCCGATGGTGGGAGGGGGCACGGCTGGCGAAAGGAGGGAGCACGACCGGTGTCGGTGCCGAGTGCCAGAGGTGGGGACCAGCAACGGGAGCGCGCGGTGGAGGCGGCGGTGGATGTCGGGTGGCAAGTGTGGAGAGAGAGAGAAGGTGCGGCTGGGAGAGGGTGGGGAGGGAGTGTTAGGGTTTTCCTTCTGCTTATACTCCTCAGCAACTGGACTCATATGGGCCTCGCCTAGGCTTGGTCTATTAACCGAGGCAGACCATTATAAGGGGCCCACCTCTAAAAATAGGACTATTAACCGAGGCAGTCATTTTAATAGTGACCGCCTTGGTTAATCGATTTTGCGAGGCGGTTTTCTCAACCGCTTCAGTTAATAAAAAATGAGCGTCTCGGTTAAAAGCAGGCATTAACTGAGGTAGTTAAAAAACGTGTCCTCCTCGGAGGCTATTTTTAAAGATCACGGTTAATTTTTTTTTAGTAGTGGCAATTTGCTGTCGGCCGACAGCAGGGCCTACCTGAGACGGAGACATGGAGGCTCATAGCGAAGCTGATCTCTGTTTCTCATTATGGAAAACTTCGAGATTTGTTGTCAGTCCTCTGAATCAGTAATTTTTATTTTTACTTTTGCTACCCGAATCAGTAAAATAAGCAGCATTTGGTCTTCCTGAATCATTTTCAAAGTTGACTAAGGCAAAGCATAAGAACCTTCACGATCTCATTACGAAAACTGAGAATAAATGAAAGGTGCAGAAAATTAATATTTGAAATTACAAATCATTTCTTTTCTCAACGCATGCATTTAAACCACTTTTTCATATAATCTACCAAAGAAAACAAACCAAAGACAACCAAGGACAAGCACATTTCTAGACAGTAGCTAAGCCGCTTTGCTAGGCTTGGACCTGAGAGCAGAGATAGAAAGAGGAGAGCAAAGCCGCTTTCTAGACAGTACCTAAGCCGCTTTGCTAGGCTTTTTTCATATCTAAATCTACCAAAGAAAACAAACCAAAGACAACCAAGTCGAAGCAATTTTTCATACCTAAATCTGCTAAAGACAATCAAGTCCAAGCACTCTTCTAGACAGAGAGTATGGCTTCAAATGGAGGAACCAGAAGAGTGCAAAAAACGTATCTAAATTTTCAAGGAAAAAGATTAAACATAAGTGCAGATCTAACGCACTGAATAAATTGGTTTTGCAAACAAAAAACAATGCATGTACAAGGTCAGAGTCTGAGCTAGATCTATGAGCAGTCCACATCCAGAATGAGAACAAATCCAATCAAGAGAAATACCCCTTCGTGTCGCAAGAATAGAGAAGCATTTTAGATCAATAACCTGCCAGGTTAACCTTCGTGTCGCAAGAATAAAAAGTTTTGAACTAAATACAGTCACCAGCGAAGCAGTGGGCTGACCACAAGTCTCATTGGGTCACTGACCAGCTTTTGAGACATGCGTAGACTTTGTTAATAACACAATCTTCAAAACGCCAGCCTTTGGGTAGAACCAAAAGTCTAGAGCTATGAATTAGAGGGTGCTTCTCCAAGTGAATTATAAGTGGGACACAGCAATGAATTCTCATTAATCAGTTACAGGTCAGAAAGTTAGATAACTTATTGTGTTCCCATCAGAGAAATTTCTCAACCAGTCAACAAAATAAGTTAATATTATCAATTTTTGTTACAGCTAATTTAGCAATATATGCTTGGACAACAATGCCAATAAAAGGAGAATTGAAATAACAATTCTTTTTTTGAAAGCACCCAGGAGCACTGGGGAATCATTTAAGAACTCAATTGGGCACCCACGTTGACCGCGCGCTCAACGCAGATGGGCTGCCGGGAAATCCGAGGACGCGCCTGCTGGGGTTTACACACGCACACACACCACACACCTATACACACGCACCCCGGTACCCCTCTGGGGATAAACCTCGGTGCGCACCCGGAAATTCGGCCCCGACGGGGCTCGATCCCGGGCGGGCAGCGCGGCCACTGCCGCCGCTAGCCAGCGGACCTTTGGTTCTTACCTGCTCCAAGTACCTCTTTGAATTCTTGTGCTCACCAGCCTGAGAGAGAGAGGGAGAGAGAGAGAGAGTGATGAGGACAACCTCCACTATTACTCGCTGGCAAAGACGCAACAAAAAAAAAGGCCAAGTGGCCCAGTTGTAGTCAGCCGGCGAGCGTGTGAGCCTCATAATCCTACCTTGGTTAGCTTGGGAGGAGGAAGCCACCTTAAAAGGGAGAGCCACCCTTCCCCTATCAGACAAGTCTTTTAGGGAGATTGGGCCTTTCTCCGAGTGGGTGCGCCGGAGTGCGGTGCTAAGATTGCCGAGGCACAACAAGATGCCTTAGTGGCGTTGTAGGCCGGATCGGTGCGTCGTAATTTCGGATGCCGGTGCTAAGATTGCGGGATTCGGGGAATCCGGATCGGTGTGTCGGGCTTTTCATCCAACCCCACCTGGGCCAGATGCATCATTTGGTATCAGAGTTGGGCCCTTGTTCAAGGGGGTGAGAATGATGAGGACATCCTCCACTATTACCCGCTGGCAAAGACGCAACAAAAAAATAGGCCAAATAGCCCAGTTGTAGTCGGACGGCGATCGTGTGAGTCTCATAATCCCACCTTGCTTAGCTTGGGAGGAGTAAGCCACCTTAAAAGGGAGAGCCACCCTTCCCCTATTAGACTAGTCTTTTAGGGAGATTGGGCCTTTCCCCGAGTGGGTGCGCCGGAGTGCGGTGCTAAGATTGCCAGGGCACAACAAGAGGCCCTAGTGGCGTTGTAGGCCGGATCAGTGCGTCGTAATTTCGGATGCAGGGGCCGGATGCATGAGAGAGAGAGAGAGAGATCCCCTTTCCTGCTGTAAGAAAAAATAGAGTGAGACAAGTCGACCCAGAACCCACTCCATCCAGCTCACTTTCACCTAATTTCTAGCTCATTCTTTTCCTTGGTTGACCTTCATTCATCTCTGATTGCAGGCGCCAATATAAGAAATGGTTTCAAGAATAATTGATTCCGACAATTTTTGTCAGCCTGTCTTTTCTTCACTGTCTTTAAGCTTTAGTCAACATTGCATTTGCCTGAACCCTCAAAACTGAAGGTTGTCATCTAAAGATTGGGGACTACTTCACAGGAACAGCAGACCATATATCTGGCTCCTTTCAATTTTCATGCTAAGATTGAGACAACCTGTACATACCTCATTGCTGTCACCGGCGACGCCTCAATGCGGACCCGGAGAAGGATGCGCTGTAGGAGTGGCGAGGTGCCAAAGGAAGGGTCGGGATCGAAGGGGGGGAGATGAGGGTAGACGGGTAGTAGAGATCGGCATCGGTCACGAGTGTAGAGCAACGGGCGACACCGCACTAAGGGAGTGCACGTCCCTGTTGCTTTCCTCCTCATCCATGCTTCCCTCCTCGTCCATGCTTCCCTCAAAAGCGAGCTTGCTCTAGGGCCTCAGCGCGCGGGGCAGCATGGCACCGCATGATGCTCAACGGTGGAGGCCGTGGTGGCGTGGTGGTGGTCGGCATTTGAGCAGGCATGGGACGGCTAGATGGCATGTGGCGGAGGACTGCGTCCAGCGTGAGAGCAAGCGAGACGGCCAGTGTGGGCGCGGCGGCGGTCGACATGCGAGGCGTCCGCCAGGAAGTGGTCGACTGATGTGACCATGAATGCCATGCCCTCTCCAGTGCAAGCGATACGCAGCTGCCCTCTGCCCTCACCGCTGACTGCGACGCGGCTGGCTACTCTCCCTCCGATGGCGGAGGCGGACAGTAGGAGGAGCGGCGGATGCAGGCGGAGAGGGAGAAGGGGAGGGGATGCGGCGGCAGGGAAGCATGAGAGAGGGAGAGAGAAGGAGGGGAGGTGGCGGCGGAGAGGAAGAGAGAGAGGGCGGGGGGAGGAGGTTGGCCGGTTGGGTCGTGGGAGGGGGTGTTTGGAAAACCACCTCAGGGTGGTTTCTTTGAAAACAACGGCACCATCAATTTTTCTCTTCTTAGTGTCAAAATAATTTTATTATGAGGGTTTATTTTAAAATATATGCACGTGGTTACTGTGTGGGTCGGGTGTGTTGGATTGTGTTGTGATTCCTATGAAATCGGAGGATTTTTTGCAAAATATCTAAAGCTGCGGCTGAACGCCACTCGTCCGCTTTTTGGCATGGAATGCGGGCGTGCGAGCTAGCACCAGCAAATTTTAATCAACCTGATTTTGTTGTTGACCTTAGATATGTCTTCAATTGTTGGTCAACATAAAATCTCTTGCCCGGTTCATTTTTGTGCCGATGCTTTTTTCAGAATCATTGGCATAACACACAAATAGTATTTGTTATTGGTCCAATGAAGCTATATTTGGGCTCGGCTCTCAAGCCTAAATCGTGCCAAACTTTCTTTAGTTCATGAAGGCATGGTTGTCAATCTCACTAATATTGACATGCACTAAGTATTGTTCTTGCCTTTATTTGTTCAACAAAAAACGGGCACTAAAACTTATGGTATTTGTTCATTAATTTTATGCATACCCAAAGCATACGGAAATATTGGATGATGATGGATAACAACTAAGTTGGGCATAATAAAGGTGATAAAGGCAAAATGCAATACAATTGTTTTGTTTTTATTTTTGTCGTGGAGAGATAGATGTTGCACTTTAGCTTATGGTTTTTTGGATGGATAGTAAGGGTCACTAGATCCAATAATATGTTATTATAATAAAGCCATTAATGGCTAATTTTAACTTAGATATTTTCAGGTTATCGAATCACATGGATCAAGTGGCATGTCTAGTCAAGCTAAAGTTTTTCTTACTAAATTGAACGCTACCGAGGTTGTGATCAAGAGGAAAAGTAAATCTTTTAGTATTACTTAAACTAAGATTGTGATTAAAAGCAAGTTATGTTAGTTCTTTGTGTCAAAATTTGCCCACTTGTCTTCAAGTCGACTCAGCTCTTGGTGGCCCATTCTAAATTGCACTTCACAAATAGAAGGTTTGTGATAAAAAGAAAATGCAACGATCAGCCACTACTAGTAGAATACTATTAGTACCGGTTGATAAGGGCCATTAGTACCGGTAATGCAACCAAGACTCGGTTTTAGTACCAGCTGCATGACCCAGTACTCCAAGAAACCTCTGGTACTGGTTGGAAACTCCAGCCGGTGCTAAAAGATTTCCTTTTTATGTTTCATTTCTTTATTGATGTTTATTTGTGCAGAATTGATACGTGTACTCAAGCAAAATAAAAAAGTTGAAGGTTAACTATATATATAGGGCCTGTCTATTCAACTTGCTGGGAGTTGAATAACTATTCAGCACCCACGGCGGAGCACCACTAGCGCTCCGGCGAGAGAAAATTACAGTGCAACAATGTGAGGGTAGTTCATATAGACACACACACAATATATATATATATATATATTCCTTTCTACACTCACTTGTAGCTACTCCCACATGTGTATCTCATGATACATGACGTATCTGATCCAACGAAGAGTATGTATGTGAAGTATGTGTTCATACTAGAATATCTATGATGATATATATGTTGAGTATATGACCATACATAGAGTATATGGACATACTTATTTTATATACTAATACTACGGTATAATCATAGTATATTTAAAAAATAGGGTTGTTTTAGAAATTTTTCATGTATATACCTTTGAAGTATCTTCGATTAAGTATATGAATATACTCAAAGTGATAAATAAGTATGCGAACATACACACGATGGTATACTGATGATGAGAGTAGCTACACACGAGTGTAGAAAAAACTCATCATATATATATATATATATATATATATATATATATATATATATATATATATATATATAATATATATATATATATATATATATATATATATATATATATATATATATATATATTCCAGAGATACCGACTGGAGTATGCCGCTTGTTTGCCAGCCAGACTGACAGGGATGCAAAATATTTTTGGAAGCACATTCGATATTTTAACAGTCACTTCTCATTCACAAGCTTTGGAGTTTCATTGATCATATTCTCGCATCTGCAGGAGGTACTAGTGTGTATTGTTTTAAAGCACACGGTCAGATATATCATAGGTTAGATCGGCTTGTTCCTGGTGGGAGAGGGCCTCACCATATGCAGCTATACTTTTATGACACTGATGAGACCATTGCACATAGGGTCAAAAGGTCGCCTAAGCTTGATACTTCAATGACCCGGTTGATTTTGAGGATTCTGCATGACAACCCATATGTGCTACTATTTAAGAATCTCGGTTCGCTGTCTAATATTATAGAGCACAATATTGAACTTAATACAAGTATATCTCTGATCAGAGGATATATAATATTGCAGAGTACAGCATTGAACTTAATATAAGCATATCCATGTGGAGTTCTAAACAAAGACTATCCATGCATGGTTGATGGGAAATGTCGCTTCTGGTATCTTCACTAGTTCATTGAAACTACGCAGCAGGGAAAGAACTATTATCCAATATACAGGATACGAGAGGATGGGTAGAAAGTGAAGGTATGAAATGAATGGCTAGATAACCGATGGGTGGTTCCTTATAATACAGTCCTGTTGATGAGGTATAACTGCTACATTAATGTTGATATTTGTTGTAGTATTAAGTCTGTTAAGTATTTGTATATATATATATATAAAGAATATGGTCGAGCATCTTTCTCTATTGAGACTAAGGATAATGGGAACAAAGTAATAAATGAGATGATTCTAGAATGATAACTGCTATAGAGGCTGGGTATATGCTATATGCATTTAAGTTGTATTCTATGTCTCCACCAATTCTTGTTGACGCAAAAATCTGCAGATTGGATCTCTGTGCTCCATGTACGCTAGGGCCCAGGAGATCTGCTTCGCTTCGAAGTACCAAAACCAAGTTGGCGCGCGTATTGGCGTGCCAGTCAATTTGACATGCAATTGACAAGAAAGATAAAACGTTAAATTCCTGGGGCTAGCCAGTCGATATTGATGACATCAGCAATCGGCTATCAGACAACCGACCTAAAAGAGCAAGCTGGTTTAAAGCAATGCAGCTTAAGAATAACACCTAGATCTAGATCCAATCGATTATAGTGATATGATCACGCAGTGAGCTGATAGCGAGCAGATCTAAGCTGAATAAATTGTGGTAAAAAATTAAAACAAACTAGATTAAATAGATTAACATAACAAGATCTAAGCAATTACTAATAACTTGTGATAAAAGCTAAAACAAATTAGACTAAATGGATTAATCTAACAAGTTGATAAATTTTGTTGATAACTTGTGAATAAATTAGATCTGGGTAAAAGCGATGTGCCACAAACCTAAGATCTAACGTATGCGATAACTTGAGCACTATAGACAGAGGAAAAAGCGATGTTCCGTCAACCTTGGCATATCTACGCAACTCGACTCATAACTTACCAGCAAACGAGAGGTCAAAGCCGATGCAGCCTTGCCTTGAGATGAACTTGTAAAGAGAAAAAGTTATTGCAACTAGGGTTTTGGCGAAGTGGCCGACTTGAAAAGTAGATGCGATAAAATATAAAGTTTTGGTTTGGATGTGTTTGATCAAAGTTTACAAAAGCCAGATATCTGCTATTTATAGTCTAAACCTAGACCTCGTTGCCAATACGACGAGATTACAACTTGACGATCAAGAAACAAATTTTTCTAATACAAACGACACAACTCTACGAGAACCTGCTGATGTAATCTTGCCAGCTCCTTCCTCAGCTCCATTGGCAGCGATGCCATTCTGGCCCATAAGCCCAAGACACTTCCCTTTTCTCCTCGTCGGCCCATTTCACATCAACTGTCTGTTATCATATTGACACGTGTCAAAAAACGGTGTCAATAATTCTGCAGATGCAGGTGCACCTTGAGGGTATGCATATAGTTGCCTATAACTCTACTAATAACCTAAATAATATTGTGTAGTCTGAAAAATTATTATTATATTATTATTGATATATTGATTGTTAATATTAATGTTGTTTACTCTCTCCCTCTCTCTCGGTGTGTGTGTGTCTATATATATATATATGAATTTCATATGCTACGACATCAACAGTTTTAGTTTTCTATTGCAGATGTCAGAGTTGGCGTACGTACAGACCCTATTTGCGTGATGGCATCAAATGTGCGGTTGTCGCTAGAGCTGAAGAGATAAAGAAGTTCTATAAAGTACCATGCTTGGGTGCTGAAGGCCATAAATCTGCATTGAAATATGTTGACGACTACATATTGCCGCAAGAATCTTCAAGGAATCAAAACCGAAGAAACTCCATACGAGGACCTATATTAGGTTAGATTTAAAATGGAGTGGTTTGCTACATTTTTAATAAAAAATAAGAATAAAATGCCCCAGCAGTCCATCAACTTGTAGGAGGGTACCACTTAGGTCCACAACTTCGAAATTATATTTCTAGGTCCATAAACTTATAATTGGTGTCATTTAGATCCACAAACTCTGAAAGTCCATTTCTAGGTCCATAAACATGCAATTAGTGTCACCTAGGTCCATACCCTTCCACCTAGCCTTCACGCATTGATATCGCACCAACATGAAACTAAATGGTGTCCACACGTTGCTGGAGTTTCGCCATGAGGGTGAAATTTGAGCCCTAATTTTGAATCAAGGGCATAAGGAGAGGAGAGAGAGGAGGTATGAAGGACCTAATTTGGAGATTATTGACATGCATTTGGATTCAAAGGGGGCTTACAGACTGCTATTGCTGAGTTCTGGAGCTTAGATCTTGATATAACGTCGTAATATGGGTCGAGAGGAGGGGGTGATGGCTTGAGAATGGTGGAGGTGGTCACAGATGGTAGGGGATATTATATCCTCGGTGCGAGTGGCCAGATATGGTGGCGCTAGGTGTTGTGGTGAAAAATCTCGTGATGATGTTAGATTTGGGTCAATCTAGAGTGATAGCGGTTGAAAGATATTTATGGTCATCGATATCAGAGCAACCATTGTAGATGCATATGTGGCCACACGACTGCTCATGGATGAAGTTCATGGACCCAAAAATGCACTTTCAAAATTTATAGACCTAAGTGATACAAATTATAAGTTTATGGACAAAAAAAATCCACTTTCAAAGTTTATGGAACTATGTTTTCAAAATTTGTGGACCTAAGTGACACAAATTATAAGTTGATGACCTAAAAATGCACTTTTAGAGTTCGTAGACCTAAACGACACACCCTTACAAGTTGGTGTACCTCTGGTGTATTTTACTAAAAAAAAATTAGCTGGTTTAGAAGAATTTAATTGTTTTTGTAGCCGTTCGATGTAACCCAACTTTAATTTGTTATATCAATTTTGAATCTCATATTATTTTTAAATATAATATAATTATTTTTTTAACATGTGATATTTTTAGAGCGGTGGCTCCGACGCACTTATGCAGCGGCCCCGTGCTAATCCACCAGTAAACAATAAAAGGTGTAAGATAGGACGCAAGAGTGAGCTAAGTCTCCTATCTGAATCCATCCGGATGTATTAATTTTCGTGTCATACAAGGAATTTCCTGATGGGAATATCTCTCTCGGTACCTTGCAAATTGGAAACACCGTAACAAACCACTCGCCAGTATTAGGGAACAAACAAGGTGCCAACAGTTTCAAAGAAAAAGAAAGGTGGCCGCTTGACATGGTCAGATTGTCAAGCAAGTTGCGGTACGAAAGCGTGAAGAAAGAGGGAATGTATGCACTAGCTAGCCAGGTACGACGAGGAATCCAATGACTTCGTTCCAGCTTGTGCTAGTTGTGACTTGTGAGTATCTGCTAGTTATACTAAATTATCTCTAACAAATTTTAGTCAATTTTAATAAAAAAATTTCGTGTGAAGGCAATGTTTTATTTTTAAGATCTGGCTCTTAACATGGGGCCCACATATAATTCTAGCCGCGTTTTGTAGATAGTAGCTGCCAGTCATATTAAGTCATCTCTAATAAATTTTAGTCAATTTTGATAAAATTTTATTGTGTGAACGCGATGTTTTACTTCCAGGGTCCGGCTTTTGACGTGGGGCTCATGTGTAGTTCTAGCCACACCGCTTTGCAGAGAGTAGCTACCAATCATACAGAGTCATCTTCAATAAATCTTAATTAATTTTGATAAAATTTTATGGTGTGAATACGTAGTTTTTAATTTCAGTGTCCGGCTCTCAACGTGGAACTCACATTTATATATGGTCATACTGTTTTGCATGAAATATTCATTTCAACCCACCACAAAGTGCATTTACAAAGAATCCGCTCCATCTCATCCTATTATCTAATATAATTTATTTGAATTCATTCAAACACACTCCACGTCAAATTCCATCCTATAAAACCCATCTCACCCACCGCACAAGGAGGCCTAGTTGTGGTTGTGGCATCAGGCCGGGACCCTGCTTGAGCTCCTCTCCCCGCACCACCATCCTCTGCCCCCGGCTACCATCCTCACCTCCACCGCCGGCCGGCCGCTGCCCGCTGGATCCTGGATCGTGTGACACAACCACAACCACTTTCTTGCAGAATTCAAAAGGGGAGGGGGATTCCTGCTGCATCAACTGTTTATGCTACAAATGCTTCTATCTGAGGTACCTTCCATCAACTTATGCCTTCTCCAACTTCATCTAGATGTGTTGAGCTTTTATTAGGTAGTATTGCTCACTATAGTGTTCATGAGCTTTTTTTTAATAAAAAATACCTTCTTTTTTTTATACTTAAAAATACCTTCTTTGTTGTGGGCTATTGCTGCTGAGCAAACTAGTAGACACTTCATTGTAGGTAGAGCTGGGACTTGGGCCGTGCCATTTTTGGGCGGGCCGTGGCACGATCATTTGGCACGACCCAAAGCACGGCACGACACGAAATATTTTGGGCCGTGCCGGCATGACACGAACACGAGGGCCGTGGTGTGCCTAGAATTTCAGCACGACGGGCTATATGGCACAACCCGCATTTTTGGGCCGTGCTTGGGCCGGCACGGCACGAAAACAGCCCATCGGCCATTACGTCGCCCCTTATTCTATTATGACAGTTAATCTTCTTTTATAATTAACAATAATCATGAAAGAAAATATTATTCATTCAATAAAATCATGTAATTTTCATACCATGGATAGTTTATGTGCTTTCTTCTAATTGCAATAATAATATTTCTATATCGATGCATATAAATCCAATTGCAAGTATCCGGAGGGCCGTGCTTGGGCCGGCACGGCACAAAGACGTGCCGGCGTGCCATGGGCCGTGCTTGGACTTGATAATTGACTTATCGTGCCAGCACGGCACGGCACGATGTGCCGATCGTGCCTAAAAATCTGTGCCTAAAAATCTAAACCCGACACGGCACGAGGCACGAGAGGGCCGGGCCGGGCCGGGCCGGCACGGCCCCAGTCCCAGTTCTAATTGTAGGTAATAGAAGTACTGATTTATTACTGCTCTTTCAGAGTATTGTTCTCAGTGCTCCGATCCATCGCAGAACTGTGCATCTCAGTGCTAGTCTACGGCTGATTTTGCTATTTCTTTTGCATCTGTTTGACTGATAGTAGTGTTGACACTAATTTGTGCCAACACACTCGAATGCGCTAGAACGCACAGCAAGATCGTCAAAACGATCAACACCAGCAGCCTCACTGCGCCGACCGGTTAGACCGGTATAGTGGACCGGTCAGACCGGTACTCTAGGAAGACGGCGAAGACCTAGAACCAAGAGCTCGGGAGGGACCCCGTCGGAGCTAATGGAGCTAGGGTTGCTCTGAAGTCGGCAGGCCACTCAGAACGCCATCGAACGCCATGGAGACGAGCGAAGAACAGCAGATGGGGTTGGAAAAGTTAGGGTCTAGAGGTAAAAGGTATAGGATAAATGTGTGAATCGATTGGGATTAACCTCAATCGGTCTTAGCCTTTATATTTATAGGCCGGGGAAGACGTACCCCTTCACGAGTAGGATTACATGAGGACTCTTTACAAAAACCCTAATTCTACTCGGACTGTACAAACCCGACCGGTCTGACCGGTCAGCCCGACCGGTCAGACCGGTCGACCTCAGTAGGTGCCAAATTTGGCTGTCAACATATGCCCCCCTTGCTTTTTGGTGAGTTTCACAAACCAAAAAACAAGAACTATCCTGATATACATGTTTTACACAGAGCACACAATTCTAAAAATAAAACTAAGGGCGATATCCAATACCGTCCGTCTTCGTCTTCACGCACTTTGACAAACGCTAGGATAGAATTTCTTCAAGTATCTCCCATTGATAGCCCTGGGTAGACGTTCACCTTGCACCGTCTCCACCATATACGAATTTCCGGAGATAACTTTGATAATCTTGTATGGACCCTCCCGACTTGGTGACCATTTGCCAAACTTGTTGCTTTTCATCCCAAGAGGCAAAATTGTCTTCCAAACCAGATCCCCAACCTGAAAAGATTTAAGTTTTACCTTTTTGTTGTAAGCTCTGGCCACCCGAAGCTTGTCTTTCTCAATCTCCTTCAAAGCCTTCAAACGCTTGTCGGTCACCTCATCAATATTATCCATCATCAAATCATGGTAATCAACAGCGGAGAGGTCATTTTGCTTTGCCAACCTATATGCGTCCAGATTTACCTCAACGGGTAAAACGGCCTCTTGACCATACACAAGCTCAAAAAGAGTAATCTTAGTAGAACCATGTCTAGATATACGATGAGCCCACAATGCTTCGGATAACACTTCATGCCACCTCTTAGGATTTTCTTCTATCTTCTTCTTGACAAGTTTGATCAAAATCTTATTACTAGACTCGGCCTGCCCATTGGCCTGAGCATAGTATGGAGATGAATTGAGCAACTTAATCTTATAAGATTCGGTAAAGGTACGCACCTTTTTTGATATAAATGAAGGACCTTGATCCGTTGTCAAAGTTTGTGGAATGCCGAATCTATGAATAATATGCTCAGTAATAAACTCAATTACCTCCCTATGTGTCATATTCTTCAAAGGAACTGTTTTGGTCCACTTAGTAAAATAATCTGTACCAACTAACACGAAGCGATGCCCCTTTGAAGATGGATGATTAATTTGTCCAATAAAATCCAACCCCCAACCTCGGAACGGCCATGGTTTAATAATAGGATGAATCAACGCAGCAGGCACCAATTGCAAATCACCAAATTGCTGACATTCTTCACACCCTTTATAGTATCTAAAACAATCGGACAGCATGGTGGGCCAATAGAAACCAGCTCTTCTGAGTAACCACTTCATCTTGGGAGCCGGTTGATGAGTACCACAAATACTTTCATGAACCTCACCCATAGCAACCCGAGCCTGATCCGAGTCTAAACATTTGAGAAGCAAATCTTCGGCAGTTCGACGATAAAGCTCATCATCAATTAAAATATTCTTGAAAGCCAAACGCCGAATATTTCTCTCCGCACCACGGCCAGGATCTCTCAAATATGACATAAGAGGGACCCTCCAATCCTGGGCTTCGGCCGAGATAATTGAATCATCTTTTTTGGCCGAACCAAAGCCATCAGCAGCATCTCCGGTCAGACCGGTCTCTGGACCGGTTAAACCGGTCTGGGCGGTCAGACCGGTCTCGCTGACCGATCGGACCGGTGTGTCCAGAACCAGAAACTCGGCTTTCGTTTGCATCGGCTTGCGAATGTTGAAATATTTTTCGTAACATTATAGCTAGATGCTTGCTGAGCCAGAGTATTTGCCTTTCCATTCTCTTCCCTCGGTATATGTTTAATAATAAATTCATCGAAGGAGGAAAAAAATATCGAGGCATTTATCAAGATATGCATTTAGAGAACCATTATAGCACTGACATACCTTGGATACTTGCTGCACCACTAGAAGAGAATTTCCAAAGGATTCAACATGTTTCACACCCATGGATTGCAAGAATTCCAAGCCAAATAGAAGCGCTTCATACTCAACTTGGTTATTTGTGCATTCTTCTTCCAATCGGTTTGAAAACTCAAAAACAGCACCATTCGGAGAAATAAGAACAGCACCAATCCCTTGACCATCATCACAAACCGATCCATCAAAGTACAACTTCCATGGTGTGCAAGTAATATAGCCGGCTTGTCTCCGCATCAATAAGTCGTCGGCTTATATAAGTGATGACATACTCCTTGTCTTCGGTTCTCGAGTCAAAACAGTCCCAATGACAT
This sequence comes from Panicum virgatum, assembly GCF_016808335.1. Classification (NCBI taxonomy): domain Eukaryota; kingdom Viridiplantae; phylum Streptophyta; class Magnoliopsida; order Poales; family Poaceae; genus Panicum; species Panicum virgatum. The sequence goes on from NC_053138.1 coordinate 46,410,034, forward strand.
TATCTTCAACAGCCACATAAAGCCTCAAAGGAACCCCTCTGCCTTGAGCACAGGTGTTGAAGACAAATAAACCTTGATCTTTTCAAAAGCCTCTTGCTGTTCTGCCCCCCAAGTAAATTCGATTTCATTCTTTAACCGAAGAATAGAAGTAAGAGCATCAATATGCCTTATTACAAATAGTTTGCCAATTTTCTAACTCGAATTGAAAAACTTCTAATTCGGCTTTTATCCGCTGATGTTGCAATTTTCAACCAGCTCAAGACCTTAAATACTTGATCAAAGTCTTGAGAGCCCCTTGCAAACTGATCTGTTGCATAGAAACTTCATGAGGTAAATTATCATTTGCCAATATTTTGCCCCCCGAGCACTTAAATGTCGTCGAGCTCCATATTGCTGCTCTTTTGGTGTAGCCTCATGATCCACTAGCTCCTCATTGCCTTGTACCGAGAATGCTAGCGGTGTTTCTCCATCGTAAGGAACCGAAACGGGCATTGCCAATTCGGCTTTCTGTTCTGCTGAAACCTCAACCGGTCTGACCGGTTGCTCTGGGCGGTTAGACCGGTCGCTTATACCGGTCAGACTGGTCTCTTGAGGCGGTTTGACCGGTCGTGCTGGTTGGTCAACTGCTTTGACCCTCCATACCTTGCCTTGAGGGACCATTGGTTTGTAGTGGTTGAATTGTTTGTCCCTCAACCTCTTGAACTCTTTTTCCTTCTTCTCCTGAGCACGTTTGAACTCTTTTTCCTTCTTCTCCTGAGCACGTAAATGTTGCAACTTCCTTCTTTGAGTACGAGTCAACCCTGAAGGACACCATCTTGGTTGAAAGTACTTTGATATCGAGTTACTGCTGCTGGCCTCATGATCATTGGCCATGATCGGCCTTTGGATAGAAGGATTGACCGATTTACCAAAAACCATCGGCCTTGTACCCGCATCATTGGCAACCACTTTGATATTGCCGATTTGCACAACATCATCGGCTTCAGCTTTCTCTGGATCAATAGTGGGTTGTACCTCTTCTTTCTTCTCCTTGACACGGTAAACCTGTCTCGGAGAATGAGCTTTGCCCGGCCTCTGATGAGACCGGTCTAACCGGTCAGCGGCGACCGGTCTGACCGGTGCAGGCTGTCGCCTCTGACCTGATTGGTTGGATCTCAATCGATCATGCACTGGTCGTGCAACCTTGCCGAACACAGGCCTTCTGTGATCCTCCTCCCCGTGGTGAGATGGTGGGTATAGCATCGGATAACAATACATCCAAATTCCTTCATGCCCCCATGTAGGACAATAAAAACCCGATGCCGGTGACGCCCATGACGTAGCAGCATACACCTTCTGAGGAGGCAATACTGTAGTGCTATCACCCCTACGCTTGCTGGATTCTCCCCTAGGAGAAGAACACTTTCCTTGACGCGGAGGTGAACTTGGTTCTTTTTTTAGTGGCCGATCTTTTGGAACGGCCTTTGTGTATTTGTGCAGTAACTGAGCAAAGGTGAGCTTCTGCTTTGTAAAACCCCCCTGCACCTTGACTCATTAACCTTTCTAGTACCTCCTTCCGGCCGCTTAGGCTTGAAAGTTCCGGGCCGGCCTTTTGTCTGACCGGTCTGACCGGTTGAGGCGACCGGTCTGACCGGTCGTGCCTGAGTTGCAGGCCGACTCGTCTTTTGAGAGGAACTTTCTTTCCCCCCGGGCCTTGAAGTTTTGACAGTGATCTTCAATGACTCCTTTCCATCCGGAGTTTTCTCCATCGTCACTTCCCTAGCCTGAATCTTTTCATTGATATTTTTCGGCCTTGGCTCACCAATGATAACATTTTTTTCCTTTTGCCCCTTCGGCTTGTTCCGGCCGAATGAGTACCTTGACATTATCCAAATCAATCAGATGGACAGGGAAGGATGCCTTGTCATCTTTTACCTCATGCATTACCAATCGTCCTTCATTAACGGCCGATTGGATTTTTCGACGAAAGATATTGCAATCATTAGTTGCATGAGAAAAAGTATTATGCCACTTGCAATATGCATGCCGCTTCAGCTCCTCAAGCGACGGTATGACATGAGACAACTTGTTGTTTCCACTTCTAAGCAATTCATCAAATATGCGATCACACTTAGAAATATCAAATGTGAAACGAACTTGTTCTTGCCGATTCTTTGGAATCGGCTTAAGCGATGAACAAGAACATGGCTTAGCATCTGATGGCCATATGAATTCAGCAACATAAGCTTCCTTTTTCTCATCATCCAAATCAGATTTACAATCGACATGTATGGACCGATGAGTATTATGAGCATCTTTTGCGCTCTGGAGTCTAAATTCTAAACCCAAGACTTTCATGTGCAAATAATTAATAGTGTAGTACTCAAAGCCTTCGAGTTCTTTTTTCAAATAAGAACGCAAACCATCAAAAGCCAAATCAGCCAATTCCTTTTCAGAAACTGTTAAATTGAAGCATCGGTTTTTTATATCTTTAAACCTTCGGAAGTAATTCGAAGCAGGCTCATCTTGGCCTTGCCTAACCGATGCCAAATCCGACAGTTTAGCTTCATTGTGCCCATTATAAAAACGATCATGAAACTTGTGTTCCAACTAATTCCAAGATTGAATAGAATTCGGGGCCAATGAAGAAAACCAAGAAAAAGCGGTTCCAGTCAAAGATAATGAAAACAAGCGAATGCGCAAAGCCTCATGGAAACCAGCTTTTCCCAGTTGTAAGATATATTGGTCAATGTGCTCCCAAGGTGCTCTATTATCATCACCACTAAATTTCACAAAATCAGAAACACACCAACCAGCAGGAAAAGAAACTAAATCAAATTCAGCAGGATATGACTTTTGATATAATATAGAATTACCTATATCCACACCGAATTTAGTTTTCATCGCACTAGCCGGATCCTCTTTTAAACTAGCAGGATCGGCTTTGCATCTACCACTCGTGGATGCTTGTGCTACAGAAGTAAGACGATGTTCTATAGAATTATCTTGTACCATCGTCTGAACCGAACTTATCGGTGCATGCCCCGCAGAATTTTCATATACATTAACAAAAATCGGTTCATGTGGAGAATCAGATTCTTGTGAAGGAGAAGGTTGCACACAATTTGTCATCTCATTGGTTCGGCTAAAGATTGCCGAGCAAAGAGTAGACGTGTTCGGTGTAGATGTTACTGGGCTGACCACCATCGCACCGATCTGACCGGTCTATTGGACCGGTCTGACCGGTCCAGCCGCATTCGGCTGTACCAGCTGCAATGGTGATGTTTGCCCTGCAAAACAGCTCGTCGGCATGCCATATAGTGGTTCTTGAACAGATGCTAGCATAGCCGATGAATTAGCAGTTTGGAAAGCACAATTATCATCTACGGATTTGCCTTTTTTCATGATATCTATTTGATCTTTTAAATCATTCATGGGCTTATATATATCAGCAATTTTCTTATCCATAATAGATGATAATTGGCTAAACAAGTCGGAAGATGAAGTGTTTACATTGCTTATTACCTCGACTTGCTTATTCTTGAGCGTGAAGGAGGGCATCACGAAGTCTTGAACCCTCGTGACCTGGCCTTGCTGATTTTTCTTGAATCCCTTCAAGAATTGTGCTTTGAAGTGCTCCCTGACCACCAAGTACTCTTGGGGCTCCTCCTCGCTGAGTTCCTCGATAGATGTGGAGATGTTGCCTTCGTCGAGGTTGGTGATGACACCCATCTTCTTTGAGAACTAGATTAGATCGGTTTAAAAACCAGATTAATCTGTCCCCAGCGGAGTCGCCAAAAAGTGTGTTGACACTAATTTGTGCCAACACACTCGAATGCGCTAGAACGCGCAGCAAGATCGTCAAAACGATCAACACCAGCAGCCTCCCTGCGCCGACCGGTTAGACCGGTATAGCGGACCGGTCAGACCGGTACTCCAGGAAGACGGCGAAGACCTAGAACCAAGAGCTCGGGAGGGACCCCGTCGGAGCTAATGGAGCTAGGGTTGCTCTGAAGTCGGCAGGCCACTCAGAACGCCATCGAACGCCGTGGAGACGAGCGAAGAACAGCAGATGGGGTTGGAAAAGTTAGGGTTTAGAGGTAAAAGGTAAAGGATAAATGTGTGAATCGATTGGGATTAACCTCAATCGGCCTTAGCCTTTATATTTATAGGCCGGGGAAGACGTACCCCTTCACGAGTGGGATTACATGAGAACTCTTTACAAAAACCCTAATTCTACTCGGATTGTACAAACTAGACCGGTCAGCCCGACCGGTCAGACCGGTCGTCCTCAGCATGTGCCAAATTTGGCTGTCAACAAGTAGATATCAGCTGCTGGTAATTGACGGTCAGAGTTGCAGCTTGGTCAAGCTGAATGCAGTCAAAGGGTTCCGTCTATTCCACGGGTTGACCACCTTGCTTTGCATACTTCACTATTAGAAAAATCTGAGTCAAGAGTTCCGTTAATTTCACGCAAGCATCAACATGACCTTTCCATGTCACACTCACATACAGATAGAATTCCTCATTTGGTCCACCATCGTTGTCAAGTCATTATTTTATTGACATGCATAAAACCTTTGTTTCGTTCGTCCATGTGGACCTATACCTTGACAGGACAATTGAAGTAACCACCGTACCCTTGAAGTAAATAAAAGCATCACAACAATGCAGAGAAGGTTGATCTTGCTGCCGTTTCTGCTGCTAGGAGCAGCGGCAGCAGCAATGACTTCCAGCGTTACTCCTGAATCCAAGAGTCCCTGCCCTCGCAGCTGCGGAAACATATCCATCCAATACCCCTTCGGCATCGGCGCCGACTGCTTCCGGAACGGCTTCGAGATCGTCTGCGACAACGTCGCCGGCACGCCGGCGCTCGCCGGCACCACGAGGCCCGTCCCGGTGAACCTCCTCTCCATCAAGACGGCGGAGGCCCGCGTGATGCTGCCCGTCGCGTGGGAGTGCTTCCACTCCTCGAACAAGGTGAACGACTCCAGCAATGGCGACGTGCACTTCAACAGCGACGACGTGTACCGCATCTCCAACACCCACAACCAGCTCTTCGTCATCGGCTGCAACACCTTGGGCTACACCCAGAGCCAGCGGAACGAGGGCAACGCCTACTACCACTACGCCTACTTCACCGGCTGCATGTCCTTCTGCAACAACTCCGGCAGCGCTGCCGACGGCGAGTGCGCCGGTGTCGGGTGCTGTCACGTCGACATCCCGCCGGGCGTCACCGACAACAACATGGCGTTTCAGAATTACAACCACACTGAGGTCCTGGCTTTCAGCCCCTGCGACTACGCCTTCCTGGTGGACAAGGACAGCTACACCTTCCGCAGAGCCGACCTGAGGATGGACACCAACACCATGATGCCTGTGTGGCTGGACTGGGCCATCCGCGACAACCTCACGTGCGACCAGGCAAGATGGAAGGAGAGCTATGCTTGTGTGAGCACCAACAGTGAGTGCCGTAACTCTTCCAATGGACCTGGCTACGTCTGCAACTGCAGCAAGGGCTATCAAGGCAATCCCTATATCCATGATGGTTGTACTGGTAAGTACTTGTTAGTGTGAATTTGATGTGTATGGATCTTCAGTGTTTTATTGGAGGAAGAAAAATTCTAAATTTCAAACGACTTTCAGCTTAAATTAGTTCTGACTGAATAACTGAATTATACATAATTTGTCCATCTTGTTTGTTTTAATGATGGGCAAACTAATTGTTATTCCCTCCGTTTCAAATTATAATTCGTTTAGCTTTTTTGACTATAAGTTTGATCACTCGTCTTATTCAAAAAATTGTGCAAACATAGACAAATTTAAGTTAAATTTGGAAAGGAGGGGGTACATTTTTAATTAAAGAGAACTAATTGTTAGTATATACCGCCATCTTTCTGTGGTATCAATTTTGTTTGCGATTACGCACTACAACTTAGACACTTATCGTGCACGTATACTCACTCCTATGAACACACATATGCAAATCCTACCCCTATGACTACATAAACTCTTTACCCGCTAAACTTTGAGACCCTTTCACAAATATGTGGAACACTCGATTCAGTGATAGTGGGCCAAGGTAGCAAATCGTTTGGCATGTCAAACAGTTAACTGCAGCCATTAGTCTCGTAATTCAGAATATTCAATTTCATCCCAAATTTGTTTTAGTTAATAAATTAATTATGGATAATGTTCTATGGCTCTGAATATCTGATAGATATGGCTGCTAAACAATGCAGATATCAACGAGTGTGCTGAGCATAATAAGGAGTATCCATGCCAAGGCATTTGTGAGAATACATGGGGTTCCTATGAATGCAAGTGCCCTAGTGGTACCCACAGTGCCGATCCACTGAATATTCCATGCAACCCCAATTTTCCGCATGCAGCAAAAATTGTCACAGGTACGTATATGATTCCTATGCAGATTTTTCACTTCTTACTCACTGCTAATAACAGGTAAGGTATATATTCTTGAAAGGAAAAAGTCTAAATTACTTCCCTCAACTATAGCCAAAGTTTGGATAACCCCCTAAACTATTGTTTGATTCATTTTACCCCCTAAACTATACCATTTGGTTCAAATTAAATTACCCCCTAATATAATTTATCTTTTTTATTTCTCCATGCATAGATGGAGTTTTGAGTTGAAATTTTATAGCATAATAGTACGCACTAGGATGCATGTCAGAAAAAATAGATCATAATTTATTATTATTATTTTGATAGTTAGAATATTTAATAATAAATTAATCATTGGAGTACAAAATTCTGTGAAAACTGATGGGGAAAATTATAAAACTTTTTCTAAATATGCATTGTTATGTCCACTACTACTCCGCCGAATTTGAAATTAAAATTTAACTTGTGTGTTGAGAAACAAAAAAAGGTGAATTGAATTAGGGGATAAAATAAACTAAATGGTATAGTTTAGGGGGGTAAATTGAACCAAGTTATAGTTTAGAGGGTTATCCAGACTTTGGCTATAGTTGAGGGAGTGAATTGAACTTTTTCCTTCTTGAAATATACGCCTTCAATACATAGGATCCTTCCATATAGGACAATGGCATGACAGTCCTGGATAGGAAATGGCTTTTTCCGATGCTAAGTATGGACAGCTTATTTTATATTTGGTACGACCTAATAATTGTAATAGGACCCATGAGATCTTAGCAAATGCAAAAAATAACCAGAATTAATTTGTTTTGAAACAAATTAGGAGGTGGATTCTTTGACTAGTAGTTACAAATACTAATTGTTTAAAGAAAATATATTCAACAAAAATTGTAGATGATTTTGATTATTACTATAAGCATCTATTTTGTTCTGTAGGTGCAATAGGTGGACTTTTCATCGTAGCACTCATGATGTTCATCTTTCTTATTGGCAAAGAGAAACGGAAGATGAAAGAATTCTTTAGAAAGAATGGGGGGCCTATAATTGAAAAAGTCAATAAAATTAAGCTATTCAAAAAGGAAGAGCTAGAGCCAATACTAAAAACAAGTAATCGTATTGGACAAGGTGGCTTCGGTGAGGTTTACAAGGGATATCTTAGAGATGAAATACGGCCAGTAGCGATCAAGAAGCCCAAGATTGATGTCAAATTGGCAAACCAATTTGCAAATGAAGTTATCATTCAATCTCGAGTGTTGCATAAGAATATTGTCAACCTCATTGGTTGTTGCCTGGAGGTTGACGTCCCAATTTTGGTTTATGAGTATGTGTCCAACGGTAGCCTTGACAAAATTCTGCATGACAACAACAGGCTGCCTCTTGACTTGGATCTACGCCTGCAGATTGCTGCACAATCAGCGAAGGGCCTAGCTTACATGCATTCAGAAATCACAACACCAATTCTCCACGGTGATGTTAAACCAGCTAATATCCTTTTGGATGAGGACTTTATGCCAAAGATCTCAGACTTTGGTACATCTAGAATGATTGCCATTGAAGAAAATTACACAAGCACTATCATTGGTAACTGGGGCTACATGGATCCAGAATATGCGCAAACAGGCCTATATACGAGTAAAAGTGATGTCTACAGTTTTGGAGTTGTGCTCTTAGAACTCATTACAAGGAAGAAGGTCTTAGATCCTGACATCAAAAACTTGCTCAGTAATTCCCTTGACACTTACACCAAGAAGAACGGAGTGATCGAGCTTGTTGACCCAGAAATTTCAGCAAAAGGAGCCATTGGGATTTTCCATAGTTTGGCAGAAATTATTGTGCAATGTCTAAATTTTGATGTTGATCTAAGGCCAGAGATGGCAGATGTTGCAGAGCGTCTTCAATTCCTATTGAAGTGATCTCATGGTAGATAGAATAGAACGTGACTTTGCTACGGTACTCCAAAGTGATTGCGGACCATCCATTTAAATAGATCTAGATGTAATAGATGAAATATATATATTTATATAACTTTTTTTTGGAAATAGAAAAATATTTTCAGTTGTATCTATTAGGCAAAATAGTTAACGTGTTGGATTGGGTAAGCCATAACATGATGGCATCCACACATTTATAACATGAGGCATGTTCCGGTGATGGTGGTAAGACACTAGGATATACCTTTTCTATTTTACTATAGATCCCACCTATTTTGGTACTGATCAGCATCTTTTTCTAGATATCTCTTGGTACCTCTTATATCTCAGCTGTCCATTTCAGTCCGACAGACGATCCTTATAACATTTTATTAACCGTGATGATACATGCCTGGCATTTTTTGTAATATTCTTTTTAAAACTTGACACATGTAGGGGGGTGTACTAAAAGATTACGACGATCCCGACGCGACCCCCTCTTGTAACGTTTTTTTATCTTCACATATGTAGAGGTGTTTATGGCAACATGACTTATTCCATAACGTTTTAATTTCTTAGTCTTACCAAAGGCAAAGATTTGACTTTTGGTGTAATTGTTTTTGTACATGAATAGTTGTGGCACAATGTTTTTGATAACTTCAGAAAAATGCATATGTGACAATTGTTTTGAAAGATATCTGTTTGAAAAGCGTATAATGGAGACCTGGTTAGGGTTGAACATCCACCTAGAGCATAAGCTATACTTGCCCACAACCGAACAATGGACTATGCCTTAAATTGACAGTTTTGTGCGAATAAGTTTCACTCAAACCCTTAACTGATACTAGGCTGCAAATGAAATCCCCTCTGTTTGGAGCACATAAGTCGTACTCCTGTGCCTTTTATGAGTCTCTAGAGATTACTTGATCTCATAGACTGTGACTAGTAGTCGAATTCATATAGGTGTGTTTCTTCTAGGTTGTTCTATAGGACAACATCCCTACTTAAACAAGCCACTTGGATCACAATAAGGAACTAACCATCATGCCATACAACATAGGAGAAACGTGCATCTCAAACGATATGGCCTTATCATAAGGGGTCTCTCCATCAGTCAACCATTAGCTTGTTTCACCATTATACTTCGTGGGATCTCCGCTCACATAGAACAGGTTACTACTATGGGATGACATCTCAAGTGGGTCTCAAGCCCATCTCCCTCGATGCACCTTCTATCACATTATGTGATAAACCCTTTGTGAAATGATCTGCCAGATTCATATCATGTTTTATTCAGGATCGTCAAAGCGGGATTGTGATTGGTGTTGGGGATCGCCCCCTCGGGCGGAGGTAGGTACCATAGGTGGCAGTGAGCGAAGGTCGGCAGAAGGCTAACCGATCCCAAGTGCTTCTCTGTCATGTGCAGGAACGAGCGAACAGGTGGAGCGAATAAGCCACGGTGGAGCTTGTTTGGAGTCCAAGCTTCGCCAGACGGGGTGATTCCCAAAGGTTCGGAGGCAGCCAGACTTATGAAGGTCCACGGGTAAAGGCACAATGGAGCGGCCCTCACAAAGGTTGAAGTCCTAAGGTCCGGCTCGCAACCGCATGAGAAGCATGATCCGAGTTGGAGTAGGCAAATCGAATACTCGGACCTTGCAAAAAGACCAAAAAGCCCACATTGTAATCTCTAGACCTCCGGGTTTTACGGAGGGGTATTTGAGGATGATGTAATAAGGTGGGGGTATAAGTAGCCCTTCCTTGCAACACTATAACGGGTTGAACATTCTTGGAATTATTGTGCAATTTACGATTGTGTCATTGTTCCTTTGTTCACAACCTTCGCTATTTCCTTCCTTTCTGTTTGGGCATCACAACTCTGATCCCAACAGAGGCGCCCACCGTGTTCTTAGCTCAACAAAAAACCCTCGATGGCAAAAGAGAAAGACCACTAGCCTAAACAACATAGAAGCCGGAGCTTTCAACCTCCATGACATCCTGATTGAGCAAGCCACCTCACCTGAGGAGCAAACCCTCGCCCAGATGGCAGATCAGGAGAATCTGGCAAAAAAGAAAGCAGTTGCCACTACCCAAGGTCAGAAAGAGTTCGAAGATGATGAACCTCCGCAAGCTCAACAAGATGAGTTCAGAGCAACAACTCTTAAGCTCAAGGCTCTTGAAAAGAAAAAAGCAATTCTCAATGCCCAACTAGCAACCAAGAAAAGAGCAGCTAACCAAGCTAAGAAGCTGGCTGAAGCTAAGCACAAGCTGGCCAACATGCAGGCCGAAGTTGAGAACCTGCAGAAAGCCTGCGAAGATACTCAGGAAACAAACACTCAAATGCCACATTTCCCAGCAGGAACATCCCACCAAGTCGAAGCCCACAACCTTAATCAGGCAAACCACCACTATCAAGAACAAAACCAGCACCACTACCAACCAAACCCACCCTCGATCCAACCTCTCCACTCTCAGCGGCACTGCAGCTAACCCCCTGGCCTTATGGCTACAAGCCGACCCAGCTACCATAGTACAACGGATTAGTTGACCCAACTCAGTTCCTCATGACATATGAGGCCACGATTGCATCTGCTGGTGGAGACGACCCCATTATGGCAAAATTATTTTTTATGGCTTGCGAAGGTCCAGTTGCCACTTGGTACTCCTACCTTCATCCTTTGTTAGTCACAAGTTGGTTCTATTTGAGAGAAAAGTTGAAGCAAGACTTTCAAGTTTTCAAGAAAGCAACCATCACCTCATCGGAGGAATTCCAATGCATTCAGATGGATAGAGAACCCTTGCCCGACTATCTCCGGAGGTTCGTCCAGAAAAAGGCACGAACCCCTAACTTCTCCGAGAAAGCGGCAATTGACAAATGCATTGCTAGCTTACTCCCAAGCCAATCTTTCAAGAGAGCCACCTAGGTCACTCGCAGAGCTAAACGCAGAAATTGAAAAGTATGCAAGATCCGATGCTGACCACAAGATAAGAGTGGAGCAAAGGAAACTAATGAGGCAACAGCAGAATTGGCAACAAGGGAGCCAGAACAACTCTAGGTAGAATCCACAGTATATCTTCCCATGGAACCCTCACCAGACTCAGACCTCATGTTAATCTCCGACCCATACATAACTCCACCCGCTACTCAACCTTCGAACGAGCAAGGCAACAACAACCATCAGAACTCACATAGGGGAGGCAGATTAGGCAGAGCCAGAGGTCGTGGAAGAGGCCGAGGCCACGAACCTTTGGACCAACCAAGAAAATTGTTCTGTCACTTTCATGGAACCGACACTGATCACAATACAAACCTATGCCCCGAAAAGAAGAAAACTCTTGAAAGAATGGAGACTGAGAAGAAAGCCAAAATGGTAGGTCAAACTAGTTGGCCTGCACCTCCAAATCAACCTTACACACCTACTCTACCAACTTTCAACCCACCATTCCAACCAGTACAAGCATTCAGCTACAACCCCTATCCCACAAACTGGCAAACCCCAATTCTAACAAGCCGAAGAGCACCCTCACAAGCTATGAACCGTCCTCCACAAGAAGAGCTACCACCCCGACCCCCCAGCTTATCACCAAAACAAGAAAACCCAAACCCTCAAAATAACCAACCTTCGGCTCTCCCAACCTTCGGGTTGATCATGCCCATCTCTAAAGGCTCGTCTCTCAATTTCAAAAACAAGAGACAAAGAAAGGACTACTTCAGGTAGGTCCACTCTATCATGCCCGAAGGTCCAATCAAGAGAACTCAGTGGTCTCATGCACCAATAACCTTATTTGAAGAAGATGTAGACCTCCTCAGCTACCCACACACTGATGCTCTGGTAATTGAAGCTAACATCCAAGGATGGATCATCAAGAAAATCCTGGTCAACACTAGCAGTTCCGCTTACATCCTTTTCTCCAGCACCTTTAACCGCATGAACAGCGACTGCAACCTCCTCCAGCCAGCAGACATCCCACTCATGGGCTTTGGAGGAAAAAGAGTCAACGCACTGGGAAAAATTTCATTGCCTATATCCTTTGGGGACACTTCCAACCCAAGGACAGAATACATCATCTTCGATGTGGTGGAAATGAACTACCCCTACCTCACCATATTTTGCCGAGGACTCTCAAAGTTATTGTTCACCAGCTCTATCTCTATATGAAGATGCCTGCAGCTAAAGGGATCATCACTATCTGTGGTAATCAGCAGCTTGCCAGGGATATAGAGCAGGGTGTCGCTCCCGGACAAAGAAATGTCCATGTGGTCGAAGATGACAAAAATCCCCCGCCATTCAAAGAACCCAAAAGGGATAAAGAAAAACAGAATTTCCAACAAGAATGTGAGATAAAAAGAGTGCCCCTGGACAAGCACCTACCTGACAAGGAAGTAACAATCAGCGCAACCCTCGCTCTAGAAGAAGAGCAAGAATTGTTAGAATTCCTCTGCAAGAACAGAGATGCCTTCACATGGTCCACTAGTGACCTTCGCAGGGTCAGCCAGGACATCATCAAGCACCAGCTTGACACCGACCCAAAAATAAAGCCAAAAAAGCAAAAACTTCGCAAAACATCCGACGATAAGGTTGCTGCAGTCAAGGCTAACATGCAAAGGCTCCTTGACACAAAGATCATAAGAGAGGTTCAATACCCAACCATGCCAGAAAAGAAGAAGAATGGCAAATGGAGAGTGTGTATTGACTTCACCGATCTGAACAAAGCCTGCCCGAAGGATCACTTCCCTTTACCTAGAATTGACGAAGTAGTTGATGATGCAGCGAACAACCAACTTATGTCACTCCTTGATTGCTTCTCGGGGTTACCACCAGATATGGATGAGAAAAGAGGATGTGGAAAAAACAAGTTCTACAACACCCTTCGGCTTCGGCACATACTATTTTGTCAGGATGCTCGAAGGTTTGAAAAATATAGGACAATCATTCTCAAGAATGTCATCTGTGGTCCTCAGCCCACAGCTCAGAAAAAATCTCCTAGCTTATGTTAACGACATCATTATTACTAGTGCTGTTAGAAAGAACCATGTGGCAGACCTGGCCGAAACATTCGCCAACCTCCGGAAGGCCAACCTCAGCCTCAACCCTGAAAATTTAGTCTTTGGGGTTCACAAAGGAAAAGTTCTCGGCTGCCTAGTTTTAACTAAAGGTATCGACGGTAACATAGACAAAGTAAGAGCCCTCAAGGAAATGGATGATCCGCGGTCTGTTAGGGAAGTGCAAAAGCTGACCGGCAGAGTAGCAGCACTGAATAGATTTATCCCACGATTAGCAGATCAAAGCTTACCATTCTTCAAAGTGCTCCGAAGCTCTAACAAATTTGAGTAGGGAGAAGAACAGAAAAAAGCTTTCCATGATCTCAAAGCGTACTTAGAAAACATGATCAAGATGAACTCACCAGACCCAAAAGATCCATTGCTACTTTACATCTCCGCATCTCAAATGGCTGTCAGCGCAGCTCTTGTGCTCGAAAGAACAATCGAAGGTCGCCAGAAATAGTTGCCCGTATACTTTGTTTCAGAGGCTCTTTTAGGCTCCAAAGTCTTTTACTCGGAGCTTGAAAATCGCTTATGCGGTCGTAATATCTGCATGCAAGCTCGGACACTATTTTAAAGGTTACAGAATAATCGTGGTGACAAACCAACCCTTGTATGATTTGTTCCACAACCGAGAAGCTTCGGCCAGAATCAGTAAATGGGCATAAGAACTTTCAAAGTTCATGCTGGACTTCAAAAGATGAACATCGATCAAGTCCCAGATCTTAGCAAATTCCATCATAGACTGGACTTCTCCCACTTTCGAGGAAGAAGCTCCGATTGAGCCTTGGTTAATATACTGTGACGGGGCATGGTGCAACGATGGTATTGGCATCTCAGCAATAATTGAGTCACCTTCGGGCGCAAAACTCAGATATGTTGCACATCTGGAATTTAGCGACCCAGACCCAAGCACTAACGACACCACCGAATACGAGGCACTCTTGCTCGGGCTCCGAAAAAATGAATGCATTGGGACATCCAACCTTCATCGTTAAATCGGAATCAAAGGTCATTACTGATCATGTTGAAAAAGAGTAAGAGGTCAGGAGAGCAAAAATGAAACAGTATCTGTAAGCAGTTCGAGTCATGGAGAAACGATTCAAAGGGTTGACCACCATTCACAATCCTAGAGCCCAAAATGATGAGGCAGACAGACTCACCAAGGCAGCAGCAAGAAAGCAAGCCTTGCCGCCGGATGTATTCTACAAGAAAATCACCAAACCTTCGACAAAACATATTAAAGAGAAACAAATCAACGCTATCCTTAGTGAAGACCGGAGATTGCCCATCATGGCATACCTTTGGGGCCACTTTGAGCCAGCAGATGAAAAAGATGAAAAAAGAATGTTTCAAACGGCAAGGAGCTACCCCATATTTGAAGGCGAGCTGTACAAATCAGGCGTGGTCGCGCCATGGCTCAAGTGCATCCCCATTTCAGAGGGCAAAGAGTTGTTGCAAGAAATTCACTCAGGGCTTTGTGGATCCCACATCAGGGTCAGACCCCTGGTGTCCAAAGCTTTCATGCAAGGATTCTTCTGGCCATCAACACTAAAGGATGCGTAGCAAATTGTCAAAACCAGCAAAGGTTGTCAGATGATGGGTCCCAAATCCAACAAACCTTCGGGGCCACTACAACTAATACCCCCAACCTGGCCGCCCCAAAGATGGGGAATGGACCTCGTCAGCCCCCTTCCAGCAGCACAAAGAAATTACAAATATGTTGTAGTAGTTGTTGAGTACTTCACCAAATGGATCAAAGCAAAGCCATTAGTCAACATAACTTCTGAAGCGGTCCGAAAGTTCTTCTGGCAAAACATCATTTGCATATTTAGAGTACTAAAAGAGCTAACCGTAGACAATGGAAAGCAATTTGACTCTCAACTCTTCAAAGAATTCTGCCATAATGCATGGGCACGAAGGTCATGTTCATCTCAGTATATCATCCCCAGTCAAATGGGGCGGTAGAAAGAGCAAATGGTATAATCCTCTCTTCCATAAAAAATGCCTTTTCGATCAGAAAAAGGAAAATGGACAGATGAACTCCTGAAGGTTATCTGGTCCCACAACACCACCGAGTGCAGGGGCACCAAGTTCACTCCATTCAGACTCCTCTATAGAGCTAGAGGCCATGAGCCTAGAAGAACTCAAACACAAACTCCTCATATCACAAAACAATATAGAACCTTCGATGGAGGCCGATCTAACTGAGCTGTACATCTTCCAAGCTTTGGATAATTTGAGCACCTACTAGAAAGAAACCCAAAAATGGAGAAACAAGAAGGTTGTTGATAAATTCATCTCCGTCAGAAATTGGGTCCTGAAGAGAAAATCAAATTCCAAAACCATCAGATAACTACAGTTGAAATGGGACGGCCCTGACCTAGTTCTCTATTCCAGCAGGCTAGGATCCTACCATCTTGCAGTTCTCAAAGAAAATGAGCTGCAGCATCCATGGAATGCTGATAGCTTGAAAAAAAATACTATGTTTAGGATCATTCTATATGAAAGGCTAAGCTGTGAAGGCCAATCATGTACATCTTTTCTTGTTTTCGTAGAGTCAATGGACCGTACTCTTTTCCTCATGAAAGGGAACTCCACATCGGAGGTGAGGTTTTTAACGAGGCAGACCCAATGTAAAACTCTCAATTCTGAATAAAGAGTTCTTTCCCTTCATTTAATTGTCTTAGGTCGAAGCAGCTACAGAGCTGCAAACATCGACCACCGCATCTTACGCTTGCTAAATTGTTTAAGTCAGCAAAGTTCACATTCATAGCAAACTTCGCATACTTATCTAAAAAGTGCAATAAAGCACAAAATAGCACTAGTGGAAATCGATGCATCGGCGATGAACAACTTTTGTCACAGAAGGGTCCGAATTTGTCGTGCAAAGAAACCAGTGATGAATTTGTGACGAAATTCGGTTCGTCAAAAATGGAGCAACGAGTTAGGTCTGCATTGACGTAACAGCCGAAACATCACTAAAATGTTTTTTCATGACGAAAGGAAATTTTGTCGAGAAACCATTTTTGTTTCGTTGACGCGTTGCTGAAACGTCACTGGACGCCCGGATCCACGTGTACACGTTCGCGCTGGCAAGGGTCGTAGGACACGCTGGCAGGTAATGTGGCGGGTAGCACGTGTCGCAAAGAGGATAGAGACGTGGCGAGCTGGTAACAGTCCACATGGCGATATGAGCAAAGGACATGTGTCAGTTTGTTTTCGGTCGCGTGTCATCTTCTAGATTTTCCACGTGTCCTTTCTTGATTCGCCCACGTGTCATTCTCTCGGTGACCCACGTGTCGTTTCCTTTTTTGTCCACATGTCATGTGCCTATTTGTCCACGTGTCACTTTCGAGTGGCTGCACGTGGCATTTTATGGATGTTCCACATGTCAGTTCCCGATTGTTCCACACGTCATTTTCATATAGTTGCACGTGGTGCTTACGTCACAGAACCATTTTATCACATAAATTTTTACTGGGCTGGTTCTGGCTGGCGCCAGCCTCATTTTTATCATTCCATTCCAGCCCAGCCAACTATTTCAGCCCAGCCAGCCGAACGGACTATATTCCATCACAAAAGAAATGATGTGGTAGGAAATCACAAAAAGGGAGCCACATAAGTTACAACCACATATAGTTCATCACACCACTACAGACAACAGATATATAGTTCATCACAACACAACAGATAGTTCATCGCACCACCAAAATAGTTCAGAACCCACAAGCACCACAGGTAATGACAGGATCAGAGCTGAGAAGAGATACCAACAACGTTCGCCTGCAAGATTCTTTGAAGGACGAGATTGTTCTCTTCCTGTCGCTTCTTCATGTCCTCATACAGTTGTTGGATTTTCAGCAGGGCTTCCTCTGCTGCTTCACTCCTCTTCCTGACCTCAGCAAATTCTTCGGTGATAGTAGCTTCTTTTTGTTTCTGCGCGGCAAGTTCTTCAAGTAGCGCTTGTTCCGCAGCTGACAGAGGCTTCAAGGAGCGAGTGGATAAACCAGCATTCTTGAAGAAAGTGGAGTTGGAGCTGTCAGGCGAGATGACCTTGGAAACCACCTCAGCACTACTCAATGGTGCCTGCCCATCAGCACTAGTTTTTGCCCAGATAGTTTCCATTGACATTTACAAAATGCATAGATGAACTAATACTTCACTAATTGTAGTAAAAGAAAGTCATGTATCAAAAATACTGGGAACAAAGACAGATTGGATAGTTTCTACTAAATATTGTTAACATGACATACCACCGAATGAAAGAGGCAGCCATGAGCCATGCATATTAAAACTATATTATGCAGCATGTACAGAGCGTTGGAAAAATGATGACAAAAGCCTTGCAGAAACAACTGAAAGTCATATTTAATCATGAAATTCTAACTGCTTCTAAAGAACCGGAATTGTAAATGTCAACAAAACTAGCCGAATCCTGGAAGAGCAAGGAACCATGCAAGGGGACTTACAACTGCTTCTCTAGCAGCATCACTCATACCATTTTTGCAGTTGGTATGGCAAACTTTTAATGCTTCCACAACATCGAGTTCTTCATCAGATTCCCTAACTGGCTCCTGGGGTTCCTCCCTGTTGACTTCACTGCCTTCGGTATCATTCTTCTTGTTATTGTGCTGATGGGTATACCAAAATGGTGATCAAAGAAATAGCGAAACCATGATGATCAAGCAAGAATAACTTACAATAGGACTTGCTACGTGTGTGCGCACGCGCGCGCTCATTTCATTAAGTAAAATAATGAAAAGCTTCCATTACAAGAGTGTTGAGACTTACATATTCATGCAACTTGGCAACGTACCAGTGAGATCCTATTGGTTGAGGCCACTTAACACGTTCACAGTTTTGCTTGTTCTGGTCAGAGATTCCCTGCATGAGAAAGTATGTCTTATCTAGTCTCCATCATACGTACATATTTCAAAGAACAACAAGAGAAATTACTCTATTGTGCATATTTAACCACTTATCAATAAGTTGAGACCACTGTGCATTAGTCATGTAGGGGACGGGAGAGGTTGTGGGGATCGCATTATTAGCAGGGAGGCCAACAAAATATTTCTTCTTCAACCTATACCGCCTCTGCTGTATGGCTGACTTGAATACACTGACACAAGCATCTTTTGTTGGCTTGTGGCTTGGGTCAATTGCTAGCTATGACAATCCAGGTTTTAGGGGTCAAAGATATAGCTTTTGTGTTTATTTAAAAATTTAAACCATGATTTCTATAGCAAGGGTATTTTTGTTATTTTGAAAAAGTGCAAAGTCCTTTTTACAAAATAGTTTTGCAAAAGGCAAAATTTCAAATTTTATGAGGGATTAAAATGCCTATTTTTTTATTTTTCACTTTTTTTACCCTCATAAAAAGACATAATTATGCTTAGGGTTACCCTTGCAATTTTAAAAATTAAATGAGTTCTTTTGCTTTCTAAAAAGATTTGGCAGATTTGAAAATATTTCAAAATCTTTTGATCTAGTGAAAATTTGTACAACATGAAAGTTGTAGATCTTGAAAAGTTACATAACTTTCATGTTGAACACTTTTTCATTTGAGCCCTAAAATGGTGGAAAATTTTGTGTTTACAGAAAACCCCCTAGCCTCTTTCCTTTTTGTAAATAGATCCACCCACAGCTTCTTCCTCCCTCCTTCACTGAAGAACAGGGGCGCCGTCGTCGCCGTTGTTTTGGGCCGCCGCCGCCGTTCTCTCTCGCCAGCTGCCCCGCGCCGCCTCACGCGTCGCGAGCAAGCCCCCGTCGCCACTTCCCCCACCCCTGCTGGCCATCCACGCGCACGCCACGCTGCCCTCTCACGCCAGCTTGCCGGCCCGCCGCGGGTTTAGTCCCTCACCGCCGAAGTCGCCCCTCGGCGAGCCTATCTTTCCCAAGAGCCTCTCCTCGTGCTCATCCTTCTTGCTCTAGTCTATAAATAGCCAGCCATCCTCCCCATCTCCGGCATCCATCACCGCCGCCCCTTTCCTTACTCCGACGAGCCCCGCCGCCGCTGACCCGCCGCCTCTCCACTGCTCCACCCAGCCGATCTTGGCAATAGCTCTGCCTGGACACGCTGCTGCTCCTCAACCATTTCCCCTCCACTTCCTCACCCCAGCGCCACTGGAACGGGAACGCCATCGACCTCCGCCGTCAATTCCTGTCCACCGGCGACGAGCACCCTCTGGCACACAATCCACCCCTTCCAGCCCACCAATAGGTTCACCTCGGTCCACTCTACCTCCCTGGCCACTTCCCCCTCGCCGCCGGCGACCAGCACCGCCGGAATTTGGCGATCCCCTCCCTCCCTGTCTTCTTCCTTGGGCTGAGGACCCAATTGCTTTAACTGATTTCTTTCCAGGGTCCTTATTGCACAGTTTTCATACCCTTTCAAACCCTTTTTCAGTGAACTTTCAAAATTTGTAGAAATTCATTGAAAAATAAAAAAAATGCCAAATTAATTTTGTTGTGTTCCTCGTTACTTTGGTTACTAAAGTTTGTATGAAACTTTATATTGTGTGTTCTAGATTAATTGTTAGCAAATGAGTGATTTATTTATATCTTTTTAATCATAGCTTTGTTATACTTGATTTTTGGAACCTTGCATCGCTTTGCCATGCATAACCTTGTATAAAATTTGTGGCCCCAATGCTTGACTTTTGCTTGTTATTTCATGTGTTTTATTTTAAATGCATGGAAATTCATGCTTTATTTATATCTCATGTTCCAATAATGTGTTGTTTGCAATATTTGAATCATGTGTTGTCCATACTATGAGTAGGACTGTATAAATTTTGTAGGCCCAATACTAGCCTCTAGCATGGGTTCTTAAATATTTTTGATATATGATGCTTGATTCATGTTTATTTTGTGAGGCTTGTTCCTGTTAGTTTTTGTAGCTGAAATTTTTATGCTAGCCTCTACTAGCCATGTGTAAGCTTTGGTAATTTTTGTAGCAATAGTAACTTTGTCTAGTGTTAGGTTTAGATTTATACTTGTTTGATAATTATTTCATTCAGGCAAGTTCTTGCTTATATTCTTCAAGAGTTCTTTTAAAATCCTTTTTATTGTTTGTTATGTGGAAATAAAAACCCTTTTTTCCATGATATTTTATGAAACTTATTTTTGTTTACTTTTACTCTATAAACGATTGTCCAATAATGTAAAACTTTTAAGTTTAAATCTTAAATGTTTACTTTATTGATTTTCAACTCTTTAGTGAAGGAAAGCTATACTTAAGCACTTCACTAAATCCAACTATTGCATTGCATATAGAAATAATATCGCTAGTCGACGGAATGTACGAAGCCATCCAGGAACTTGACGGAAGATAACGAAGACCTGAACGTGAACCCGAAGTCCAAGAGTGAACTGCATGAAGTCCAACCAACATCGCAGAACTAACTGAAGCCCCGAACTCCGATTCGGAAGAGCTAACACTTACTGACTCCATAGACATCATTAAAGGCAAGCCCCAGTGCATAATTCTAGTAATTTAAATTATGCAACTTATTATTATTTATTGTGCATTTAAGTTATTGGAGTTGAATGAAAACCTTAGATGCATAATTCTAGGCACATATTGTTTGAACGCTAGAAACAGAGTTCGACTAGATGCTATGCTAATAGGACCGGTAAAAGTCAAGTGATTGCCTGTCACTCACGAGCCTTATAGGAATTGATTGTTTACTTTCTGCAATCACTATAAGGATCATGGACGAATTGGGTTACTAGTTTCATGGTGGAAATCTCTTTGTATTGATAAAATTTGTTAAGGCCGCAGGGTGTGGTAGTGTTGATTAAGCATTTGAAAGTACTAGCCACATGCTGTAAATATGGTACGCGGCAAGCCTAGTAACCAATCGGCCCGGCAAGTGGACATACCTTCCACTCTCTTTTAGGGATAGGATGAATAAAATGTATAAGATGGAACTTATAGCGCTACGCCACGACTATGAGGGACGAGGTCTAGAGCCCTATAGTCGGGGAAAGATACGGTATGAGGGACGAGGTCTGGAGCCCTATAGCTGGGGAGAGTGGCACTGATCCACGAACCGGAATGAAAGGCAAATGGTTGCTTGGGAGTGACTCGTCAGTGCTCCAAGCGTGTGTGTTAGGTTTACCTTGCAAGGATTGAAATTCGGTTCGAACTGTTCCGCCTCTCACGGATATTGAGACTACTTAATCTCTTTGCCACATAGAGTAAGAAGTGAAACAAAGATGATACTCAATCTTGTTGGATGCAATTAATTCCTCTACCATGTTTGTATAGATAGGTGCTTACCTAGAATGACTAATAAAACTAGAATTTGAAAGCTAAAACTTGAAATTAAGGACCTACTCTTTATTGCTTTTCAGCAAAATAAACCCCAGAGCCTTTACAAAAACTTGCATGTCTAGTTAAAGGGATGTTATATACCCTTAGTAGGGTTAGCCTTGCTGAGTATTAGCATACTCAGTCTTGCTTTTAACCTCGTTTTCAGGTAATCTTTGGAATACTTGGTGAGATTGACGTCATGTACGGGTTTCATCATGATGTCATTTATCGTCGCTAGGTATCGTTTTCTTTTTCGCTATTTATAAACTCTGAAGAACTTATCTACTTTCAAACTTCTGAGGTACTCCGTCTGAATTCTCAAACTCAGTTTATAATAACATTTACTTTTGAAGTTTGTAAAATTTTGGTTATTGTAATCTCTGGGCTCACCTTCGAGTGAGGTATGTTGTTTCGATCCGAAATACAATGGTTTTATCTGGATTTTACCAGATAGACTGTCAAATTTCTTCATTTGAAGTGCGTGTTAACCATTTTAGCTGTAATAGTGATGGTTAGCGCACTTAAACCGAATTAATTTCGGCGGTTCTGCCACACTAACCTTCCTTGGTGATTCATTGACATCCAAGTTACATGAGGGCCATATAAGAGTTCAATGTAAATGGGGAACTAGCAGATAGGCTGTCACAGATAGCTTTCCCACGAAGCCATCAAAATGTTCTGTATGTTCTTGTATTCTTTCCAATGGGTCAAGATACGAACTTGACCCTAACAATAACACCAGCCTCTGATGCAAACTTGGCAGCTTGCAATGGATCATGCGGCCTTAGGTTCCCCTCAGCAACAGTTACGGGCAACCTTCTTCCCATAGCTTTGGTCATCCAGTCAAGCATAACCCCCCTGGTTGCTTCCCTCGTCTTCCTCGGGCCACCTCTGTGTGTAGGTACTGCAATTCAAATTCACATTATTGAACAAGTATACAAACATTAGTGCAACAGTCTTGAGGGTAACATAAGAACCAACCTTTGGATATGGGATCATTTTCAGGGATGGGATTGCCCTCGGTCTCATCTTCGTCCAGGCCGCCATCATATGCATATGACCAGTCTCGATTTTCTACAACTGGTGGCGATTCTGCCTGCAGAGCATTGTCATAACTGGTACTGTTTGCTACCACTGGTGATATGTTTTTAGGCACATGCTGTTCAGGTGCTCCTATTGTCTTCAGCCTATTCAGTATCCCTGATGAACCTGCAGGAACAACTTCTGCTATTGGGATTGACCTGACCCTCTTGGATTGTCTGCCTCCAGGAGCCATTACAGCAACTATTTTCGTTCTCTTTTCAGACACCTTCCTACGCCGAGTTCGTATAGGGCCCTGTTGAATTAAATAAAATAGTTGTTTAAATGAATAACTCAGAAGCAGTATTATGTAATGCAGATATGTACTCCATACACTAGTGCGGCTTCTATAGGCATTGAAAATTTGTAATCCCGCATCCCGACCCCTCAGCCAAGATAGAGAATGCACCTCATTTCCTAGATGTCACCTCCTCTTCTAAGTTTGTATCGTCATCTCCATCATCAGGCTCCTCAACTTTAGGGATATAATCTGATAAATCAGACCCTTCACCCTGACTAGCATTATTGCAAAAGCTCGTCCCCTTGATGCCTGAACCTCCCCCTTTGAAGTTGTCTTTTTTGTTGGCAACGAACTAAGAGTTGATGCCAGAACACTAATGCCAAGCTCCTCCATTATTCTGTTGTTAGCCATGATGTTGGCATTCTGTCGCATTTCGTATTGACAAGTGGTAGTTTCTTAAATGTGCAAAATAGATTTTAAGTGTTAGTAACCTACGTTTAGAGCAGAGCAACCACAATTTTGTTGAAAAGCAGTCCAGAGTGATTGAAATATTATCTACCAGATAGCTGAAACACTTTGAGACCAGTCTAGATAGTAATCCATAGCAAAAGGTACCCATAGAGAATAAAAATATTACTTTTTCTTACTCCCCCTTCTCCCTCTCTCTCTGCCATGATCTTGTTCTTACTCTGTTTTCTACAACCAGCCAATAGTATTTTTCTCTCACCCTAAACTAGCCGCAGCCACCAGCCAGCCAGCAGTACTTTTTCTCACAACAAATCAGTACCACGAGGGCAAATACAGACCCACTATAGGCTCCCTAGAGGAGGAGGACGAGGGGAAGTATTGTGCAACGAGGATGGATTTCGCATACCTCGACGGACCATGGTCAATCGTCGGGGTAGCTGCTCGTCGAAGGTATTGGCCTACGGAGGGAGCAGCTCCGGTGAGGAGGAAGTGGCCGACGGGGAAGCATATCCAATGCGCAGGTACTGGCCGACGGCGAAGCTGATCCGGTGCGGGGGTAGTGGACGATGGGGGAGCAGCTCCGGTGCGGAGGTAGTGGCTGATAGGGAAGCAGCTCCGGTGTGGAGGTAGTCGACGTCAGGGAAGCAGATCTGGTGCGGAGGCAGTGGAAGCTCCGTCGTGGTGGCCTTCGGTGGAGGGGGATGGGGAAAGGTGTGAGGTGGAGGCGGGGACTGATTCAAGGGGCAATTGATATAGTGCGCGGGGGAAGATTATCACAAATACCCTTGAGAGATGGGGTAGCGGTGTGTCTTTTGGTTGAGGGTAGAAGGGTCATTTTGAGGAAATGTTTTTTGAAAATTTCGGGCCAGATGCCCCACTAACCAGAGGACCCCACGTGTCGATTCAAATTAAATCCCAGATGAATGCTGCGCGCGATTGGCTCAAATCCAAAAGTGGTCGTATGTAGTCCATATTTCTCTTTTCAATCCTTAATAAAATCTTGTAACTGGTATTTTTTGAAATTTTATATTAAATCACCCTCTTTCCATTAATTTGTGCTATCCCAAAGTTATGTACTATTATTTAGATCTTGTACATATCGTGTAGTTTAGTACGAGTAAGTATTTAAAAGAAAGAACACAATTTTCATAAAAAAAGAAAATATAAGTTCACATTAGGCATTTTTAAGGTAAATACGACATTGTGTCCAAATTTGAAGTGTATATTAGTTCACATGTATTGTTGTGCTATGCAAACTTGAAACTTTGTGTTGAGTTATAGGTAACCATGTGGGTGATGTGTTCATTTTTGAACAATGTATGACCCGACTTTGTCAAAACCACTTGATTCTTTTTTTTCCAATATTATGAACCTATATTATGTTGTTGTATTAGTTTGTATGATTTTTTGACAAACTTTTAAATTTATTGATTTTTTTTGTAGTTCCTTAGACATATATAGATGTTTGAATTACCCATACCAACCAATTGAATATTCATTCCAAAAATTTATTGATTTTTTGGTAGTTCCTTAGACATATATAGATGTTTGAATTACCCATACCAACCAATTGAATATTCATTCCATATGTAGCACTTGGCTTATGCTGCTATATATAATCCTGATTATAATTTTTCTGATATTTTATGGGTTCTATTGGAGGGACACGTAGTTTAATTTAAATATACTTTTCAAATTACTTGAAAGTTGAAACGGTCAATATTTAGACCGTTATGTTAAATGGGCCGGAAACCCACAGTGGGCCTTTTTTCTTGTACAGTCCGATTCCACCTGGTCATTCATCTGCCCATCAACAATAGACGATTCAGATCCCACCTACAGCCGCAACCAGTTGCCGGCTCGGTTGCTGTTCTCCGTCGTGGGTTGACTTCTCATGGAAGCCATGAAATCCTTTATTTAATCGACATTTCCAAGACCATCTGCGTCCTCGCCATTTTCTCTACCACGTACGACATGATGCGTGGAGGTTTGTCATCCCGCTCTAGGCGCTCGCCCCACTCCGACGATGCCGGTGACCTCGGGCACTTGCTGTCGTCCACCGATGCAGGCCCGGGCTACCCACCGCGTTCGCAACATTCTCCGGCGGTGGCGGCGCCGTCCTCGTCCACCTCCACTGCTTCGTCACCTTCCCGGATGTTGTCCTCCATGGTCAACATTCCTGCTGAGGCGCATTCGACTCCGACTCCGACACCCAGACAGAAACGGATCCGGACAACGACTACCGACGGGGCTATCACCTTGCAGTACCTCGAGGCGCCACTCTGCGCATCATCCGCCATGGTGACGGCACCTTCCAGTGCCCTGTTTGCCCTGGCTTGGCCAACCGATGGACTAGGCTGAATGAGGTCAGGGATCGTGTCGTGGGGAAGGCCAAGTCCCGCACCCTGAGAGAAGACAACAAGAAGAAGTACAGCCAGCACCGAGCCCTGGCTCAGAATGAGGGTTGGATGTTGTGAGCCCTATCACCGTGTGCACAATTAATTTGTTTTTGATTAGGAAATCGAATGTGATTTGAACTCCTTTGCTGTGTATGCGTTCAAATTAATGTAATCATGTTGTGCAATTATTCGTTGTTCAATTCACGTAATCGTGTTGTTCAATTAATGTAATCATGTTGTTGAATTGTTTGTTGTTCAATTAATGTAATCGTGTTGTTTAATTGTTTGTTGTCACATATTAATGTACGTGACCACCGCCGGGGGATTCTTGCCTTCTGGATGGTAAATCAACGGCCACAATCTGTAGTCAACCTAGGGTAGACTCAACCAAATGGTACCACCACCCACTCCGGCCAAAATCCCCAATCTTACGCGGCGGTGGCAGCGGCAGCAACGGATCCTGGTGTTCACAGACCCTTCCACCCAGTCGGTACTCATCAGCCTCCTCTGGCGGTTCCAATCTGGCTAGTACCTCATCCGGAAGTAAGTCTCCTCGCCCCGCAAACATCCATTTGTTGATATGACTACAGTTTGGCAAGGGATAGCTTTGACTTTCCACTAGAAGATGTTGAACTAGTTCCAATCCGGCCACTCCCTCACCCTGCTTTGTTTAGGAAATTCAAATATCAAGATGGACAAAAGTTGAATAACTAATGGCAGAAAATTCACACCTTCCTACACCCTTGGAGTGGAGCAATTCATGGAGTTTGTTAAGCAACAATCTCTTGAGCACGCCCATATAAGTTGCCCATGCACCCGGTGTCTTAACCAAAGTCACAGGGCTCAGGCAGTTGTCCATGATCACCTTCTTCTTGTTGACACCATTTTTTGACACGTGGCAAGGAAGGTGATATTGTGAAGGAAAGGATTGCCGATTTGAAAGAAGCCAAAAGATGCACAGGATCAGTACCGGCCGATAGGGTGCAGCCGATGAGCCAAAAAAATATTCCATGAAGATGCTGATCCGCATGGTTTGGAGATCGGCCGATGAAGAGTTGCCGATGAATCAAGAAGGGAAATGAATATCCAAGCTCTACGAAGATTTTGATGATTCGGTTGTAATTTTTAGTATAGTTTAAATTAGAAAGTCTTTATCTTTTAGGTTAAATAACATGTTTGCCATAATCGGCTATGACTCGATAGTCTTAGGCTATATATATCAGTTATACGGGGCCAGAAAAAGTTGATACAGATCCAATACAACAAACCCTTTACAATCTTCTTGCAATTTACTTTTCTTGTCGGCGACTTCGCTATTTTATTTTCGGCAAGTTCTTTCAAGTTGATCAAGGACGTCTCACATTCGAGCGACTTGATTTGCTGGTGAGTTTTCGTTTTAGCAAGTATATTTGAGCTTTAGCTACCGGCCGTATCGTTGTGGCTTCATTCAAATCTATTCAAAAGTTATCGAGTTTATCTAGGCTTTGATCTTGGGCGCATCGCTGTTTTCTCGTCTAGATTTATTCACAATTTATCGATATTGGCTAGATTTGTAGGTTTTTCCTATGCTTTTGGCCATTATCACATCTATCTCCTTAGAAACACATTAGATCGGCTTTATAATCTGTAATAACATCGTGTTATCATAAGAGCTGGTTTAGATTTGTTTTGAGCTCCATCATCTAAGTTACACATTCATAGCTTAGGTCTTGTCATACACGTGCAATCGGCTCCAACCAGCTAGTTTTGTCGTTTTCCGCATCGGTCGAGTTCAGCCCGCACTCGCATTAAATATCCTTTTGTCACTTTCTGTATCGGTAGAGCTTGCCAATACGCTTGTGTGAGAGATATTCGGAACCCCGGCCGATACGCTCTCGAATTTAACTTTTGTTTATCCCTTGTCAATTACAGGTCAAATTGACTGGCAAGCTTGGTTGACTTTCCGGAGCTTGGCAAACACTTACCCTCGGATTCCAGTGTGTTGATTTTTGCGTCAACACTTCTGTTTCGAATGTCAACTGCATATACAAGGTGGACTCATCATGGGGAATCTACAATTGATGCGAATGTTGAGTTATAGAGCAGGCGCATCCACATGAATATGATGGGATTTGGGAATCTCACCGCTACGATGGGATTCATGTTTCTGAGGAACCCAATGATGATAACCAAGAAATCTCAGATCTAGAGATGTTATCAGAATTGTATGCAGCCGTAGAGGAGGATGGACAGTTGCCAAATTTTACTAGAGTGCCGAAAGATTTGAAGTGAATGCTTTGCCCAGGATCTAGCCACTCAAGATTCTCCTTTCTTGTGAGGCTGCTCGAAAATAAGTCGCGCTACCGAATCAGCAATACAGCATTCAATGCAATATTGAAGCTGTTGTCCTCAGCATTCCCTGACTCCAAATTACCTTCAACATATGATGATGCAAATAAGTATCTTCGTGAACTGGGCCTTGGATACGAAGAGATCCATGTGTGCCATAATAATTGTGTGTTGTTCAAGAAGACGTACGCCAACATGGATGCCCGCCCAAAATGCAAACAATCTAGATGGGAAGATATGGATGGCAAACGTGTTCCTCGGAAAGTTTTGAGACATTTCCCCCTAATTCCAAGGTTGAAGATGATGTTCGCTTCAAGCCGAACAGTTAAGGACCTCCAGTGGCACGGGACGAGGCGCAAAACTATTGTGGGTCAAATGAGCCATCCTGCAGATGGGAAGGCATGGAAGCACTTCGACGACAAGTATACTTGATTCACAAAGGATGCAAGGAACCTGAGACTTGCTATGGCTACATATGGTTTCAATCCATTTGGCAACTTCAGCACGACCTACATCATGTGGCCAGTGCTTATTATGCCCTTAAATCTTTCACCATGGGAATGTGTGAATCCTGCGAACTGTTTCATGTCTTTACTAATCCCAGGTCCAAAATCTCCAGGAAAAGATTTTGATGTATTCTTGGAGCCTCTTATAGAAGAACTACTTCAGCTCTGGAGTGGTGTCATGACATATGATACTGCCAGCTGAGCGAAGTTCAACCTGCATGCAGCTGTGCTTTGGAGCATAAATGACTCTCCGGCATTAGGCACCCTGTCAGGGCGAACTACAAAAGGTTATTATGCATGTGTTCATTGCGACAAAAACCCATCGTCACAGTGACTAAAGTGTAAGATAGGGTACATTGGCCACCGTCGTTACCTGCCAACGGATCATGATTGGCGCAAATATACAAAAGAGTTCGATAGGAACACAGAGGAGCAGGAGGCACCTAAAAAGTTCAATGCAGAGGAGGTTGCAGAGCTACTACAAAGGGTCAGCCATGTCCAGCCAGGTGTAATAGACATAGGGCTCAAGAGAAACAAAGGTGACAAAGGAGATCGAGTAATTTATAACCGCAAATCTGCATGGTGGAAACTGGCATATTGGAAAGATCTGCTGATGCCCCACAATCTTGATGTCATGCATATAGAGAAAAATATATGCGACAACCTCCTTGGCAAACTGCTTAAACTGGAGGGCAAGACAAAGGACACAGTGAATAGCAGAATAGATTTGGTTGCCATAGGCATAAGATGTAAATTGCATCCTTACCAGGAGGGTCACGTGGTAAAGACTCTACTAGCTTGGTATGTCCTCAAGCCTGCACAACAAATCACATTTTGCAAGTTCCTAAAAGGTGTAAAGTTTCTAGATGGATTTGCAACATCGGAAGTTACATTACTACAGATGGTTCAAAGGTCCAAGGACGGATGAAAACTCATTCTTGCCATGTCCTTTTACAAAGAATCATACCTGCGGGCTTAAGAGAACTTGTGCTTCCTGATCTATATGAAGCAGTTGCAGAGATTGGGAACTTCTTTCGGGAGCTATGTAGCAAAAATCTTTCTGTATATGTCGTCAAACGCCTAAAACAAGAGATACCACTGATCCTATGCAAGCTTGAGAAGATCTTCCCTGCCTTCTTTGATGTGATGGTGCACTTGGCAGTCCATCTATTAGATGAGGCACTGCTTAGAGGTCCTATATAGTATGGTTGGATGTATCGAATTGAATGGCGGCTTGGCACATTGAAGAATCTTTTAAGGAATAGGGCTAGGCCTGAAGGATCAATTGCTAGAGCGTACATAGAAAGTGAAGTCTTGACATTTTGTTCTTCGTACATGGACGATGATGTCGACCGAATTCCTAAGTTTGATGGGCCAACAGATGGTGACACCTCTATTTTCTTGCATGGTGTTCATCTTATTGGCAGTGATCGAGTTCAGTACATCGATGACAAAACCTTTAAGCAGCTTGTTTGGTATATACTAAATAACGGTGAAAAAGTCGAGCCGTATTTGGAGTAAGTGTATATATCTTTTACTTGTTGCCTATTTATTATATCCACACATGTGATGACCACTGTTGATATATTCCTAACAATAATGTCTATACTTTGCCATGCAGGAAGCACAGGGAATTGTTGGTGCAACAAGGGGTACGTGATGTTGACCAAAGGAACAAGAAAGAGTTTGCTGAATGGTTTAAGCATCATGTAAGTTGCTGTCATCCTATCATTTATGTAACTCATCAGTGGCATTACGCTAGTCGCATACAACTTTATTATATGCTTGGTTGTAGATCGCGGAGCGGCATGAAGAGGATCCTAATGCGGTCAGCCAGGGATTGTTTGCACTCTCTTGTGGTCCTGGTCTCTGAGTCAAGACGTGTGCAGCTTGCAGTGTCAATGGAGTCTGCTATAGCACAGTTGCCCGTGAGAAACACCAAAAAACACATAATAGTGGTGTCATGCCCATGGGGACACATAGAGGCAAGACAATTGAATTTTATGGTGTTCTCAAAGAGGTAATAGAGTTGTAGTATAACTCTAATATGCAACACCATCGGTCAATGGTCCTATTTCAATGCGATTGGTACAATCAAGAGGGAAAGACTGTAGGCATTAGGGATGAGGGACATTTCAAGTTCATCAACATCAACTCAGTTTGGTACAAGTCTGACCCTTTTATTCTCGCAACACAATCCACAAAGATATTTTACTTGCAGGATAATGATTTAGGCAACGATTGGCGAGTTGTGCAAAAATTTGAACACAGGGGCATTTATGATGTGCCTGAAAAGGATGGGGACGTCACCAAGACGATTAGTGCTCCAATACGGAGCGTGCAGTGCATGAGAGCTATGAATATGCTGCTGATGATGTGCACCAGCATGAGGACGCAGACATCATTGAAGCTAATTTAGCAGACCTTGTAGGAACCAATATGGGAGTTTCAGCAGATGATGAGGAAGACGAGGAATATGAGAATGATGGAGATGATACTATCTTGGATTATTGTATTGACACTGATGCCAATGGGAATGGTGATGATGACGATGATGACGATCTCTAGGAGTATGCATTATTGTTTTCAGACGTGTGTCTTGTTACCTGTTATTGCACATTCAGGCATGTCATGAAATTGTTGTTGTACTGGATTTGCACATAGTTGTGTTCCTTCATGAAATCAGCAAAAAATTGGATTGTTCATTCATTATGTTTCAAATACACTCTAATCTTTACCAAGGAAGTGTCGGTGTTTTACTGTCGGGTTCTCCGAGGGGTATCCCGAGGAGAGTGGTTATGAGTAGGGACTCGCCGGGATCAGAACGCGATGGTGCAAGGAACACAAGGATTTAGACAGGTTCAGACCGCCGGAGCATAATACCATACGTCCTGTGTGGTGGTTTGTATTCACTTAGGTGGTGTTCGAGGTGTCTCGTCCCTTTTGAGGGGGTCCCTGTTCGCCCTTATATAATCCGGGGGAACAGGGTTACATGGAAAGTTCTAGTCGAGTTCTGTTAGGATCCCAGTCCGAGGAGTTCGGCTGGTTCCCGAGTATGTTGACTAGTGCTACTCCGATTCGGGTAGATACAAGAAAAGTAGGGCATATCCATGTGCTACTCCCAACTCTAGAATATTCTATGCCCGTGGGCAGTTCCACTGTCCCGGGTCTGACAAGCCCCCGAGCTCTTCGTAGTCGAGTTCTGCAGGCGTCGAGTACTTCTGAAGATGTTCGTCGGGTGCTTCGAGAGCTTCTGGACTTTTGTCTAGGCAACCTACACTTCGAGAGCTTCGGGAGCGAGTTGTCCATGCTTGGAGTCCATCGAGTGCTTCGAGTAGTCTTCCGAGTGCTCCTTCGGCTACATCGAGGCTATGAGGTGCTCAAGCCCCGAATTTGTCTTGAAATATGGCACGCGATGTACTCGCGCTCCATATGAAGTAGCCCCTGAGCCTTAGTTTGATTTGATAAATCAGGCTGAGGATCAACTCAGTCTTCCGGGTCCTCCGATCTTCCTTTCGAAGTTCAGAATATTTTTGAAAAAAGTTGCCATTTATGACACGTGTCCCTCAGCCCCGGAGCCTTGAATTCGAATATGTGATTTGGGGTTAAGGGTCCAGGAGATCGTGTTGTGTCCTCTGCGATTTTTCTGAGATCATTAGTGCTGCAGCGAATCTTCTGAAAAGTTGACTTTGTGGTGTACTGTGTGCCCGTGGGATCACATGGCGAGTACTACAGTGGAATCTTTTCTGTTTCGCCTGTGACCTTCATTGTCCTCTGTTGTCACGGGCTGAACTGCGGCTGCGCTGCTTCTTCTATTTAAGCAGGATTTGTGGCACTTGGAGCTTCAACCTTGCAGTTGTAGTTATGGGTTCCAAGTGGAGTTCTTCACTTGAGAGTACACGATCTCTTGATGAAAGTAGTCGATTCGACCTTGTAGATGCCAGAAGAGTATTTGAGAGCAACAAAAACACTTGCTATCTTCATGGCTGCCACCCTTGCTTCTCACATCGCAGCCATCCTGGTCATCTTGCACCTGCTAGGCTGATGGTCGATCCCGTATCAGAAGCCTTTGCGGTCTGTTGGAGCCATTCTCTGGGTGGAAGCTTTAGTGGTTTCCCCCTCGATGGCTTCTGAAGAGATAGGATTGTTTTTGTTGCAAAACGTATCAGGGAGAAGAGCAGATGCAAGAAGAGAATTTACGATGTTCCTGATCATGCATCTCTTCTTGCTAACAAGCCTTTCCTCCCTGAACGTTTCTAAATTACTCCTTTTTGGGAGTAAAAAGATTTGTATCTCTGTATCAGCCCTAGGGCTGGCCTCTTTGTAGTTGAGATCAAGTGGTTTCGAGTAGTGAAATCGCTCAGATCTGTGTAATTTTCTCAAATGGAATGTAATCCTTGAAATCAGATTTCCTTCTTTGTGTTGACTCTGATTCCTTTGAAGCGAATCCCGAGATTGTTGGTTGAAATAACTCTAAGAACTTGGTTCGCAACCTTTGAACTTCTCGTTATTTACCGTAGTTCCACTAGCTCTGCTTATTTAACTGTTCGAGTAAATCTAGGTTTAGCACGCTTTCGAAATTTTGTTTGCTCCGCCACCGTTAACTCATCTGCTCTCGCCTTCGAGTGCCGCGAGAAACTAGCCACTGCTAGCCCCCGAGCGTGAAGCAAGAGAGAATCATCTTTTCCTCATTCCCATGGCTCCAAAGAGATCTGCTGGAAGGGGGAAGGTGAGCGATGCTGCTGGAGACGAGGCGGAGGTCCAAGGGTGGAAGTCGAGTAAGTGTACCGACTCCCATCTGTTGAATCTAACAGAGAGTAATCTTCTTCAGCCCCAGAACGTGATCCATTGCAGGTGTTCGAATGGGGAGTCTTTTCCACATGAGGAAGGAAACGAATCTGTTGTTTTTCTTCCTCATGTTCTTTGTGGCCTCGGTTTTCCAGTTTCTGATTTCTTCCGAGGCCTTCTTCATCACTGGGGGGTCCAAGTGCACCACTTGACCCCTAATTCTATTCTTCACATCTCGATCTTTGTCCATCTTTGTGAAGCTTTCTTGGGGATTGAGCCCTACTTCGATCTTTTCCAATATTTCTTCCATCTGAAACCTCATCCCAATGACTCTAGGATAGAAGTAGTCGGGGGAGCTGGGCCACAGTTTCGCCAGGGGAAGAAACCCAAATACATCCCTTACGAGTTGAGTGACAAGGTCATCGACTGGACGGAGATGTGGTTTTATGTTAGAAATCTTTCCTCTTCTCTTCCTTCTCGTACTCCTGGCCCCCCTGTGAAGAGGCCGAGTTGGAACTCCAGGTGAGGCAGGGTGGACCAGGTTAATTTTCTTCTTGGGGAAATCGAGAGGTTGAAGGTGGATCACCAGATTACTAGTGTTTCCGTGGTAGTGCATTGGACTCTTCGGAGAATTCAGCCTCTGCAGTGGCAGGTCCATCTTTCCTTTTAGTATACGGGTGAGGAGGATCCCACTCGATATACTCGAGACAAGATCTCCGAGGACGAGTTGAAAGATCAGGTGGCGGTGCTCCTGAAGAACATAGACTGGAGGCCTAGTCTGTCTGGGGCATTCAGAGCCGGCAGGCGTCCTCAGGAGGTACTTCTTTGAGTAGGGGATTTTAGTTTGAATCGAGTACTTTTGTTGAGTAGTCGAGTTGATTTGGTGTCTTTTGTGCAGATTAATCCCGAAAATTATCAGAGTAGGCCTCTGTTGCCCGAAGGTGTGCCTCTGGCGCATACTGACTCAAGTGTGAATCTGACTATTTTTGCTTTGTTCTTTTGCTTGATTGAGCTGTTGGATTTTCATCTGATGTTGGTTGTTTTTGTGTACAGGTCCATCGTCTAGTCAGACGGCGTCGGGAGTCCCGGTTGGGGCAGCAAATGAGCCGTCCGTCAAGTCAGCGAGGACTCAAAAGCGGGGGGCCACCTCCGCTGGTAGCAGTGATCGGTGAGTATGAGTTGTCACTTTTTCTAGAGTTTCGAGTTTGTTTTTGAAGGCTTTTTCTTCTTCTTAGGCCCCCTTCTCCTTCAAAGAGGCGAGCGGTGAGCTCAGGCTCCACGACTCCCACTGTGCCGGCCGAGTCCGGCGGTAGTGGCTCTGCTAGGGGACAGAGTGCTTCGGGGGTAAGTGGAGTCCCGAAGTTTACCAAGCCGAGGAAATTCGTCTTGAAACAATCTTCCCAGTGAGTGTGACTCTTTGTTGATAGATCACTCATCTTTGATTTTTGTATTGATGTATTGAGTACTTCCTCTGTTTTGTAGCAACCCTGATGCTCTTGGGGTTGATGAGTCGGAGAAGGGTATCTTCTCTTCTCTTAAGACCATTGCCCAGTTGCCTCCCAGCCCATCGAAGGATGACGATCGGTTGGGCGATTCAGCTGCTAGCACGGCAGAGAGTCCGGCTACCGAGGAGACGGGCAAGAGGTCTCCTGTTGCTGGCACTGGTGAGTGGCTCTATCAGAGGTGATCGACTGGTTTTTGTCGTGCCGTTGTTGATGCTTTTGTACTTTTCAGACAAGCAGGCTGAGGATCAGCCGAAAAGTCCTGTGGCTGCCGCCAATGTTGACCTGATCCTGCTGGAGACACTGCGCCAGGAGGTGGATAAGTCGATCGAAGGATCGACTGCCATCGCCCAGGGGATTCTGGGTTGGCACTCTTCTCTTGTTGTGAGTGTTTTTTGTACTCGAGTACTTTGTCTTGACCGTGTTTTGTTGACAGAATCTGGCTAAGCACGTCGCTGAGCAAGCCGAGTTCCTTCGGCAGACTGGGGAGGGTCTCCAATTGACAACTGACTAGGTGCGACAGCTTGAGAAGATGGCTGTTCTAAAGAAATCTTCTCGGGAGCAGCCGGAGAAGGTCAGGCTTCTGGAGGCTAGAGCTGAAGCTTTGGCGTAGGACAACTCTGCTCTTAAAGATAAGGCTTCCAACCTGCAAGAGAAGGCCAAGGCTGCTGCCAAGGAGAAGAAAGGTACTCTTGTCCTTCTTTGACGCTTACATTTTTCGAGTGGCTTCTTCTGTGCTCATATTTTTCTTGCTTTGACAGAGCTTAAAAGCTTGTTGTTGCAAAAGGATGAACTAGTGACTGATCTTGAAAATATTATGTATCGTCACGCAGATGCTGTGGAGAAGCTGACCAAGATCAAGGCTGACTCTGACAAGCAAATGGTCAGAGATATGAAGCAGATCAAGGACTTGGCGGCTGATCGTGATCAGAAGGCCCAGCAGCTGGCTGATCTTGAGGCGGCGACTCAAGTAGTCGTCGGGATGGTCGAAGACGAAGATGCTGGTGGCAAGAGTCTGCTGGAGCGTCTTCGTGAAGGCCCTCAGCGACTTAGTAACTTCATTTCCGAAACATCTAGGGAGTACTTAGCTCATGCCTTATGATTAGTTAAATCGTTTCTCCCCTCTGCAAACTTGTCTCTTATCGGCGATGGGGTGGCCGTTGGCTGTTTAGAGGAGAAATTCTCTGAATTTGTCGCGGAGATGAAGCCCATTGCTAATAAGGTTATCAGTGGCTTGGAGCCAGCGCCTGAGGCTTGAACACTTTGTGATATTCTTTTGGCTTTTGTGTGGATGCGTGTCCACTGAAGTACTTTTGACATTCAGATGTATAGTACTTTTCTTTTGAGTTGACGCCCGATCGGCTGGTTACCTTTTTACGAAGCTTGTTGTTGGCTGTCTTGATTTATGTCTTCGATTACCGTAGTAGTTGTTTTTCTTGTCCTCTCGTGGACGAATAGTTCCTTCTTAGGAAATGGAGAACTTATCTTGCATGAGTCGAGTATGGTAGTAGTCGACTAGTCTCTGTCTCCGTGAATGATGATTCCTTTTTTGGAAAATAGAGATCTTGTCTCTTCATAGGTCGAGTACTGTGGTAGTCGACGTGTTGTCATCTCATGGATGAATAGGTCCTCTTGGGAGATAGGGAACTTGTCCCTCCAAAGGTTGAGTACCGTATTAGTCAATAGTTGTCATCTCATGGACGAGAAATTCCTCTTGGGAGATAGGGAACTTGCCCCTCCGAAGGTCGGGTACCGTAGTAGTCGATAGTTTTCGTCTCATGGACGAGAAATTCATCTTGGGAGATAGGGAACTTGTCCCTCCAAAGGTCGAGTACCGTAGTAGTCGACGGATTGTCGTCTCATGGACGAATAATTCTTGGAAATAGGTAACTTGTCCCTTAGGGCCGTGGAGCCCATGTCTCTTAGCCCTAGCTACTCGATTCGCCGTGCCTTTTACTTTGAGTGAACAAAGAAAGGTTGGCATTCGATGTAGCTGATGGAGTAATGACTCTTGACAAAAGTAGAGAACCTCTAGGGCCGCAGAGCTCCTGTCTCTTAGCCCCAGCTACTCGATTCGCCGTGCCTTTTACTTTAATTTAATAAAGAAAGCTTAGTATTCGAAGTAACTGTTAGAGTAACAACTCCTGAAGAAAGTAGAGAACTTGTCTCTAGGGCCACAGAGCTCATGTCTCTTAGCCCCAGTTACTCGATTTGCCGTGCCTTTTACTTTAACTTAATAAAGAAAGGTTGGTATTCGAAGTAACTGATGGAGTAACAACTCCTGTAGACGGTAGAGAACTTGTCTCTAGGATCTTTGACGATCGATTCTTCTTTGTACCATTTGATTCTGAAGCACTCGATTATTTCCTTATATTTGAATCTTGCTCGGGCGGACCCATCCTAGCCTTTATTGGGTGTAAGACCGGTGGTTGGCCCTGAGGAGATTTGTCTTTAGTAATTGTCTTCTGCCAACACAAGTAGTTTGGATATTGAGTCGGAACTCGGGTGAAGCCATTCTAGCCTTTGTTGGGTGTAAGACTGGGGGTAAGCCCTGAGGCGACTCGATCGAGTAGCTGTCATACTCCCATCTTGTTTTTGTTGATAGTTCGGGGGTGGAACCTCCCTCGGGCGGACCCATCCTAGCCTTTATTGGGTGTAAGACCGGGGTTAGCCCTGAGGTGGTTGGACCCAACTGACTATTTTATGAGGAGTACTGTTTCTTTGAGTAGTTCGGGGGTGGAACCTCCCTCAGGCAGACCCATCCTAGCCTTTATTGGGTGTAAGACCGGGGATTGGCCCTGAGGTGGTTGGACCCATCCGACTAGCTCCTTCTTCTTTGATTGTCAAAAGAGATTTTGTTCATGTTGATTCTTTTTGTCTTTGTTGGCAGAAGGTGGAGGTGTTCCGAGTGCTTTGCGAAGAATGATGCATTGAAAGCTCAAGTGCTTCCATTTGGGGTGCAGAAAACATCTTGAATGGAGTTTTTGATGAGTGGAATCGATCTTCGACTGCTTTGTTGGTTGGGGAAGAGGTGCTGCTTTGGCGCTGCGTCGCTTCCGCGAGTTGTACCCATAGTTGTCGGGTAGACGATAATTAGGTGTTGGGCTGTAAGCTTTGACTTCCTCATGTTCTTCAGCTTTGTTGATGATCACTATTTTTGCATTGCGACCAATGTTGATAACATTGTGTAAGTCGCTGTTGGAATAGTCAAAGGAATTGCCGAGCTGTTGATGGTGCTCCGTCTTGAAAATCTTCTTCGGGTTGTCCAGGTGGACAGTGACCGTGATTCGCGGAGGTGGTGGAGGGATTTTGTAGCTGGCTGCTACTGCTTCACTCTCTTCTGTTTCGTAAAGAAAATCATTGTAGTCGAGGTCTTCTAGCGCTGTAGAATTGGCGTTTCGGTTTGTAGGATCCGAAAGGATGGCCATGAAAATTTTGCGATCGTGATCGGGAATTTTCGTCTTGTTGATGTCTTCTTTGAGCGGAAAGCCTTACTGGAATGGTAGTTCTACGTATTCTGAGAATTGCCCTCTCTCCTTCTGATTTGAGGACTGTAGTTCTCTTTTTGTAGTGACAGTAAAGTCGACTCCTTGTCGGATTCCGTCTTCTTATCTGAATTGCGTTGTATCGCGGGTCGGTTTCTTTTAAAGATTTGATCCGAATCCGGGTAGAATTCTTCATTTGTCTTGAGTCGAGGAGATAGTCCTAGCGTGAGTCGAAGAAGGTCTTCATCGTAAGGGAGGGTGTCTGCTGGGGACCATCCGCCTTCGATTCGGACTGAGAGTTTATTTATGAATTCATTGTATTTGTCCAAATTGTCATGTTCTTCCGGAGAAAAAAGCTGCGGCTTGCGGCAATTTTCTTGTGGGGTGGGCGAATCTGGAGTTTGAATGATGTTGCACCAGCGACTCATGTAATCTTCGATTGAAATGGAGTCTTCTGCAGGGTGAGATTCGGATAGGTGCTGATCCAATTGAGCCGATATCTTGTTTTGTGAATCATCCCATAGCTTTTTGGCTTTGGATTTGTAACGACCCGGCCCGGGATAACGGCTAAGATCTACTCTACAAGTTGAGTAAACCACACCTGCTAATTAATCCTCTTGCGCTTTCGTCCTCGCTTTGCGCAAAAAGGATCGATCCGGAATTAACTAGCTTCCCGCGACCGGCTATTTAAGCTGGTCTGTCCCTTTCTCAATTTCCAGTACCTTCCATAAACAAATTGATGTCATTTGACCACTCGGCTAGTTCATCTTATGAGATTGGTTCGTCAAGTTCTTCAAGGTATTTGATGAATGCTTGATCCTACTCCAGCTCTATAGGGCTGAGAGACCAAGGGTTGGAGAATTCTTTGTGGGAAGTCCTGTTATTGAAGGTGTCTTCTGCTAATTGAAGACAGTGTTTGATTTTTTTCATCAATATTATCGATGTTTGAAAAAATGTCTGCTGATGGCTTCTTTCTGCGAGAAGTTTTCTTGAAGCTGGTCTTTGACTTTTTCTTCCGAAGATTTGGTTCCGCGAAGTGGATATGGATGGAACATAAAAATTTCCCATCTGAGGGGGTTTCTTGTTTGGTATCTTCTAGCAGTCTTTCCAAGTCTTCTTCCAGTTCGGAGAGTGTTTTGGTCTTGAGTGCGCCGAATTTGGGTTGAATTCGGGTTTCGTTGTTGAGAGCTGAGAATTCGACTTCTTCGAGTTGGTCGATGAAGTTGTCGAAGTCATGTTGACTCGCGGCTTCTGGAACTTCTAGAGAATTCTGGTCGATTGAACAGCTTTCGAAGCTGCCTGACCTGTCAGCGACGAAGATCTAGGAGCCGACACGGAAGGAGGTGCCTTTTTCGAGCACCGAGTTGTCGTCGAGAGGAGCCATCGAGTTCTTCTGACAACCGTTGGGGAGAGGCCCCACGGTGGGCGCCAACTGTTACCATCAGGTTCTCCGAGGGGTATCCCGAGGAGAGTGGGTATGAGTACGGACTCGCCGGGATCAGAACACGATGGTGCAAGGAACACATGGATTTAGACAGGTTCAGGCCGCCGAAGCGTAATACCCTACATCCTGTGTGGTGGTTTGTATTCCCATATGTGTTGTTCGAGGTGTCTCGTCCCTTTTGAGAGGGTACCTGTTCGCCCTTATATAATCCGGGGGAACAGGGTTACATGGAAAGTTCTAGTCGAGTTCTGTTAGGATCCCAGTCCAAGGAATTCGGCTGATTCCCGAGTTTGTCGACTAGTTCTACTCCTATTCGGGTAGATACAAGAGAGGTAGGGCATATCTATGTGCTACTCCCTATTCTAGAATATTCCGTGCCCATGGGCAGTCCCGCTGTCCCAGGTCTGACAGGAAGACCTTGGTTACAACACTATCGGCGCTAACTTCATTGGTGATTGCATTAGCGGCTACATCAAATTGCACAACGAGATCGTCGAAGCCTACTCGCCCTTCTCCTTCAGAGAATACAAGCTCCAAAAGGAGACGATAGTGCCCGGTACAGGTTTGCGCCACAGCCAGAGCAGTTGCAACCCCTTGCCGGACACCATGGGTGGCGATCTGCCTGGCGCGGTTGGGGATGTCCTGCAGGCGGTCCACCTTGAGGTCGCCACTGGCGTTCACCGTGGTGGCGGCGCTGTTCGCCGCTTGGTGGAGGGCCTGAATTTGTTCCTCCAAAGCTTTAATTTCCATGCGGAAAAAAGATATGTTTATTATTGGAAACAAATAATCTTCATGGATAATTAATTATGCACAAAGAGAAGAAGCGTACCTACAACTCTACCATCAGCAGCGGACAGCAAAGCCCGAGCGGTGGAGGCCTCACCCTCGGCGGCGGTCAGGGCGGCCTGGGTGACCTCCAGCAGCTGGAGACGCACAATCTCACGAGTTACCTCAAAGTAGAGGTCGTGTGTCCCCTTCCACCAACAGAGGTAGCGCCGAGTGTCGTCTCCGATGTAGGAGTCGCCGAAGCCACCAGAGGAACTTGTTGCGGCTGCGGATTTGGCGTCGTGAGCACCCCTGCAGGCCAAGCCGAACATACAGATGGTCCTGTATGAACAGAACATAATTAGTGGTATGAACATATACATGAGGCCACGCAGGATTAAAATCTTCTTACCCTTGGCCGAGAAGATGGGCACGGAGCGGCAGATTGCCTTCTGGAGCTCCATCTGCTAGGTGCTTGTTGTTCCTACCCATAGGAGATTGAGATTGAGCGGCCATGGAGATTGAGAGACTGGAGGATGAGAGAGACTAGAGCAGATGAGAAGGTATAGATTGATTTTCCTAATTTTCTCAGGATTTGTATTTATAACCGCGGTGAAATTGACGAAGAAGGGATGCAGTCGCCGGCAAATTCAGGTGCGGCACGCGGGAAAATGAACCGTCATGCTGGAAGTGGAAAATGTCTAGTGTAGTGGTTTTTAGAGATCTCCAAACTCCTCGTGGCCCCTGCTCGAACCCGCGCGGCAGCAGATTTTTTTCCAACCTTTTATGGAACGTTCGCCATACATGTTTTCAATGCGGGTCTGTTTCTCTTCCTGGGCCGGATCGAGCTAGAATGCTAGATCCTAGTGAAACCTGGCCCATACATGTACACCTCCGGGACCACAGTTATACGTGTAAACCATGTCGGCCTGCTGCCCTGCACTCCTACACGTGGGTGCCAGCTACACAAACTAGACCAGTCGCCAGCAACGTGGTAGCCGGACTGATTCTATGCCGAATCACGCTGATCATAGGGACAAGGAGTTAATTGGTGCACCATTTTTTATGATGATATGAAATGTTGTTCTGTGACGCACGTTTTACTTTCGTCATAGTTCCGTAAGGGCTGAAGGGTTCGGCGATGAACTGTGACGAAATTCTTATTTTCACGTGACGCGTTGTTACTTTCGTCACGGTTGAGCACTGCTCGTGGGATATCGACGAGAATCTATGACGAACAGTTCAATGACGAAATTCAAAACGTCATACATAAAAACGTCATGAATACTACTATTTCTACTAGTGTAGCCAAGGGGCTAGCGCTATCGACCCAGAGGGGATCGAAGCCAAAATACCTTCGGGCAAGGACGGAAGAGCTAGCTTGTGCTTGCGGATGGCTTCAAACTTACGTGCGTGCAAATGCAAAATGAGGCTGTGTGTATGTGTATATCCTCCCCCCAGGGGTCGTGGGCGCTTTATATAGGCAACGAAGGGCAGAGCTTGAACCCTCGGCCAAGCAAACGGGTTTAAACAAAACTAACTCTATCTCCAACGTGCTCATCCTTATCTCTAATGGACATATGATAAAAACAAACTCAAATATATCTCCAACGTTCTCATTTGCCTGCCGGCCAAGATCAAGCACGATGCATATCTGCCATTTAAACTTGAGGATAATCATTGGTGTACAGATATAGCTCCCTCAAATGTCGATAGAGATAAGTAATCAAATATTGCTTGCTCGTGCTCAAAGATTCCCAACGGCATCCATCTTTATCTCTGGCTTGGTTAAAATCTTGAACTAGCCGCACATAGGTAGAAGCATCTAGAGTCTTCCAACCTTCTAGAATTATTTGGGCCACGTTGGTCATCTGGGCCCAGCCGTATCTCAATACGTGTTACTGTATGCCGGCCGGAGAAATACGTCCATTTGTTTATATGCATGTGTAGCTAATAAACTTATATGTAGAATGGAGGCATTGCATGTGGCCATGCACAATTATATTGATCTGATTAATAGCCCAAAACTGACATTGTGATTAGATGATATATAACTGCCGAGAGTTCCATCATAATTATATGGGCTTAACAATGTTAAAGCCACAAAGCAAATAAGCCATATAAATGGGCTACGTGTCCATTATGAGTTACTATGATTCTACGAATCATTTCACTAATTTAGATGCCAAAATTTCATCGTACAACTTTATTTATCAAAAAATATCTAGCATCAAACTTATGGTAACTGTTCCTTAATTTTGCTGACACCCAAAGCATCACCTCAGTTGAGAGGTGGTGTGTCTCCGTTTGCTGTCACGTTAGATTCTCTTTTAAAAAATACAAACATGACAGCGTTCCGGTAGATTGATTCCATTGTATGTCCTTAAAAAAAGATTCCATTGTATGTACAGTTGTACACTTTTCAAAAAGATATCTTTCAAAACAATTGTCACATATACAACAATTTGGTAACATACAATGCATTTTCTGAATTTATCAAACAACTTGTGCCACAATTCATGTACAAAAAAGTTACACCAAAAGTCACATGTTTGCCTTTGATAAGATTAAGAAATTAAAACCTTATGAAATAAGTCATCACTACTACAGAACAGGCCTTTGGTCCAGGCCATTTGTCCCGGCTGCCTTTGGACCCGGGACCAAAGAGTGCTTTGGTCCCGGGTCCAACGGCTAGCCGGTTGGTGGCTCCATCCGGGACCATTGGTTGGTCCCGGTTGGTGGCTCCAACCGGGACAAAAAAGCTCCGGCCTATATCCCCCTTCTTCCTCTCTCCGCCCGAGCCATTCAGCTCAGTGTTCTTGCTGTTCTTGGCTCGGGTGGGGGGAGTTCTTGTCCATTTCATCCACGATTTATAAAGACTCTTTGATTCCATGTCCATTCAGCAGCTGTAAAGGTTAGGATCTTGTTTCTCTCATCATTCATTTCTTGTGTACCTCATTTTTTATGGTTTAGAAATAGAGAAATGGGAGGTGTTTTTAGATTGGGAAAGTTTCTTCATTTTTATACCATTTGAACTCAAATGTGTGTGGTACTTTTAACTGTGCATATATAGATAGATTTACTTATTTTAGTTTATCTAGATGAGTATAGAGAGCTGATGTGTGATTTTCTTGTATAGAGAGTTGACGTGTGATTTTCCATGTATAGAGAGTTCATATTATTATTACAAATTAAAACTAGATTTTTGTTTACAATGAGAGTATATATATTACAATGTGAGTATGTATATATTACAATGTGACTATTTAGCATTTTATTAATTTTTTATTGTATTATGAATAATTAGTTGTATTTTGTATGTGTTTTCATTATATTGTTGTAAAGATAAGTGTAGGGAGTATGAGTTTGTCACCTGTGAGTACATTGGAGCGTCGTACGTCCGCTCGGGCGGCGGTACGCAATCAACTGGAGCCCATCGGACATTCCCTTGAGTTCCG
Organism: Panicum virgatum; assembly: GCF_016808335.1. NCBI lineage: Eukaryota > Viridiplantae > Streptophyta > Magnoliopsida > Poales > Poaceae > Panicum > Panicum virgatum. The sequence continues at coordinate 46,454,147 of NC_053138.1, forward strand.
ACCTGAGGAGCGTGTTGAACTTCTGAGATGTCGTATTCGTCGTTGGGTTAAGAGAGCATTTCAATGCTTTGAACTTGGTCGAGAAAATCGCAAATTTCAGCATCAATTTAATGTCGAACTACATGGTATGGATGACGATCGCGAGTTAATGGCTCGATATAATGCAAGGCGTGAAGTATCAGGGCTAGCAGAATTTGACCGTAATGTGGAGAGACTTCGCGAGGCGGTTCACGAGGCCTCGGTCAATAGGTCTCGTGAGTAGATTGTATTAGCATGCATGTATTGTATTTGCTATTATTTCAGCTTGGACCATTTAAATTATTATGTTTGTGTGATGGATTATGTAGACCTTTTAATTAATCGTGGTGTATGAAGAATGGTATTAATTTGGACCTTTATTTTTCTATTCATGTTATTCAAACAATGCAGATGGACTGGCAATGGATGTACAAAGCTGACCGACATACCAAAGAGTTCATTGATGGCTTGCATTATTTTTTGAATGTCGCCGAGCCAAACAAGCAGAATGGTTTTATGTGCTGCCCATGCTTACACTGCCAGAATAATAAAGATTATTCCTCTAAAACAACCCTTCACAGTCACATCATCCTCAAGCCTACCCATCAGGGATCAAAGCCGGCATCGCCGCAACCCGCTCGTCGTTCACCTCCTCCGCCACCGTCTCCGGGACCTGCCCCAGAACACCCTCATGCATGTTCATCTCCTAGGCAGCCGTCGACTACTCCTGCCGAGCTGCCATCTCCTAGCTCACCTCCTCCGCCACCGCCAAAGAAGCAAAAAAAAAAAAGACGGAGCCAGAGAATAAGGATAAACCACTGGACCCTTCAAAATTAAAATTTTTTATTGGAATGAAGGAATCGAATAGGAGAAAGTTTATTGAGAAACCGCCACTTTCGGACTACGACCGCTCAATTAAGAAATCATACGATAAGATGAAATCAGGGTCGTTATCGTCCGGTGTTCCACAGCTCGGGGCCCAACAGAAACAGTCAATAGAACCGCTAGTTGTTCTAAACCAGGAACAACAAAGCTTTCTAGGGTTCTTGCAATCAGCAAAGGTCACTACTGATCAGATAACATAACAGGGGCTTCAAATCAAGATCCGGATCCGCTGAAAGAGTATCTGATAGCTCCAGTGGTGAGATGGCCATATAAGGAGGGCACCAGTCTTGTCGCCCCACATATTGTGCAGTTGTTTCCAACGCAAATGCGAAGACTACATGACTTGTACATGAAGGCGATGAGAGATTGCAACTTCATGCAGGGCACAAAGATTGGAGATGAAGATTTCTTTCGTGGAGAGGCCATCATATGGATTGATTGGGAAGAAGTGTACCAACTATACCATTAGGACGCCCTCGACATCTCTATCATCACTTTGTGGCTTCTGTAAGTGTGTTCTTTAAATCTTGTTCATTACCATATATAACTAAGGATGGAGATTCCTTACTTCATTTTGTATCCTGTAGGATGGAGATTCAAACATGCCGGAAAAAAGGGTATTATCACATCGGCTTCGTGGACCCAACGGTTGTGAATTGCAAGAATCTCCAGAGCAATCCTGCAGAAACATTCAAAAACTTGTACAAGTACTTAAGCGTTCAACACTATAAGGCGACCATTGCATTTCCGTACAACTTTGGGTAAGTTTTTTCTGCCATATAACTATTTCAGTTATATATAACCGAATTTTATTAACCCTACATGAAATATTGCAAAGATCACTGGATACTAATTAACATATATCCTGACAAGGGCTTAGCGATTGTTATGGACTCATTGCGCAGAGATCCAAACCAATACAAAGACATGACCGACATGTTGGACAAGTAATTTATTCTTGTCATACCACCTCAATGACCATTGCTTTGAAATCAATGACAACTATATTTTTTCGTTTTGTTTCATGTTCAGGGTTTGGAAGAAATTCGTTAGAAAGCATAGTGGCAATAATTTCAATGCCGAACTAAAGTGGAGGAAAAACTTTCCGGTACGGGTGTGATTCTACTTTATTTGCATGTTCCATATCCTTTAGTATATATGAATACATTGATAGCTAATTACTTCTTTTATTTCTCTTGAAATGTCGGAGGCAGGCGCAAGGAACTAATTTATGCACATACTATGTCATAGAGAATGCCCATACCCTAATAGGTCCTTCAAAGACCTTTACCACATGGCAGCAGGAAGTAAGTAAAAAACTTTATCAAACTTTGCTTGCGTGCAACTCGTTTTGTAAATTGTTGTAATTAATATTCTCACTTTTTCACAGCTCACTGAAATGCGAGACACACTCCTACAAGAGGAAATGGTCCTGGCGATTCAAGAAGCCATGTGCGGATTTATTGTTCACGAGGTCCTGGACAAGGCAGGCGAATTCTACTATGACGGCATGTCAAACATAGATAATAGGAGTAAATATGACAAAATTAAGTAAAACTTTTGTTTCACTTTGTATGTAATTGACTTTTGTGTTACACTTTGTATGTAATTAAGTATATATGTACGTATCTGAGCATATATATATATATGTGAATTCCTATATATATGATAAATATCGAGAACTATTATTACATATATATATATATATATATATATATATATATATATTAGTGCAGTTCCTACTCTACTTAAATTCCATTTCACAATTAAACTTGAAATGGAAAAGAAAGAACCAAAAAGAAACAGAAAAAAGGGAGCCTTTGGTCCCTGTCAGGACCAAAGGGGGTGCCTGCCACCCTTTGGTCCCGATCAGGTCCTCATTTGTCCCGGTTACCTGACCCGGGACAAAAGAGGACCCTTTTGTCTCGCCTTGGCTGTCCCGGTCAGAGGCGGACCTCCCCATGCGGCAGGGTGGGGCAGCTGCCCCACCTACTGCCGGAGTTGCAAAACAAGATCCCCCTATCGTCTTCCCTTCCGCCGAACTGGGAAGCCGTGGTGAGCGGCGCCGCGGCGGCCGGCGGCGGCGTCAGTCGCGTGCCGTGTCAAAAACGGGGAGAGGGAGAGACCACAATGTGAAAAAGGCCCAATAGGCCCATTGAGGCATTGAGTTGGCCCAGGTTCCCCATCCCCAAACCCTCCTCACGGCAGACTGCCTCACGGGATCCTGCTTCGCTGGCTCCTGGCGCCCACCAACTCCAATCCGCGCCGCCGCCGCTTGCCAGTAGCGCGCCACCGCCACCCGTGTGCTCCGGCAGACTGTAGGCCGGCCCTCCTCTCCGCTTGCGGCCTGCGGACCTGCGCCCTGCTGCGGTGCTCCCTCTCCCTGCGGGCTGCAGCCGCGGAGCCGCCGGCTGCCCGGCTCGGGGCGCCTCTGGCCGTCCGGCGGCTAGCGCTTGGCGGTCTGGACGCCTAGCCGCGGCCAGGGCCCGGGGAGGCAGAGGCGGAGGCGGGGCCCGGGGAGGCCGGGGTCCGCGGCTGCAGCCTGCAGGGAGAGGGAGCACCGCAGCAATGCGAAGGTCCGCAGGCCGCAAGCGGAGAGGAGGGCTGGCCTGCAGTCTGCCGGAGCACATGGGTGGCGGCTGCGCGCTACTGGCAAGCGGCGGCGACGCGGATTGGAGTTGGAGGGTGCCAGGAGCCAGTGAAGCAGGATCCCGTGAGGCAGTCTGCCGTGAGGAGGGTTTGGGGATGGGGATCTTGGGCCAACTCAATGCCTCAATGGGCATATTGGGCCTTTTTTCACACGGTGGTGTCTCCCTCTCCCTGTTTTTGACACGGCATGCGACTGACGCTGCCGCCAGCCGCCACGGTGCCGCTCACCACGGCTTCCCAGCTCGCCGGAAGGGAAGACGATAGGGGGATCTTGTTTTGCAACTCCGGCGGTAGGTGGGCCAGCTGCCCCACCTTGCTGCATGGGGAGCTCCGCCTCTACCCCTGAGCGAGGAGCCCCGACCCGGTGACCCCCGAGCAGTCTCCTCTCCTCATAATTGTTTTATTATATTACAATTCATAATTTCATATATTACACACCAAGTTAACTGATTTGTTCTTCAAATTTACAGGTTTCTTAGTTCTTGGAATATTGGATTTTGGTCTTTAAATTGGATATTTTCCTTGTTTGATTGATCTTTGTTAAATTAATGGACAATTCTCTTCAAATAAGAGGTACGATCATCAATCATTGTGTAAATTTGACATAGATTAGCTATTGATGTGCGTCCTCACGATATCATTAAAAAATTATGTTTGCAATGTGCCCCACCTAAATTTTTATCCGAGCTCCGCCACTGGTCCCGGTTGGGAAACCGGGACAAAAAACCTTTCCCAACCGGGACAAAAGGCATGTTTTGTAGTAGTGCATGTTAGTACACACCTACATGTGTCACGTTTTAAAAAGAATATTACAAAAATGTCAGGCGTGTATCATCACGATTAAGTAAATGTTATAAATGTGTGCATACATGCCATCATGTTATGGCTTACCCGATCCAACACGTTAACTATCCAACACACCATCACGTCGACCTCTCATGGCTAAATGCAATCTGTTTTGCCCAATAGATACAATTGAATTTTTTTCTATTTCCTAATGTATATATTTCATCTATTACCTCCTACTAGGAGGTGTAATAATATACATCTAGATCTATTTGACGGTCCACAATCACTTTGGAGTACTGTAGCAAAGTCATGTTCTATTCTATCTACCATGAGATCACTTCAATAGGAATTGAAGACGCTCTGCTACATCTGCCATCTCTGGTCTTAGATCAACATCAAGATCTAGACATTGCACAATAATTTCTGCCAAACTATGAAAAATCCCAATGGCTCCTTTTGCTGAAATTTCTGGGTCAACGAGTTCGATCACTCCCTTCTTCTTGGTGCAAGTGTCAAGGGAATTCCCGAGCAAGTTATTGATGTCAGGATCTAAGACCTTCTTCCTTGTAATGAGTTCTAAGAGCACGACTCCAAAACTGTAGACATCACTTTTACTCGTATACAGGCCCGTTTGCACATATTCTGGATCCATGTAACCCCAGTTGCCAATGATAGTGCTTGAGTAATTTTCTTCAATGGCAATCATTCTAGATGTACCAAAGTCTGAGATCTTTGGCATAAAGTCCTCATCCAAAAGGATATTAGCTGGTTTAACATCACCGTGGAGAATTGGTGTTGTGATTTCTGAATGCATGTAAGCTAGGCCCTTGGCAGATTGTGCAGCAATCTGCAGGCGTAGATCCAAGTCAAGGGGCAGCCTGTCGTTGTCATGCAGAATTTTGTCAAGGCTACCGTTGGACACATACTCATAGACCAAAATTGGGACGTCAACCTCTAGGCAACAACCAATGAGGTTGACAATATTCTTATGCAACACTCGAGACTGAATGATAACTTCATTTGCAAATTGGTTTGCCAATTTAACATCAATCTTGGGCTTCTTGATCGCTACCGGCCGTATTTCATCTCTAAGGTATCCCTTGTAAACCTCACCGAAGCCACCTTGCCCAATACGATTACTTGTTTTCAGTACTGGCTCTAACTCTTCCTTTTTGAATAGCTTAATTTTATTGACCTTTTCAATTATGGGCCCCCCATTCTTTCTAAAGAATTCTTTCATCTTCCGTTTCTCTTTGCCAATAAGAAAGATGAACACCATGAGTGCTACGATGAAAAGTCCACCTATTGCACCTACAAAATAAAATAGATACTTGTAATAATAATCAAAGTCATTTGTTGAAAATATTTTCTTTAAACAATTAGTATTCCTAACTGCTAGTCAAAGAATCCACCTGCTAATTTATTTCGAAACAAATTAATTCTGGTCATTTTTGCATTGTACTTACTGCTAAGATCTCATGGCCCTACTACAATTTGGCGGTAGCAAATATAAAATAACCGATCCATACTTAGCATCCCAATATATACCTTGACTGTTCTTATTAGGAGTGAGTAAGAAATATAATGAAAAATATGCATGGGGATCATATAAATACCTGTGACAATTTTTGCCGCAAGCGGAAAATTGGGGTTGCAGGGAATATTCAGCGGATTGGCACTGTGGGTACCACTAGGGCACCTGCATTCATAGGAACCCGATGTATTCTCGCAAATGCCTCGGCATGGATACTCTTTATTATGCTCATCATCACACTCGTTGATATCTGCATTGTTTAGCAGCCATGTCTACATCAGATTTTCAGAGCCATAGAACACTACCCATAGTTAAGTAACTGACAAAACAATTAGGAATGAAATTGAATATTTGAAGTACAAGACTAATTAACGGCTACCTTGGCCCATTATCACTGAATCGAGTGTTCCACATGTATAAGAAGAAATTGAGACCACAGATGGATGGTGGTACATACTAAAAATTAGTTCTCTTTAAGAAAGTAACAATTAGTTTGCCCATAATTAAAACGTACCAAGATGGCCAAATTGTGTATAATTCAGTTCAGTCAGAACTAATTTAAGCTGAAACCCGTGAAGCTCCATACACATCAAACTCACACTAACAAGCAAGTACTTACCAGTACAACCATCGGCGATATAGGGATTGCCCTGATAGCCCATGCTGCAGTTGCAGAGGTAGCCAGGTCCATTGGAAGAGTCACGGCACTCACTGTTGGCGCTCACACAAGCATAGCTCTCCGTCTTCTTCGCCTGGTCGCACGTGAGGTTGTCGCGGATGGCCCAGTCCAGCCACACAGGCATCATGGTGTCGGTGTCCATCCTCAGGTCAGCTGTGCGGAAGGTGTAGTTGTCCTTGTCCACCAGGAAGGCGTAGTCGCAGGGGCTGAAGCCGAGGACGGCCGTGTGGTTGTACTGCTCGAACTCCATGTTGTTGTTGGTGAGGCCCGGCGGGATGTCGACGCGGCAGCACCCGACGCCGGCGCAGGCGCCGTCGGCGGCGCTGCCGGAATTGTTGCAGAAGGACATGCAGCCGGTGTAGTAGGCGTAGGGGTAGTAGCCGTTGCCCTCGCTCCGCTGGCTCTGGGTGTAGCCCAGGGTGTTGCAGCCGATGACGACGAGCTGGTTGTGGGTGTTGGAGATGCGGTACACGTCGTCGCTGTTGAAGTGCACGTCGCCATTGCTGGAGTCGTTCACCTTGTTCGAGGAGTGGAAGCACTCCCACGCGACGGGCAGCATCACGCGGGCCTCCGCCGTCTTGATGGAGAGGAGGTTCACCGGGACGGGCCTCGTGGTGCCGGCGAGCGCCGGCGTGCCGGTGACGTTGTCGCAGACGATCTCGAAGCCGTTCCGGAAGCAGCCGGCGCCGATGCCGAAGGGGTATTGGATGGATATGCTTCCGCAGCTGCCCGGGCAGCTCAAGGTACTCTTGGATTCAGGAGCGATAACGCTGGAAGCCATTGCTGCTGCTGCTGCTCCTAGCAGCAGAAATGGCAGCAGGGTCAACCTTTTCTGCATTGTTGTGATGCTTTTTCTTCAAGGGTGTGGTTACTTCAATTTTCCTGTCGAGATTAGGCATCTGTGAGAGAGAATGAGCCAAAAGCACGAACACACAATAAGGGTCTGTTTAGTTCGCGAAATTTTTTGGGTTTTGATACTGTAGCATTTTTATTGTTATTTGACAATTAATGTTCAATTATAGGCTAATTAGGCTTAAAAGATTTATCTCGTCGTTTACAGTAAAACTATGTAAGGAGTTATTTTTCTGAACTGCATTTAATGCTCATGCATATGTCTGAAAATTTGATGTGATAGGTATTTAAATTTTTTTTTGAGAACTAAACATGCCATAAGCCGCAAGCAAACAAGCCGAATAGAGGGATAGGTCCATAGGAACGAACGAAACAAAGGTTTCTCCATGCCAATAATGGCTTGACAACGACGCGAGTACTTTTATCTGTACTATGTTGACATGGAAAGGTCATGTTGATGCTTGCGTGCAATTGAGGAACTCTTGATTCGGATTTTTCTAATAGTGAAGCATGCAAAGCTAAGGTCTTGATGACCCGCGGAATAGACGGAACTCTTGTCTGCATTCAGCATTTCAGCTTGACCAAGCTGCAACTCTGACCGTCAATTACCAGCAGCTGACTGGGGATAAGGCTGATATCTATTAGTCAAACAGATGCAAAAGAAATAGCAAAATCAGCCGCGTAGACTAACACTGAGATGCACATTTCTGCGATGGATCGGAGCACTGAGAACAATACTCTGAAAGAGCAGTAATAAACGAGAACTTCGATTACCTACAACAAAGGCTGTGTTTAGTTCGCGAAAAAGTTTGAATTTTGGTACTATAGTACATTTCATTGTTATTTGACAATTAATATCTAATCATGGACTAATTAAGCTTAAAAAATTCATCTCGTACTATGTAATTTATTGTTTTTTCAACTGCATGCTCCATGCATGGGTCCAAAGATTCAATGTGATGAAAAGAAATTTTTTGGGAATTAAACATGGCCAAAGTGTCTAATATGCTCTGCAGCAATACCCACAACAAAGAAGGTAATTTTTTTCCTAAAAAAAGAAGATAAAAAAAGCTCATGAACACTAACTAATCAAAGGTCAATAACATCTACATGAAGTTGCAGAAGGCATACGTAGATGGAAGGTACCTCAGATAGCAGCATTTGTAGCATAAACAGTAGATGCAGCAGGAATCCCCCACCCCTCTCCCCCCTTTTGAAATCTGCAAGAAACTGCTAGAGAAATGAGCAGGAAGTCGTCGACAACCTGGAAGAGCAGGCTCATACCTTGGCTGTGCGTTGGCCAGCAGCACTTCGGAAAAGGGGGAAAAATAGAACTGGAGCAGTAGTTGAGGCCTACCGGATCTGGGGAAACGGCCGAGCGCCCGGCAGAAGGCCGGCGGCTTTGTGGTTGTGAGGATGCAGCGGGACAGCGGCCGGCCGGCGGTGGAGGCGCGGATGGTAGCCGGGGGCAGAGGATGGTGGGTGCGGAGAGAGGAGCTCGAGTAGGGTCCCGGTGTCCCAACTACTGTAGGGGTGGGCAAATTTAACCGAAACCGAAAAACCGAACCGAAAGAATCGGAACCGAAACCGAAATAACCGGAACCGAAAAATTCGGTTCTTTGTTCGGTTCCAGATATTGAAGAACCGAAATAACCGAAAAAAAATCGGTTCCTACTCTCGGTTAACCGAATTAACCGAAAGAACCGAATTATATAAATGATACTTTACTTCTTGCATTTTATAAGATTATATTTAGTTTATGTGTGATATTTTGCATGTGACTTGTTATATATTTGTGTTCCTACCTTGCTATTGTTCTCTAATAGACTAACATAGTCTAAAATGAATATATTATTGCATAAATTTTCTTTATAACACAAATATTTATTGCCATCTTAGTCTCTCTCGAAAAAATTCGGTTAGAACCGAAACCGAACCGAAATAACCGAAAACCAAAATGTTCGGTTCCAAGAATGCCCACCCGTACCAACTAGCACAAACTGCAACGGAGTCATTGGATTCCATTCCGCGTCGTACTCGTACCTTGCTAGTACATGCATTCGCTCTTTCTTCTCGCTTTCATACCACAACTTGCACCTTGCTAGTACATGCATTCGCTCTTTCTTCTCGCTTTCATACCACAACTTGCACCTTGCTAGTACATGCATTCGCTCTTTCTTCTAGCTTTCATACCACAACTTGCTTGACAATCTGACAATGACATGCGGGAACCTTTCTTTTTCTTTGGAACTGTTAGCACCTTGTTTTTTTCCTAAGAAAAACTGGCAAGAGTCTTTTCTAACGGTGTTTGCAATTTGCAAGGTAACAAGAGGTTTATTCACTGAAAAATTCTTGTATGACATGACATTTCAACAGGGTTCGAAGGGCTTACCTCAAGCTTGGCACGTACCCTATTCTCCACCACACTACATAGTCATTTATGACTCCATGGAATATACTATTCTTTTATATATTAACTTTAAAATCAATTTATGGAGGCACGTGAGGCAATGACCCGCCAACACAAATCCATTTCCATAGACGGGTGACGGACCGGATCAATTTCAACCCAAAAGGCTAAAACCACAAACCTGCCTTGTTCAACTTTCAGCCCGTTTAACCCTAGAGTACAGTAGCCTTTTTCTTTTTCTTCTTCAACACGATACGTGCGCCACACATGTCAGCCTGAGGCTGACCATCGGGACCCATTGACTGTGGACACCACCGACGACCGTTTTGACTGTTGACCTAGTCAACACTAACGTCAGCAGCCCACTGCTAACATCAACAAATGCGAACCCACCTGGTAACGTCATGCTAATATCAGCTTGCCACGTGGCACAATCTAGTGCTGCCATGTGTCACCCTTATTTTTCCTTTTTTGATAATTATTTATTAATTTTAGAATTAGAAAATAATTTAACATTAGAAAAAAATTAACCGGACTTCCAAAAATTATGAAACCAGTTTTACAATCTATTATCTTATTATTTGGCCAATAAATGGAGCCTTCACATTCGCTCTCAAGACCTAGAAATTCTCACATTAATCGGAGAAAATAAGAGAAATTTAAATTACCCACCACTTTCGTTATAATAAAATTAGTCAAAACACCCCTTATCGAGAAAATAAGAGAAATTTGAATTACCCATCACTAACATTATAATAAAATTAGTAAAAAATACCCCTTATAAAATCAGTCAAAAATATCCCGAGAAAATAAGAGAAATTTAAATTACCCACCACTATCATTATTATAAAATTAGTCAAAAATATCCCTTACTTATTAGCCAGGCTCACCGCAACCAATGTACGTAACGTGCGACACATGAATACGTTAATCACAAATCTAAACTGAATTCATACGAGGAAAACAGGTTGACGTCATCATCACATTTTCATAAATGAGACAGATTTACTTTAAAAAAAATCTAAACAGAACCCATACGAGGAGAATAAGTTGACTTCATAAAAGTAATCTATAGGACTCGTCGCCGGAGTTCCGCAACGTGGCTCACCTCTGCGATCTCTACGCCTCATCGCCGGAGTTCTAGAACTTGCCTCTGGAATCTCTACACCTCGCCAGAGATCTTCAAAGCATTGAACATCAGATTGCTCGAAGTTCTCGGCCTCTCCATGTGTTGCGGTGTCAGCGTAACAAATCCCCCTACAAAAACCACAAACATTACACTCTCATGCTTGCATATTGGTCCAGAGGTCATCATGAATATACAGGGACGAGTTAAGTAATAAAATTTATCAAAGCAAAGCATCTTTGTCGATGAAACTCTCATATTCAGTGAACGATCTATGCAAGGTGGCATCAGCCAGAGTAGCTACAATTAATTACAGCAGGCAGCAACAGAGGTAATGCTACATATTTTTTATTTTAACTTTATAGTAGGCAGATTGATTAATGCTACATGTTTGTCCTTTAGTTGTTAAATCACTCGATAAGCTATTATCACACTTCCATGCAAATTTCTTTCATGAATAATATTTGCAAAAAGAATTATTAAAATATCATGTCTTTTCAACTAATATGAATTTGCAGCTAATATATATGGTTTCTTTTCAAGTAGGGTATTGACCATATGACATAAAAAAATTGAGTGATCTTACAACTAAAGGACAAACGTGGAGCATTAAAGTGAAAGTTATCAGAGTTTGGGATTCTGATTCAAAACAAAAAATATCAGAGTCCAATCAACAATGCAACTGATAAACTTATAAGCATGGATATGATTTTAATGGACTAAATTTTTTACCAATTTCTTTTTTGTTTGTATTTATTATCTTGATTTTGCTTAATTATTGTATCTTTGAACAGAATGATACAATCCATGCAACTATATGGAAGGGTCTATTAAATACTTATAGGCCACAAATAAATGAGGATTTTATATAATTTTTTAGTAACTTCAAAGTAGAAGGATCCATTAGGTACCGTCCATTAAGCAATGAGAAACAAATCAGTTTTCACATATAATACAATGGTGAAGGAAGTGAATGAACCATCAGATAAATTCAAGCAGCATTACTTTTGAGTTTGTTGCAAAGGATACATTGCTAGAACGAGAAAATAAAGATCATCACTTCTCATATAACTATTTAGTTTTATTTTTATCTATTCTCTTTTCATGTATACCATTTATTAACTTAGTCTCAAATTTTCAGATGTTATTTGACTACTCACGCCAGTATAACAAAGAATAATAAAGAAGAACACCCCCATGAGCGAACGAAAGATATTTGTGTCGTCGAACTTCTCTTATTCGGGTAAGAGAATCCTATTTATTAAATTTATGATCAGATAAAATAATTTCTTGCATAAAGATTCAATATTAAAATATTGTACATCAAATTTTAGTGGTGAAAAGGTTAGGATAACACTATAGGGGAGAGCTAGCACATTATTATATAAGTGAAGATTTAACTGAAAATCATACAATTATTATTGCTACATCGACAATGGTTGAAAGTTTTAAGTTACAAGCTAATTCAAAGGTTTATAAATTTAATTGTGTGATTACAGTTCTCCCTATCAATCAACAGTAACATGTGTGTGTGTGTGTTATATTTATATGAATGGTACAGGTGTTACTTCTCTCAAAACAACTAGCGCTACAAGATTGTATAAAAATTTGGACATACCATATACCTGGAAACTTATTCATAGGTAAGCATTATATTATATTTAAAACAAAAAATAAATTACTAATGAGTTATTTTCTTAATTTATATAATTATTTGTACACAATTAATTTCCTTTTTTATAGGTACTCACATGAAGAAAATTTACCCAAAATGACGGGGGTAAATAAAAGTATACAAGCGACACAAGAGGAGCATATATTTTACAATAGAAAGACATTACAGAAATAACTAAAATGAGACATGAGAACCCATTAGACAATAAGGTATTACATTTATATAATTTTAGATTAACATTTTATACAACAAATTGTTGCAACTAGAAGACAAGGACAAATCAATGCCAACGAGAAAAGGCTAACAACACCGCTGTACTCTAGGCACGACAGGGAGGCGCAGAGGCACGATGAGGGCGCTGCATTGGGGCGGCACCTGGAAAGGGGAGAGAGAGACCCTGAGAGAGAGAGGGTGAAGATAAAGTTGAGTTTTTATTATTTTGCTCTGTTTTTTAATATTTATATTTTAGTCCCTAGAATTTCTATTTTCTCACATTCTAATCTCTAGAATTTCCATTTCCTCACACTTTAGTCCCTAGTCAAAAAAATTTAAATTGAAAATGGTAGCTGGAGTAGATGAATAAAATATGTGGGAGTTGGTATAGAGGATAGGATATAGAGTATGATGGGTGCAGAAGAAATTGGTATAGATGAGAGGATTTCGATGACCAGAAAAGAATATTCTTTTTAGAGGATGATTTTAGAGCATGACGAGTGCGGATAGCCTAAGGTAATGGAAGAAAAAGACAAATCGAACGGAAAATAGATAAGGGTGATAAGGTTATTAAGGTCATTTCACTATTTCATGTGAACTGTTGACGCTATTTTATTAATATTTGAGAGTTTACACATACCCTCAATAAACAACTTTGTATACTACTTTTATCTACATAATGTCAAATAAATTAAAATTTAAAAATTACACGTAAAATATAGTTTGTACTCAAAACTTAAAAAGCGCAAAGTTAGAATACAAAATAAAGGATGTAACCTTATATAATATCTAGCCGCGCAAAAGTGAGGGTAGCCCACCTAGTTCTTCTAAAATCATGATCTACTCATTAGAGTAGATGTTGTTATAATTTGCATAATATTTGAGCAGTTTCGTGTACTTTGGTCCCTATTTTTATACATAATTACGAATAGAGCATAATAACCTTTTTTTCTTATTTCTTTAACCAGACTAGCGGAGATGTACGTGCCTATATTTAATTTTTCTTGCATCAAGCAATGATGTTATTTAGTTTCCTTCCAAAAATAATGCATGTCTTTCTTTTCCTTCCAAAAACAATGGTGTCAAATATTATCCTTCCAAAATAAATAATGACGCGAATTATGGGTGAATGCATGTGGAAAGTAAAGTAAAAGTATGTGCTAAAGGAAAGTAATACGCTGGTATAAGAGATGGGTATTGGAAATTGCTGGTGTAAAAAGTATTAAAATTTTGGTGGGAAATATTGACGAAACCAATCTCCCCGTCTCTTTCGTCAAATCTTTTGGACTGACATGTGGGACCTCCATGAGGGGTACGACGGCCCCAATCTTGATGAGAAAGGATTTCAATTGTTTCAATTTTTTATAGATTGATGACTTAACATGTGGGTCCACCTATCATCCTCACTATGGGACTGACCACCGAGATCCACTAACGGTGGACACCACCAAGGACCGTTGACCTAGTCAACATTGAGCGATCAACGCCAGCATGGCCCACTACTAACATCAGCAGAAGCGACCCCACCTGATGCTATCATGCTGAGTTAGCATGCCACATGGCACAATCTAGTGCTGCCATATGTCACCCCTATATTTTTCCTTTTTAGATAATCATTTATTAATTTTAGAAAATGATTAACCTTAGAAAATTCACAATAAACTAAACGGACCTCCAAAAATTATGGAACTAGTTTTATAATTCTTCTAAAATCATGAGCTACTTATTAGAGTAGGTATTGTTATGATTTGGATCTTATTTGAGCGGTTTTTTGTATTTTTGCACTTTGGTCCCTATCTTTATACATATTTACGAATAGGTCCCCGCATGGAGGAGCTGACCGATATCTCGGACGCCCAGAAGACCCAGGAGGACGTCCTGGACTAGAGAACCCTTGGAGACCCAGTCTACGAAGAACCACTAGCTTCACGCTCATTTATGATTTGAATTCCCATTAGACATTGCTTGCTAGTTGTGCTATCGCTTTAATTACTATTGTGATGAGATGAACATGCATAGCCTATTTATATAATGAACTCCTTGCAATTCTATCTTGATATACATATATGAGAGATGGTTTACATGTGTGTATGGGATATGGTGATATAGTCTTGGCGTGAGTGGAGATCCACATATGAGGAGTTGGTGGCTAGAGATTTTAGCAGGGGCGAGCAATTGGCTGGGTGTGTGTGTTGAGCACATCCTACAGAGCACCCATGGCAGGTGTTGTTGTACTTAAGGAGCTTGGAGGGTGATACTTGTAATGGGGGCCAACGACGAACCGTTGCGGCGGATGTGCATTATGACGAAGATGCTCGCCTCGGCATGTAAGGGAATGGGGTAACTATGATTTATGGGACTGTGTCAAATGTGCACACTACTTATCCACTATGCAGGTGGACCTGATCTGAGCTAGCTACTCGTGGCACCAAATCTATTGGAGGATAGAGTAACAATCAGTGTGGGGGGAGGTTCAGTACCGGGAGAAGGGGTACTGGCCTTATGATACCTCGGGACACAAGGGAGGCTTCACAACCTCAAGGCGACCTCTCACGGGAGGACATATCCCAAACTCTGGGGAATAGGATGGTTGCCGTAGAGACTAGTTGTCTCAGTAGACCGGTGCCTCGGGGTCAGTCGGTTTGCTCTCGACTGACGTCGGGGCGAGTGGATATAGGTGTACAACTCCTGCAAGGTGAAATCTATACGTATAGCCGCGTACTCAGTCATGTACAACCCAACTTTTCTATTACTTCATCTAGTTTAGTGTATTTGACTTCTACCTCCCTCTAGTGATGACTTTTACTGCCTGGGTGAAGCTGAGGTGCGAGGAGAGGGAGGTCTCACACCGACTTGATGGGTTTTGGAAGGTGTGCATTATTCTGGGGACATGAAATGCCAGGACGGCCTGTGACGAGTTGGTTGATATTATTTTGCTTGCTGGTTGGATAGGAAAACCCCGACCTTATCCTTTGGCTGCTATTTATACCTTTGCATCCACTTAAAAGCTTGCATACGGATAGTGAGGTGAATCTAGTGACGTGAATCTATCCCGTCCTTGGGGATAGTCTGATAGATGCAGGATCCGACCTGAAGATCAAGCCCAACAATGAAGGATGAAGCTAAGGATGGCCTGTCCCGTGCTACGCTCGAGTTTGCCTGTGGAGGGGTAACACCAAGATGAAGGATGCTTAGAAGTTTGCTATCATTTCTGATTTTTGTTTGTTTTCCTTTAGCCCAAAGAGCTTGTACTAGGAAACCGTAATAAAACCCTATGGATTATGTAATATTTAAACTCATAATTGATTTATCGCAATGTATATCTGTGATATATAATTGAAATAAGTTATGTATATGATATCTACTGATCCAAGGACTATCAGAACTCTACTTGATTTGTAGGAGCGGTTACCTTTTGACTTACCCCAGTAAAAAAGGGGCACTCCTACAAATCATTTTTGTAGTAGTGAGTAGGGCAACTATTTTTTGGAAATATAGTACAAATGCACGTACCTACTGTTGGTGTTCGGACCTCGCGGCCCGGCACCAACTAGTAAATGTGTTGCGCGTCGCTGTCTCCAGATGGTTGATGCAAGAGGAATACAATGACACCTAAGTTTATCCTAGTTCCGGCCTAGGAGGCTGTACGTCCAGCAGAAAGGAAGGCACTGTATTACTTGCACTGGGTGCTTGTAGTTGGGGATACAAGTTTCAAGCGAGAGAGGGAGAGAGGCTCCCAAGTCCCTGGGTGTGTTAGGGGTGATTGAAGTGAGTGCCAATATCGGTGGAGTGAGTATGTGCGTTCTTGTCATCGTTCTCCGTGTCCGTCGCTAAGGGGTCCTCCACCTCCTTTTATAGACCAAGGAGGGGGAAGTTACACGTGTTGGAAGTCTACGGGGTCATCTTTCTCCCCTGATCCGGGGAAGAACAGTTGGCAGTTCCTGTCCCCGGGTGCCGTAGAGCATGGCGTTAGACATGGTCATCGTCCTTGCGAATCCTTCCGCCCATGCACGGAGCGCGTCCATATCCTGTGGCACCAGACGGCGGCGTGGTGGTTGCTGTAGAGGTGTGTCAGGCAGCGAGTCGATAGGCTGAGCGTCGAGGGTGCTTTCGAGGGTGGCTTCTTCTTGGTCAAATGCCGTACCGTGTCCGAGGGTCGTCACCCATGCCGGTCGAGGGTCCCGCAGGGGAAAAGTTACAAGGGTAGGCGGTACAGTGGCAGGGCGGTGTCAGGCAAGTCCGCACAGAGAGCCGTAGCCCTGCCCCGTGCCAAGAATAGCGGCACAGAGGCGGGTGCATGCTGACGAGACGTCGGTCACATCCGATGTGCGGCGTGGTGGTCGATGCCAGCTGATGCCGTCTGACACCATCTGACCCCCACCCCATGCCGCGGGGTGGTTGGCGAATTAGTGCGTCCCGTCCCGTCGGGTGGTTGGGCCGCCACTTCAGTCTGCCGAGGGGGGCTCAAGCGAGGCGGAGTTTCCCCCGTGCCAAGGGTCCGTGGGGGGCTCGGCTGAGGGAGCCTCGAGCGAGGCGGAGTTTGCCTGCGCGTCGAGGGGCCTCGGCAGGGATCCCTCGAGCGAGGCGGAGATTGCTCCGCGGCTGGTGAGGCCTCTGATGGGCCGTACCGTGGTGTTGGGCCGTGGGCCAAGTGCGTACTCGAGTTTCTCGTGCCCGAAGAGGATTTGGGCCATATGTTGGGCTGTATTTTGCGTCGTTTTGGGGGGAGCTTTAGTCCCTGGTTAGGGTACCCCGAATCATGGTACCCGACAGTAGCCCTCGAGCCTCTAGGTAAGAGACTCAGTCAGAGGGTCATACTGACGGGGTCGGCTCTTGACGTGATTGATCAGTGCTGTCCTTCCTGCTAGGCGCGCCTGAGCGCGTCTGGCCGGCGCGGCCCCCGAGCCTGCTTGCGATGTGACGACTCGTGCAGGGGAGGCAGTGCGCTTTGCGGGAAAAGCATTCCGAGGGCTCGTGCCCCTTCTTGTTTTATTCTTGGTGACGGGACTCGACGGCATGCCAGGAGGGCCAACGCCATGATGGCGCTCGTAGGCTTGCAGCCAGCGCTAGCGCTGTGCTGTCTGGCGCGCAGGGTCTCAGCTCTGCCCCATCTGGTTGCCTCGCGGCGCGTCGTTCGAGGGCAGTTGGCTAGCGCTGATGCCACGCTGCCTAGCGTGCGGGGGCTCGGCTTTGCCCTGCCCGGTCATGTCTCAGCATGGTAATTGAGGGCATCTTTTATTCGTGGGGTGTCGTGCAGTCACGGGTGATCCAAACCTTACCCTTGCGACAGGCTAAGGCTTGGCGCCCGATGTGATTATAAATAGGGGTCCTGAGACTCCTTTCCCTCTCCAACTTTCCCTGCTCTTGCTTCTAACCTTCCTTTAACTTGTAATGTTTCCTCCCCTCTTCCGTGGCCGACCCCCGGACTGGGTGGTTCAACGTCGTTAGGTCTTGAGGCTAGAAGAATGCTTGCGAGCGGTAGGCGATAGCTGGAGAGGGCATGCTGGACATCCCTCAGCTTCAGTGGGATCAGCAGAAGAACATCGGGCCCGTGGAGGGTCTGCTTCTGTGATGTCCCCCAGCCTGTAGGGATGGCAAGGCGTCTCAGGCGTGGTGGCGGCATCAAGTTTTGTCGTCGTTCTTTGCACCGTCCCCATCGGTGACAAGATTGCTCTCGGAAAGGTGGTGTCGAGGTTGCTGTCCGCTAGCTTGACCCCCCCGCAAGGTCTTTGGTGGAGGAGAAGCCAGAAGAAAGCTTGCGAGAAGGGCATCCCTTCGGACCCATGTGGTCTGGGGATTGCTTCTCGTGAATCCCGAGCAGCCTGGTCATAATGTCGGCCAAGGACTTGGTGCTCTTCGTCGGTGCTCGCTCCTCCCCAAGACAGAAAAGATTGCCATGTAAGTGGCAATGTGTTTGTATCTCTCGATGGCTTTGAGCTGGTAACCCTTTGTAACTTTTGTGCACAAAAAACAATGAAGTCTTTACTTCTTTGGTGTGGTTTTGCTTCTTGCTCGCTTACTAGGTGTTTGGTCCCTCGAACTTGTGAAGCTCTTTCCGTGGGGGCGCGTCAGCGCACCCGCGGGTGTAGCCCCCGAGGCCTTGGAGGAGTGGAAACACTCGTTCAAGGGCTGTGAGCTTCGTGTTTGTATGGTTGATTGGGCAGTAAGGCCATTCAGTGTTCGTTTCAGCCGGCCTCGGCATTATTTCAGCCGGCATCAGCATTTCTTTCAACTGGTGGGGTGACCCTCGTCCCTTGTGAACCAAATCAAACAGCTCACCGAGCATGCAGGGGGTGTGTCTGACATGTAGGACTTCACCACTGGGCGGTAGCCGGTTCGTTCGAGGGTGTGGCTCTTGCCAAGATGTGCGAGGAGCCCCCGAGCCCTAGCCCATGTGAGGGCAATCAAAGGGGACCCTTGTCTTGTTGGTACGACCCTCAGTCTGCCTTTCCGCAAGGAAGAGGAGTGAAACAAGCCTTGCTACCCTTGCCCGGGCCGCGAGACATGGGTGTTTCGGTGAGCTGATAATGGGTAGTTCGAGTGAACATCCGTGCCCTGTTCGGTGAGGGTCGGCTCATGGTCCGGAGACACGTTCCATGAAGTGCTCGCAAAGGTTCGCTAGGCAGGGCTCGGACCCGTTCGATTGGGTCCAAGGTCCCGATGCTCTCCCTCGATGGGATCCCTCGTACTAGCCCCCTCTGTCCGGCCTCGAACACAACATCGGGTATCTCGAACTCCGCGTTCGAGGCTTAGGTTTTGTATGAGCATGCCCGGGTTGCCCCTGACTCTGTTGATCTGGGCGGCTGTCGAACCCTCGGCGGGCCAGCCTTCGAACCCCTAATCAGTAGGGCTCGGTATAGCCGTTCCTTCGTTAGTAAGGAACCCCCCGGAGGGGAATATTCCGTCACAGTTTTCGGCGCGATGTGCGGAGTCGTGGAATAATGCGCGTCGTGGCCCGATGCATGCAGGGCGGATGCGCCTTTTGAGGTGATGTTCCCGGGCAGAGGGAACAGCACGGGCGGCCGCAGAGTAATGGGACGCTATCAACAGTGCGCCCGCGCCACTTCGGGAGCCGTCCCGCTGCAATTACTATGCACGCACACGTGCTTCCATGATTACGGGACCCAGCTGGCAGTGTCAGCGGTATCTACCGCATTGAATGCGGTGTTGGGTATTTTAGCATCATGAATAAATCCGCAAGCGAACGGATACCGTTGTAGTTTTCACCTCAGAGTATTCCAAGGGTTATCGAATCCACAGGGAACTTGTGTGCACTCTCTTCTATTCTAATCAATCCAAGGACACACCAAGATAGGTAGAAGGGTAGAGAGGATTCCTAAGATAGTGCTACTACTGAGTTAAAGGTCGATCTCTCGGGCACAATACTCGCTTCGGGCACTGGCTTACAACTGGTCTGCCAGTCAACTCCGGCCAACAGCTCTACGCTATATCCGAACGTGGAGGATTACGAAGGATCAATAGGGCAGTCACCACCTACGGCCTACCTCTAACAAACCGTGGGATATAAGGCAAACGAAGGATAACCCTTAGCCTAGACACCACGCCTACGCTACCGATTACTACTGCAATCTAACTACGTTTGGTACCCCGTAGCAATCTACAGCACTCTGTACGAATACAGAGCGACGAACCCATGAGTAAGAGAACTGATCTCACTCAACTACAAGCACTACTAGCATATACTAAACCAAGTAAAATACTAGAGATAGGAACCACGAATACTTACTAAATACTGAAGAATGTAGCAGCATCCGTAGAAGTAGAAGCTGGGAGCAGAGAGCCGACACCCCGGTACTTCTCCCGAACTACTCCCTCACTCTCGTAGAGGTACAACAATAGAGAAGAGCGCTGAAGACCGGCGCCCCTCCTAAGTACCTCTACCCTCTCCCTACTCGAAGACAACTCTAAACCAAGAGAAGGCTTGAGAGAGCACTTGGATGGATGTGAAACTCCACTTGGTGGTGTGTCTCAAATGGAACCCCTCCCTTCATATATATAGGAGGGAGCCACGGGTAGCACGACGTCCTTCAGCACTAATCCTCCAATAACCAACCTAGGGGACCTATGAGGAGGCAACACATGGCTTGGATGAGGTAGTGGGGCCCATGGGCCAGGTCGGCCTGCCCGAGGCTCCAACTGCCCCAAGCTTCGTCCAGCAGGCTGTCCTGGGCCTCCTTGTCCTAACCCCATGGGTCTTGGCCTGTCCTAAGCTGGTTTGCTTGGGTGCATGGGCTTGTTTTGATCCAATTGAGCCTGACTCATGTTCTCTGATTAGTTGCGCATTTTGCCTTGATCTGTGGAGTGTGTTTCTCTGCTCATGAAGTGTGTTTTCACTCTTATTTCTCCTGCATACAAATAATTACCAACACTCGTGGAAATGGTCAGTAATAAACCCCTACCACTGTGTTAATGTTTACATTTTATGTAGTTATGCAGGAGTTGATGGCCTAGATTTGGTACTTAAGAGCCGTTAACATGCGGTAGATTTGGAACCGCAGCGGCGAATCCGCCTCCCTGCTACGGTTAAATAGGGAGGTACGGGCGAGGTGGTTCGGCTTACCTTGCAATTGCCTTCTTCCTCCTTTCGCCGTCCTTCGTTCGAGCAAACAGACAAAAGAGAAAAAGAGAGGCAGAGAGAAAGAGCGAGCGCACCATCCCCTTCCTCAAGCCTTCTTTCCCCGCTTCCCTCCACCGTCGCGATGGTGAAGCCGGTGCAGCTAGTCGACGTGGCGCCCTGGGGCAGGTCCACAGCCGACCGGTCATACCTGGAGTCATTGGTCGCCTCTGGGCAGTTACCGCCCAACACTGACCCGGAGCGCCCGATGTGGATCCCGCCGAGGTCGGAGACTGTACCGAACCCCCTGAGCTATTATGTTGTCAGCTTGGCGCGGCTGCATGAGTGGGGCTTCGGCATCCCCGCCGGCGACTTAATCCGTGTGCTCTGCCACCACTACGAGGTGGAGCTGCACAATTTCGCCCCCAACGCCATCTCGCAGGCGGCGGTCTTCGTCGCCGTCTGCGAGGGCTACTTGGGGATCCCGGTCCACTGGGACCTATGGAGGCACCTTTTCCGGGGTGAGCTCTACACCGAGTCCGTCTCGGCGGGGGTGAGGAGGCCCGTTCGCGCTGGGGGCCTAACGTTTCATCTGCAGGGGTCGAGGAAAGACCTCTACATCCCCTGCACGATGGCTTTGAACAACCGCGAGTGGGACCAAAGGTGGTTCTACCTTCGCAACGACGGCTATTGGCTCCCAGCATACACCGGCAAGGTCCTGACGGAGAAGTCGGACGCTTGGGGATATAGGGTGTCGCCCCTCGAGCACCAGGCGAGGCTCAAGGTGTACACCGACACGCTCCAAGGACTGGCGGACAAGGGGCTGATGGCGGCCATCGTCATCGCCAACTTCAACCGACGGAGGGTGCTTCCCCTCATGGAGAGGAAGCTTCCTCTTTTCAAGATGACGGAGGGGGCCCCGTTCGAGGGTACCCAGATGGTGGCGGAGCCACTGTCCGACGAGGTGGCCGCTCAGCGAGCGGCGCGGGCGGTGTCCCAGCCCCCGAACAACCTCGGGGACTTTTGGAGGGTCGCGATGCGCCCCGACGAGGGGTACATCAACGTGGTAAGTCTTGTTCGCATCCCTCGGCGAAGATATTGTCTTCCTTTCCTCATCCGAGCCCTGTTCGTAGGGGGTGCGCGGCCAAGGATATACCTCGGACCCTCCGCTCCCAGAAGTACGAGCCGTGAACCGTGAGTTTGCAGAGAGGCAGAAGGAGCGGAAGGACGCGGAGAAGCGCTGCCGCGAGAGGAAAAGGAAGGACAAGGAGGCGAGGGACAGGGCGAAACGGGCGGTGGAGAAGCAAGGAAAATCGCCCATCTCGACACCCGACTCCACGCCGGAGCCGGAGTCCTCGCCCTCGGCGGAGGTCGAGGTTGACTACTCGGTGCTGCCTGACCCCGACGCAGAGAGGGCCGGAGGCCAATCGCCAAGCCAGCGACGTGCTGGCACCGAGCCCCCGATGGAGGTCGAGGTCGAAGACACGTGCGCGCGTGCACGGTCGTCGGCCGAGAGGTCATCCGCGTAGCCAGTTGCGGGGACCCTCGGACGGGTGTCACCGCCGAGGCATCAGACCAGCCTGGGCGCAGCGCCCAGTGGTCGTTCAGCTGGAGCCGGTGGGTCGGCGCAGGCCCCAAAGAGCGGCGCGAAGAAGCGCAAGCTTGACACCGCCTCGGGGTAAGTTTTCTTCCACTCGTTTCTCGATCTAGCCTACCACCTTTGCTTTCGTCGGCTTGATTTCTCCCTTGCTTGGCTCCGCATGAAGGTCCCCATTGCCCGGGTTACTTTGTTGGCGCCCACCAAAGCCCTCAAGATGGGGAGGTCCGCAACGCCGGGTATGGCGCCGCAGCACTCGAGCGGGGGGCCTCGGTCGGCGGAGGAGGTGATCGAGCAATACCGGGCGGTGATGGCCTGGGGGGCCGCATCGGCTCGTGCGCAGTCTGGCGCAGACGACGCTGGTGGGCGCGTCCCGGAGGAGAGGGCTCGGCCAAGCGCCGAGGGAGAAACCGACTGTAGTGGCGCAGAGGATGCCGCCCGGCCGGAAGCCGAGGGAGAGACCGGCCGGTGCGGCGCGGAGAGTGCCGCCCGACTGGACACTGGCGAAGGCCGAAGGACCGACGGGGCTGCACTGGAGCAGCCCACCAGTCGGATGGAAGGAGGGGGTCCCTTCCCCGGGTTCGAGGAGGCCAGGGACGAGGAGATGCTGGCGATGGAGCCGGTGCTGCAGCAGATGGTGCAGCCGGCACCAGAGCAGCCTGGGGGCTCTAGCGTGGTCACGCCAGGTACCACACTTGGCAAAGCTAGCGCCAGCGGCCAAGTTGCGGTCGCTTCCGGGCCGCCCATAGAAAGGATAAGCCAGGCAATTGTGCTGCGGGGCGTCCCCAAGGACTTCATCTGCACCGAGCACGAGGAGGAAGGCGTTTGGCAGGAGCAACTCGACCTCAGCGGTGCGATAAACGCCGACCTCCAGCATGCCATGCAGCTCCATTGGCAGGAGCAGCACAACATCACCCGGGTAAGTACTCTTCCCGCTCTTGTGCGTTTCTTGTTGTGTTTGTAGGTTATTTGCTCATGTCCCCTGTCCGCAGCAGCTGATGACCCTGTCGAGAGACAAGAGCATCAAGCTGGCCCAGCTGTACTCCCGGGTCAACTGGCTTGATAGGTACAGCGCCAGCGTGGGCTTGCGGCTGAACGAGGCCACACCTCAGGCGGGCCGGATGGAGGTGCGTGCCCATGACCTGGAGCTCGTGCTTGCCCGCGCCAACAACGAGCGCGACGCGCATAGGGCAACTGCAGAACAGGAGGCACAGGAGGCCCAGCAGCAGATCGCCGCTCTGCTGGAGGAGGTCCATGAACCGCAGGCCGTCTCCCTCATGGAGAAGGAGACCCTCATCGAGGGACAGAGGAACGCCCTCCTCACCGCCGAGACGACCCTCACAGCCACGATGACGGGGATAGAAGAGGGAGGGAAATGCATTGTAGGTAAGTGCCGGGATTAAGTTTGGTGCACTTAATTTTGCCGAGAATCATCTTCGTTTCTGCTCAGGGCTACAGAAAGAGGTGTTGGAGGAGACCGCAGTGAAGGAAGCCCTCCAGGCCGTGTACGCATCTGTGTAGAGGGACTACGACGACTTGGAGGAAGCCGCCATAGCCGTGTGCCAGGGTGCCGAGGGTGAGGGCGGCCAGTCGGGTAGCATGCTAGTCAGTCGCCTGAGATCTTTCGGTGACCGGGTGACCGAGCGGCTCAAGGGAGCCCTCCACCTTGGCGTCCAGAAGGCCCTCGGCATCGTCTCGACGCACTACGTCGTCGACTTCAAGCACTTGGCCATGGGCTACATCATCCCCGATGGCGATGATGATGCCAAGGTCGAGGCAATGGAGCAGGCTGACGCAGGTGCTGAACGTGCCGCAACTACCTTGGCCGGGCTCTTCGAGAGCAACCTCTTCCCCGATGCTGCCGACGACGAAGACGAGGGCGAGGGGGGAGGCAGCTCATAGATAGCCTAGGCGGTTGGCCAAAGTAGATTAGTTAGGATTTTGTCCTCAGATGTATAGAACATGATCTTAACAATGTGGCCGTTCGAGGCCTTCGTGTATATTCGTGTGTTGTTTTTTCCTTACTCATTTTCTCGTGCTGTTGCGTATGGCTTAGATAAACTTCCGCAAGGATTTTCGCGGTCATAAACTACTTAGGCGCAGGGAGGTGAGTGGGGATGCCGTATCCCAGAGGCGTAGGCGGTCCCACGGCTGTGCCGATCCCACGCCCGAGTTGTTTACGCCTTGCGTCCGTTTTTCTAAGTTTTCGAGAGACTTGGAAGCGAGAAATTTTTTTAGAAAACGAAACATGATACTTTGGGGACATTTGGGGGTTCCCCCATTGTATCCCCTCGAGGGAGGCTCGGCTTTGCCGAGGGCAAAGCCGAGGCTCACTCAATGTTGTGCGCGCGTCCGAGCCCCCGAGGGGTCAGACGACTTTCGAGAAATTTAAAAGTAAAGCATACTTCTTTATTGTCCTAGGAAATTTAAGATACGAGTACAAAGTATGTACAAACAACTTGAAATTTAAAGGATAGAAGCGACGTAGCTGCTGGATGTTCCAAGTGTTGGTGAAGACTTCGCCCTTCTCGTTAGCTAGCTTGTAGGTGCCGGGCTTAAGGACTTCCGTGACGATGAACGGGCCTTCCCATGGTGGTGTAAGCTTGTGGCGCCCTTGGCTATCTTGCCGAAGCCTCAACACTGGGTCTCCCTTGTTGAGGTCTCGGCGTCGAACCCTCTGCGCCTGGTACCGTCGCAAAGACTGCTGATATCATGCTGAGTGTAGAAGCACGATGTCTCGAGCCTCGTCCACTTGATCCAGCGAGTCCTCTCGAGCTTGCTGGTTCCGGTGTTCCTGGTAGGCCTTGAGCCTCGGGGACCCGTATTCCAAGTCAGTGGGGGGGGGAGGATGGCCTCGGCACCATAGACTAGGAAAAACGGGCTGAAACCCGTGGCTCGACTCAGGGTTGTTCTCAGGCCCTAGATGACCGAGGGTAGCTTCGTGAGCCGTCTTCGGCCAAACCTGTTCAGCTTGTTGAAGATTCTCGGTTTGAGGCCTTGCAGAATCATGTCGTTGGCACGCTCTACTTGGCCGTTCATTTGTGGGTGCGCCACCACCGACCAGTCCACACGTATGTGGAAGTCGTCGAAGAATTCCAAGAATTTCTTGCCCATGAACTAGGTGCCTGTTATCACCATAAATTAATAGGGCCGCGAGTGAGTTGGGCTTAATGAAGAGATTGAAGAAGGCTTACGAATCGGCTCCTGCGTGAGCATTTGGGCCTTATGGGCCGTGTATCATTAGATTTAGTTCAGATTGAGTTAGAGATAGAGTCCGATATAGACACATTAGTTTAGATTGTTTCCCAAGTCTCCGGACTATAAATATGTACCCTATGATATTTGTAAAAAAAAAGAACGTCATCAAGTTTTGCAAACAACAACTCTCGGCGCACCGCCACCCCTAATTCTAGGGTTTCATCCAAGTAAGCGCCATGCTGCCCTGATTGCTTCTTGCGATCAGAGCAGCGTTGTTCTTGCTTTTACCTTAGTATTACTCGTACTGAAGTGTTTTTTATGGGGAGTAGTACTAGTTATCTTGATGTTCGTAGCATGGCTTTTAGTAGATTCATTATGCTTTTGTTGCTTACCATCTATGAATATCACGTTGTTTCGGTGCAGCTACGTTTTAATCTTATGCTAATTCTTGTTGCATAGAATTAGTTGCACGGAGACAACACCCTGCTTCTTTTCCATCTAATAGATCTAATCTGTTACAGTTTGTTCTTATACTTAAGAATTGGCGTAATATCTGCTAGGTTAGGCCTTGCAAACGGGTTGGATGATCCGGTGGCGTATTAGATGCTTTGCCTTAGTCTTAACAGGGAATTAATCCGGGAATCGGCTTTAGCTTGTTCTTAGGCCTCTATTCTGGTTAAGGTTTATGATGAGGACATGACCAATACTCATATGACCAAGGCCCAAGCGAAGATAGAGTTCAAAGCCCAATCCACATTGAAGTCCGATTTATTCGCGAGTCCGGTTCGGACTGCAGGAGCAGGCCTCACGAAAACGGACGGCCAGGCGACATACGGTCTCCGTTTTGGGCGTTCTATACATCGTTGGAAAGCTAAGGAGATAAGATTTCCAACCCAACTGACCCCATATCAAAATACGCTCGGAGTCGATGGGAATCGTCGAAACAACAAGATGACCAGAATCTGCCTCGATGCAGCGACGCCAGTTTTTGGGCCCGAAGGCCTTGGACTCCCTAGGGTTGCCCGGCCACCCCCTTGGCCGCCCCCCTAGCCTCTCTCTTCTATATACACAGCAGCTGCCATTAGGTTACTTGGGTTTTGCTTAGATTATTCTGTCGAGAACAGTTTCGCCGCCGTGTCGGTTTGTGAGACCCCAACTTTGAGATTAATCTTTCATCTGCAGAGTCACTTCAATTGAGCTGCGTTCTTTCGAGTTATTGCTTGTGTTCTTCGTTGCACTTGCAGGGATTAGCCTTCTTGGCGAGGTCAACCGGGTTGTGACACGGTTGATAACCAGAGGAGTTGTGGTGCTAAGATTGCTGGATTCGGGTCTTAGGATATGAAGCCGGATCGGTGTGTCTCGCTTCGCCTACAACAAGGGTTATCCAGAACCTGACGAAAGATCGGGAACCCACGTCCCCATTATTTGGTATTCGGAGACTCAGGTTTACTGTCAGGTTTCACATCTATCTTTAGTTTCATCAATTTCGCCATTGTCCCACAGTCCACCAAAAAGCCCTAGAAAATTTTGTGTTCGTGCTGTTTTCCCATCCCATTAGCCCTTTTAAGCCATTGCATATTTTGATATCAGAGTCCGCATCATTGAGTTTGTGTCCATAGTCATGGTATTGTTGCTGGTTTAGATCGAGTTCTTAGATTGGTTTGAGTTTTGCATCATGTCACCGTGTCCTTTTCCTTCCCGTCATCACGTCCGGTTCGGACTTGTCTCTGTCCAGTTCGGTATTTTGTTGATATCTCTCGCATACGAACTCGGATTTTTGTGTTCTAGTACTTTATGGAAAGCTTGTGAAATTATCTACAACTTTATCAATTGTGAGAATTCCAGAAAACGTAGTTATCTGCGCCTAATCTGTATTGGAAGTCAATCTGTTGGTGACCCAGAAATTTCTGAGTAGTCTGTGTTTCGGGGTCAATATCTTCTACTTCCTTTATCCAAAAGAGACTTTCCATATATTGCAAAGAAAGAGAAAAGGAGGATCTACAACTTTCGTGTTGTAAGTTTTCGTGTTTGAGGTCTCTAAATTTGTCAAACAGCCTGTATAAGTTTGTGTAGCAAATCTGTAATTTACAGACAACGATTTTGTGATAGTGTGGAGTTGTCTCTTGCTCTTGTGGCACTTTTGAATAGAAAAAGAAAAAAAGAAAAAGGCAAGTGCATAAAAAAGAGCCGCACAAAAAAAAAGAAAAAAAAAATAGAAGTGCTTGCATCCTTTTGTGTCATTTGTGCTTGGTATATGTCGCTTGCTTGCTTGAACTAGTTCTAGGAACACGTTTAGGCCAGCAACATTGATAAGTACTTTGGATATTTATTCAATTTTTGCTATCTGATTTTCAATTGTGCGAATCCTTGCTACTAAATAAAGCCCCCGAAGCTCCACATATTACTTCAGATCAGTACACCCAGAGGATCTTGCAATCTTGGTACCACTTCCTCACAGGTATCACGAACCCGCCACCGGTTGTACCATCCTCTGCTTTGCATTGGTAAGAACACTTGTAAGAGCTTGGTAAGACGTGCGAGATTGTGTTTCCACCATCCACATCCACATGTAGTAGTTGATAGGGATAACCTTTTGTGTTTTCTCTTGTCTACTTACTAACAATGTCAGGAAACACTGAGATTGCTCAACGAGTGTTGAGTTCTCAAATAGAGAAAGTGGAGCAAAATCAATTCAACAATTTGTTCCAGACTTTCTTTGGCGTGATGGAACGACGTTGCCGAGTCATCATTGATGGTGAGACTTGCAACAACCTTGCAAGTTTAGAGCTGGTCGAGAAGATTGGTCTGACCACAAAGCCACATCCACATCCATACTACATGCAATGGGTAAATTCTTACGATAAGATTAAGGTAACTGAATTTGCACATATTGAATTTAGCATTGGTTTTTACAAGAGTAGTGCTGATTTTGATATAGTACCCATGCAAGCATGTCATTTATTGCTAGGAACGCCATGGATTAATATAAATGATGTGGTACATAAAAAAGTTGCAAATAGATATTCTTTCAACTACAATGGAACAAAAAAATTACTCTTAAATCTATGACCGCAACTAAAATTTTAGAAGCCGATCTTGAAAGAGTAGAGAGAAGAAAGAATGAGCCTTTTAGAAAAGAATGGATTATTTCAGATGTTACAGTGCCTTCCTCTAAATCTAATTTTGTACAAATTAAAGATATCGCTTTGTCTTCTGTTGGACCTAATATTTTGCGGCATGTATCTAAAACAGAAGACAAGGTGATAGAGAATGAACAGGTAATTGTCTCAGGTAAGAGCTCTCTTGATGTGCTGAAATTGTCCACCACTCATGCTATAATAGAGCTACATTTAGTAGACACCAAATCTGAATTGACTTTGTCACATGATAAATATTCTACTGATTTTTGTGATAAAGAAGATTGGTGTGATTGTTCTATGTTTATCCCTGTGCCACAACTTGTGAAGGAAACTGATCCTTTTGTTTTGGAACCAAAGACTTATGCTAAAAACAAACATTTGATTCCAATTGCTACAGAAAAGGATGAAAGGAAATTGTTGTCTTCTTTAAATACTTTGGGTTATATAGAGTTTGATACTTTGTGTGCACTTAGTAGTTTGGAGGAGAAATTTAAATGTGTTGGAGTGCCATGGTTATCTCGATGTACATATCACCTTATTGGCAATTATAATTGCAAAGGAGAGTACATGGTGCATCGTGTTTATATGTGTTCAAATCTGAAATTTCCTTTTGCTGTGCAACAATTTGATGAAAAAGAGGGCTATTTTAAGAATAATCCTATCACGCAGAGTTCCTCTTGTTCTTCTTTGTTTGTTTTGTCACAACAGGTTCAATTTCAAGAAGGGGAGCAACGCAGGATCATGTCAAGAATGGGAACAACTACTTCCGCAACCATCAGCGACTTTGAGTCGAGGACGACTCAAAACCAAGAAGGGGAGAATGATGAGGACATGACCAATACGCATATGACCAAGGCCCAAGCGAAGATAGACTTCAAAGCCCAATCCACATTGAAGTCCGATTTATTCGCGAGTCCGGTTCGGACTGCAGGAGCAGGCCTCACGAAAACGGACGCCCAGGCCACATACGGTCTCCGTTTTGGGCGTTCTATACATCGTTGGAAAGCTAAGGAGATAAGATTTCCAACCCAACTGATCCAATATCAAAATACGCTCGGAGTCGATGGGAATCGTCGAAACAACAAGATGACCAGAATCTGCCTGGATGCAGCGACGCCAGTTTTTGGGCC
The DNA here is from genome assembly GCF_016808335.1 of Panicum virgatum. Classification (NCBI taxonomy): domain Eukaryota; kingdom Viridiplantae; phylum Streptophyta; class Magnoliopsida; order Poales; family Poaceae; genus Panicum; species Panicum virgatum. Next base: position 46,484,617 of record NC_053138.1, read on the forward strand.
CGAAGGCCTTGGACTCCCTAGGGTTGCCCGGCCACCCCCTTGGCCGCCCCCCTAGCCTCTCTCTTCTATATACACAGCAGATGCCATTAGGTTACTTGGGTTTTGCTTAGATTATTCTGTCGAGAACAGTTTCGCCGCCGTGTTGGTTTGTGAGACCCCAACTTTGAGATTAATCTTTCATCTGCAGAGTCACTTCAATTGAGCTGCGTTCTTTCGAGTTCTTGCTTGTGTTCTTTGTTGTGCTTGCAGGGATTAGCCTTCTTGGCGAGGTCAACCGGGTTGTGACACGGTTGATAACCAGAGGAGTTGTGGTGCTAAGATTGCTGGATTCGGGTCTTAGGATCTAAAGCCGGATCGGTGTGTCTCGCTCCGCCTACAACAAGGGTTATCCAGAACCCGACGGAAGATCGGGAACCCACTTTCCCATTAGTTTAGTTATTTATTACGCTCATTAGGCCGAATTACGTGTAGGATGTTCCGATCTAGCAGTGAGGCTTTTACCGTCGTGGATTATACCAGCTATATTTAATTGAAGTAGTTTTTACAGTTATTTGCCTTATTCATCAATATCCGGATACAAGCAGATCCAATCTGACACCGGGACTTGATCGGCTCTTTAAAGCCGATGCAAGAGTCGTCCCGGGGAGCCGACCACGGCTCGGACTAATGTTTACACGTGTTTGTGTATGCAGGCAAATCGTTGCAAGCACGTTCGCACCTTCTTGATCGGGTATAGGTCAGGTGGCACGCCTTACATTCTCTGGAATCTTCGGTGTGTGCCGGATTGCGGGCCGTTGTCCGAGGAAGCAGTGCCTGCCAGCGCCCCGGCGAACTCCCGGCTCTTCGTGTTGCCTGTCGCTACTCGCCGGTGGGTTTTGACCGACAACAGTGCCGTTATCCGTGATGATTGAATTTGGGATCCCGAACCTGTAGACGATGTCAGTAAAGAACTGCACGACTTGCTCAGATTTGATCTTGGCGATGGGTCGAGCCTCGATCCACTTGGAGAACTTGTCGATTGCCACCAGGAAGTGGGTGTAGCCCCCGGGCACTCTCTGCAGCGGTCCGACGAGGTCCAATCCCCACACGGTGAATGGCCATGTGATGGGGATGGTCTACAGAGCAAGAGCTGGGAGGTGCGTTTGACGGGCGTAGAACTGGAAGCCTTTGCACGTTCGCACGATCTCTGTGGCGTCAGCGATAGCCGTGGGCTAGTAGAAACCCTGCCTAAACGCATTACCCACGAGGGTGCGTGGCGCTGCGTGATGACAGCAAACTCTGGCGTGGATGTCACGAAGCAACTCCCAGCCCTCGGGGATGAGAATGCAACGCTGCAGAACTCCCGAGGGGCTACGCTTGTACAGCTCCCTGTCAATCACAATGAAAGACTTGGCCCGCCTGGCGATGCGTCACGCCTGAGCGCGATCCGAGGGTAGCACCCCTCAGTTGATCCAGTCGAGGTACTAGTTGCGCAAGTCTTGCGAATGTGGAGCCTCGTCAATCTGCATGGCCTCACCCTCGTCCGCTGAGGAGGTCTCAGTTTCCGTCTGCATGGGCTCGGTCTCGTCTGCCGAGGGGTTCCCGTCGGATGGCTCGGCAGTCGAGGGGCCCGGTTCCTCTGGATGCTTGAAATCAATGGAGGGTTTGGCGATGTCGCGAGCGAAGATGTTCGGGGGGATGGTGGTCTGCCCTAACGTAGCTCGTCCTCATCCTCGTTGTACTTGCACGGGTTGTGGTTGAGTTCTAGGCCATCGAACTTGTCCTCGAGGCGGCGCACTGCATTGCAATATGCCTCCATCTTCGAGTCATGACAGCTAGATTCCTTCATCACTTGGTCGATGACAAGTTGAGAGTCACCGCGCACGTCGAGGCGGTTGATACCAAGTTCGATGGCGATGCGGAGGCCACTGAGGAGTGCCTCGTACTCCGCCATGTTGTTGGACGCTGGGAAGTGTAAGCGAATCACGTAATGCATGTGCACTCGGATGGGCGAGATAAAAAGGAGGCCAGCGCCTGCACCGATTTTCATCACCGACCCATCAAAGTACATGGTCCAGCATTCTGCTTTGATTTGCGGTGGGGGCAGTTGAGTGTCGGTCCACTCAGCAACGAAGTCAGCCAAGATTTGGGATTTAATCGCCTTGCGAGGCACATAAGTGAGGGTTTCTCCCATGAGTTCCACTGAGCACTTGGCAATCCTACCCTCGGCTTCCCTATTGCGGACTATCTCTCCCAAGGAGAAAGACGACACCACGGTGACGGGATGGGCCTCAAAGTAGTGGCGCAGCTTACGCCGAGCCAAGACTACTGCGTATAGCAGTTTTTGGATTTGTGGATACCGTGTATTGGTTTCGGACAACACTTCGCTGATGTAGTACACCGGCCGTTGGACAGGCAGAGCGTGACCCTCCTCTTGTCTTTCCACAACGATCACCGCGCTGACCACTTGGGTCGTCGCAGCTACGTATACGTAGAGGGGCTCGCCGTCTATCGATGGTGTGAGAATGGGGGCATGAGTGAGCGACGCCTTTAGCCTATCAAGGGCTTTTTGAGCCTCGGGGGTCTGCGAAAAGTGTTTGGTTTCCTCAGGAGTCGGTACAGAGGCAAGCCTTTCTCACCGAGGCGCTAGATGAACCGACTAAGGGCTGCAAGACAACCCATGACCCTCTGCACTCCCTTCAGGTCTCGGATTGGTCCCATCCTTCTGGTGGCCTCGACCTTCTCGGGATTGGGCTCGATGCCTCGCTGGGAGACAATGAAGCCCAAGAGCATGCCTCGAGGCACCCCGAACACACATTTCTCTGGGTTGAGTTTTACCCCTTTGGCCCTTAGGCAATCGAATGCGATCTTGAGATTGTTTACCAAGTCGCCTGTTTTCCTAGATTTCACAATGATGTCATCGACATATGCTTCTACGTTCTGCCGATATGGTCCCCAAACACATGGAGCATACACCGCTGGTATGTAGTTCCGGCGTTTCTGAGGCCAAATGGCATCGTGACATAGCAGTACATGCCGAAGGGTGTGATAAAAGAAGTCGCGAGCTGGTCGGACTCTTTCATCTTTATTTGATGGTAACTGGATTAAGCATCAAGAAAGGATAAAAGTTCACATCCCGCAGTTGAATCGACGATTTGATCGATACGTGGCAAAGAAAAGGGAACCTTCGGACATGCTTTATTTAAACTAGTGTAATTTACGCACATCCTCCAACTCCCATTCTTTTTATTATCTATTATAGGATTAGCTAGCCACTCGGGATGAAATACCTCCTTGATGAATCCGGCCGCCAGAAGCTTCTGAATCTCCTCACTGATCGCCCGGCGCTTGAGCTCATCAAAACATCGCAGGCGCTGCTTCACCGGCTTGGAGTGTGGTCGGATGTCAAGTGAGTGCTCGGCGACCTCCCTCGTTATGCCAGGCATGTCCGAGGGGCTCCACGCAATGATGTCGGCATTGGCGCGGAGGAAGTCGACGAGCACCACATCCTATTTGTTGTCGAGGGTGGCGTTGATCTTCAACGCCTTGTCATCGGGATGACTCGGGTCGAGGGGCGCTACCTTGATACCCTCGGCGGGCTCGAAACTGCCTGCGTGCCGGTGCGTGGAGTCCATGGTTTCACTTGCCATCTTATCCAGAGTGGCTGCAAGGGCCTCGTCATCCGCCTGGGCCTCGGCACGCTCGACGAATTCGACGTCGCACTCGTAGGCATGCTCGAACGACGGGCCGACAGTGATGACGCCCATCGGACCCGGCATCTTCATCTTGAGGTAAGTATAATTGGGGACCGCCATGAACTTGGCGTAGCATGGCCGCCCTAGTATGGCATGGTATGCCCCGCGAAACCCCACCACCTCAAAGGTGAGCACCTCCTTGCGGAAGTTAGCCGGCGTGCCGAAGCAGACAGGTAGATCGATCTATCCTAGGGGTTGGACTCGCTTTCCCGGTGCGACACCGTGGAACGGCGACACACTGGGGCGCAGCTTGTCCAAGCCGATCCCCATGAGCTCGACGGATCCACGACGAGCACCTTGGAGAATCGTTGTTGCCGATGATGGGATCCACGATGAGCGGGTATAGGCCTGGATTCGGGATGTAGTCGGGATGATCGTCGCAGCTGAACAAGATCATGTCCTCCGACCAGTTGAGGTAGGCTGGCGTAGCCCTGGTGACGGAGAAGACCTCTCGGCGCTCTCGCTTATGCTGTCGAGCGGTCATGTTCGCCGTAGGTCCACCGAAGATGAAGAACACGTTCTCGACCGAAGGGTAGCCGTCGGCGCCCTTGCCCTCCTCATCCTTTTCCTTCTTGGCCTCGCCCTTGCGGCCGAGACGATTGAAGTACTTGCGGAGCATGTCACACTCCTCGTGGGTGTGATTGACCTTACCCTTATGATAAGGGCACGACTTCTTGAGCCTGTCGTCGAATAGGCTGCCGCTTCGAGGGGGCCTCGAGGACCTTTGCTATCAGGGGCAACGACGAGGGCCTCGTCGGTGTCCTCATCCTGCCCCTGACCGCGCTGGTTTGGCAGGCCCTTCTTCTTGCCCTTCTTGCCCCGCTTGGGCTTTTTTGAGTTGTTCTTGGGGTTGCTACCTTTTGCGGGCGCGTTCACCTTGCGCTTGGTCTTTTCGCCGTCGAAGATAGCACCAACTGCCTCTTCGCCAGAGGCGAAGTTGGTGGCTATATCGAACAGCTCGGTCGCACCGGAAGGAGGGTTCCATCCCAACTCGCGCACGAGGTCCCTGCATGTTGTGCCTAGGTGAAAGGCACTGATGACTTCGGAGTCCTTGACGCTAGGGAGCTCGGTGCACTGCTTGGAGAAGCATCGATTGTAGTCCCGCAAGGGCTCGTCGGGTTGCTGACGACACCCTCGGAGATCCCAAGAGTTCCCGGGGCGCACGTACATGCCCTAGAAGTTGCCCACGAAGGTCTTGACCAAGTCAGACCAGTCATGGATTTGGTTGGTAGAAAGATGCTCAAGCCAGGTATGTGTAGAATCTGCGAGGTGCAGAGGAAGGTTGCGGATGATGATGGCATCATCAGTCGCGCTGCCCAGCTGGCACGCTAGGCGGTAGTCGTTGAGCCAGAGCCCGGGATCCGTCTCTCCTGAGTACTTGGTGAGTGTGATGGGCTGCTGAAAGCGTGGGGGTAAAGGAGCAGCGCGGATTTCCCGGCTGAAGACACGGGTGCCCGGAGGCTCCGGTGATGGGCTCCTAACCTCCTTGCGATCGTAGCATCCACCACGTCGAGGGTGGTAGCCATGAGCGGCACCATCTTCCTTCTTGTGGTTCAGGATGTTGCGGGTGTCGCCGTCGTGGGTGTTGCCGCGCGTGTCCCAAAGTCGATCCTTCACAGGAGCCAGCTTGACACGATCGTGTACTGAGGGTGCCTTTGCACTACTCGCCTGTGGGGTGTGTACTGAGGCCTCACAGTCCTGCTGTGCTGCTCCATCAGCTCTCGCCGAGGCCACTGAGCGCAGTTGAGACGCAGAACTCTCGGCCTGCTGCACTGCAGCATCCTCGAGGAGCGCCTGCGCCTCTTTGCGCAAGTTGCGGCCCTCGAGTGTGGATGGCTCAGGCATTGCGCGGATCGGGAGTGCTGCAGCGGTGATCTTCTGACTGGCCCTGGGTAACGCCAGGGGGCTTCCTTCGCGGCCTTCTGCCAGGATCCACTCCCGGGCAACACGCCCGCCTCTCGAGCTCCCGTACCATGGCCGGTACGTCCTTGCTCGAGCGCGAGGTGTAGCTTCTATGTTTGCCGGCGCTCCTTGTCGAGCTGGGCTACAAGCTCTCGGAGTTGCGCCGGTTGTGCCTGCTGTTCCGCCACGTTTGCTGGGGTGGATGCTCCAGGCACTGCAGCCTGTCCAGCCGTGGCTGTCGCGGCGCGATCCGCGTCTGCGTGATGTCATCGTCGTCGTTGGGCTCGCCTACCACAGCGACGAAGCACTCCTGAGCCGGATCGTAGTCCCCCTCGCTGGAGTCATCGGAACAGGTGAGGCAATAGTCTACCGCAGCCTGAAATGATAAAAAGCTTCAAGATCACGGATCCCGGAGTAATCCTACTCCGGGTTCACGAGATCCTACGCGGGGATGGACCCTTCATCCGCGGAGTCGAGGTATGAACTGTCGGGTGTTGACGCGATGAGGTTGTGGATCGAGAGCAGATGATGCCCGGGCAAGTCCTCGTACGCGCTCATGTTGGTGCTGACAGATGATGCGTAGACTGAGGCAGAAGCTCGCATCCCATAGGGGTAGAGCGGCCTAGACGCGCCTCGCTCTACCAGCGTCGCAGTTGGGTTTGTTGGTGAAGGGGTGGTGTCTCCCACCATGGCATCGGTTCGTGGCACGCTCGCCTCACCCCATGCGGGGGGGGAGGGGGGGCAGGGCATGCCACTCTGCGCCGTTCAATGCGCGCTTGCCGCACGCGCTGACCCATGCACTTCCGGCGTCGTGGTGGCGGCGCTGGGATGTCGGGGTTTACTCTGGGCGGGAGGCGCTCCATGAGGTAACCATTGCCGGTTGCCCAGAACTCAAGACTCCCGAACCAGATCACATATCTAGCTAGGAACGGATTCGACACGCCCATCAAAAACGAGTTTGATCTGCCCGCCACCTGGAGATCAAATGGAAATAGAAAAGAGTTGTCACGCAGCTTCTCCTACCTGGCGCGCCAACTGTCGATGTTTGATGCAAGAGGAATACAATGACACCTAAGTTTATCCTGGTTCCGGCCTAGGAGGACGTACGTCCAGCAGAAAGGGAGGCACTGTATTACTTGCACCGGGTGCTTGTAGTAGGGGATACAAGCTTTGAGCGAGAGAGGGAGAGAGGCTCCCAAGTCCTTGGGTGTGCTAGGGGTGATTGAGGCTAGTGCCAATATCAGTGGAGTGAGTACGTGCGTTCTTGTCGTCGTTATCCGTGTCCGTCGTTAAGGGGTCCTCCACCTCCTTTTATAGACCAAGGAGGGGGAAGTTACACGTGTTGGAAGTCTACGGGGTCATCTTTCTCCCCCGATCCGGGGAAGAATAGTTGGCAGCTCCTGTCCCCGGGTGTCGTAGAGCATGGCGTCAGACATGGTCATCATCCTTGTGAATCCTTCCGCCCATTGCCCGGAGCGCGTCCTTATCCTGTGGCGCCAGTCGGCGGCATGGTGGTTGCTGTAGGGGTGTGTCAGGCAGCGAGTCGACAGGCTGAGCATCGAGGGTGCTTTCGAGGGTGGCTTCTTCTTGGTCAAATGTCGTACCGTGTCCGAGGGTCGTCGCCCATGCCGGTCGAGGGTCATGCAGGGGAAAAGTTACAAGGGTAGGTAGTACAGTGGCGGGGTGGTGTCAGGCAAGTCCGCATAGAGCGCCGCAGCCCTACCCCGTGTCGGGAATAGCGGCACAGTGGCAGGCGTAGGCTGACGAGACGCCGGTCACATCCGCTGTGCGGCGTGGTGGTCGATGTCAGCTGACGCCGTCTGACACCATCTGAACCCCACCCCATGCCGCAGGGTGGTTGGCGAATTAGTGCGTCCTGTCCCGTCGGGTGGTTGGGCCGTCACTTCAGTCTGCCGAGGGGGGCTCGAACAAGGCGGAGTTTCCCCTGTGCCGAGGGTCCGCGTAGGGCTGGGCTGAGGGAACCTCGAGCGAGGCGGATATTGCCTGCGCGTCGAGGGGCCTTGGCAGGGAACCCTCGAGCGAGGCAGAGATTGCTCTGCGGCTGGTGAGGCCTCTGATGGGCCATACCGTGTCGTTGGGCCGTGGGCCAAGTGCGTACTCGAGTTTCTCGTGCCCGAAGAGGATTTTGGCCATATGTCGGGCTGTATTTTGCGTCGTTTTGGGGGGAGCTTTAGTCCTAGGTTAGGGCACCCCGAATCATGGTACCCAATAGCAGAGCCGAGCCTCCCTCGCGGGGCTACAATGGGGAGAACCCCCAAACGTCCCCAAAATATCATGTTTCATTTTCTGAAAATTTTTCTTGCTTCCATGTCTCTCGAACACTTAGAAAAACGGACGCAAGGCGTAAACAACTCGGGTGCGGGATCGGCCGAGCCGTGGGACCGCCTACGCCTCCGAGATACGGCATTCTCACTCACCTCCCTTCGCCTAAGTAGTTTATGAACGCGAAAATCCTTGCGGAAGTTTATCTAAGCCATACGCAACAGCACGAGAAAATGAGTAAGGAAAAAACAACACACGAATATACACGAAGGCCTCGAATGGCCACATTGTTAAGATCATGTTCTATACATCTGATGACAAAATCTGGACAAAATCCTAACTAATCTACTTTGGTCAACTGCCTAGGCTATTTATGAGCTGCCTCCCCCCTCACCCTCATCTTCGTCGTCGACAGCATCGGGGAAGAGGTAGCTCTCGAAGAGCCCGGCCAAGGCAGTTGTGGCACCTTCAGCACCTGCGTTAGCCTGCTCCATTGCCTCGACCTTGGCATCATCATCGCTGTCAGGGATGATGTAGCCCATGGCCAAGTACTTGAAGTCGACGACGTAGTGCGCCGAGACGACGCCGAGGGCCTTCTGGACGCCAAGGCGGAGGGCGCCCTTGAGCCGCTCGGTCACCCGGTCACCCAAAGATCTCAGGCGACTGACTAGCGTGCTGCCCGACTGGCCGCCCTCACCCTCGGCACCCTGGCACGCGGCTATGGCGGCTTCCTCCAAGTCATCGTAGTCCCTCTGCATAGATGCGTACACGGCCTGGAGGGCCTCCTTCGCTGCGGTCTCCTCCGACACCTCTTTCCACAGCCCTGAGCAGAAACAAAGATGAGTCTTGGCAAAATTAAGTACACCAAACTTAATCCTGGCACTTACCTGCGATGCATTTCCTTCCCTCTTCTATCCCCGCCTTCGCGGCTGTGAGGGTTGTCTCGGCGGTGAGGAGGGTGTTCCTCTGTCCCTCGATGAGGGTCTCCTTCTCTGTGAGGGAGACGGCATGCGGTTCGTGGACCTCCTCTAGCTGAGCCACCCTCGCCGTCAGCTCCTCCACGTTCCCGCGCAGAGCGGCGATCTGCTGCTGGGCCTCCTGGGCCGTCTGTTCGGCAGTCGCCCTGTGCGCGTCGTGCTCGCTGTTGGCGTGGGCAAGCACGAGCTCCAGGTCATGGGCACGCACCTCCATCCGGCCCGCCTGGGTCGTGGCCTCGTTCAGTCGCAAGCCCACGCTGGCGCTGTACCTATCAAGCCAGTCGACCCGGGAGTACAGCTGGGCCAGCTTGATGCTCTTGTCTCTCGACAGGGTCATCAGCTGCTGCGGATAGGGGACATGAGCAAATAACCTACGAACGCAACAAGAAACGCACAAGAGCGGGAAGAGTACTTACCCGAGTGATGTTGTGCTGCTCCTGCCAATGGAGCTGCGTGGCATGCTGGAGGTCGGCGTTTATCGCGCCACTGAGGTCGAGCTGCTCCTGCCAGACCCCTTCCTCCTCGTGCTCGGCGTGGATGAAGTCCTCGGGGACGCCCCGCAGCACGATTGCCTGGCTTACCCTTTTGATGGGCGGCCCGGAAGCGACCGCAACTTGGCTGCTGGTGCTAGCTTCGCCAAGTGTGGTGCCTGGCGTGACCATGCCAGAACCCCCGGACAGCTCTAGCACCGGCTGCACCATCGGCTGCAGCACTGGCTACAGCACCGGCTCCGTCGCCGGCATCTCCTCGTCCCTGGCCTCCTCCGACCCGGGGACGGGACCCCCTCCTTCCATCCGACCGGTGGGCTGCTCCAATGCAGCCCCGTTGGTCCTTCGGCCTTCGCCAGTGTCCAGCCGGGCGGCATTCTCCGCGCCGCCCCGGCCGGTATCTCCCTCGGCTTCCGGCCAGGCGGCATCCTCCGCGCCACTCCGGCCGGTTTCTCCCTCGGCACTTGGCCGAGCCCCCTCCTCCGGGACGCGCTCACCGGCGTCGTCTGCGCCAGACTGCGCACGAGCCGATGCGGTCCCCGGGCCATCGCCGCCCGGTATTGCTCGATCACCTCCTCCGCCGACCAAGGCCCCCCGCTCGGGGGCTGCGGCGCCATACCCGGCGTCGCGGACCTCCCCGTCTTGAGGGCTTTGGTGGGCGCCAACAAAGGAACCCGGGCAATGGGGACCTTCATGCTGGGCCAAGCAAGGGAGAAATCAAGCCGACGAAAGCAAAGGTGGTAGGCTGGATCGAGAAACGAGTGGAAGAAAACTTACCCCGAGGCGGCGTCAAGCTTGCGCTTCTTCGCGCTGCTCTTCGGGGCCCGCGCCGACCCACCGGCTCCCGCCGAACGACCGCCGGGTGCTGCGCCCAGACCGGTCTGACGCCTCGACGGCGACACCCGTCCGAGGGTCCCCGCAACCGGCTGCGCGGACGACCTCTCGGCCGGCGACCATGCACGCGCGCGCGTGTCTTCGCCCTCGGCGGAGGTCGAGGTTGACTACTCGGCGCTGCCCGACCCTGACGCGGAGAGGGCTGGAGGCCAATCGCCGAGCCAGCGACGTGCTGGCACCGAGCCCCGACGCTCTATAAATATAGGCATAGATACCTACTTCTATGAGCACCTCTAAGAGATTAAGTCGGCAGATCTCAAAATTGAATAAGTTATCATATGCATCTCATTATTAATTAATGAACATATCGCCTACCACCAATGAAAGAATATCGTCTGTTAATTCTTGCAATAAATATTGCAAAATTATAGTACCCATGCCCAATCCAGGGTTCGAACCTAGTTGGATAGATTTCCTCGTAAGGAATCTTATCAGTTGATCCAGCTATGCCGCTACTAGACGCTCGGCCACCTTTGATTTGCCGGAGTCAAGCAAAGGGCTGCAGGAGGAAAAGACGAAGAAGGGGATATTTGGATCTAGCTGCTAAATTTTAGTTCATATCACATCAAAATAAATTTTACTATTTTGACATATTAAATAAAGTTTAATTATAAAAATAATTGCAGAACTCTGGGCTAAACTGCGAGACGAATCTAACGAGGTATATTAATCCACATAATTAGAGGAAGGTCACTATAGCAAATCATGAATTAATTAGGCTAATTGAATTCATCTCGCCAATTAGCACTCATCTGTCAGAAAAAATATAAACATATTTTATTTAATACTCTTAAATAGCAAGATTATTTTTAATGTGACTGGAGCTAAATTTTAACAGGAGAAAACAAACAGGGTCCAAAGAAGCGTCAGCTTCTGACTCATCTGGCTGAAAGTGTGAACCGTTGTCAGACCCATATCTGTTGGGCGGGTCGTTTGTTGTTGCTGCTGGCCATTGGCCAAGTGCCACCTGTGAGCCCATGCAAGCCCCTGAACCGCGCTGTTTCCACCAGGATTAAAGAAGGATTAGAGAAGAAAACAGAGTAAGGCGATGGACAGGCTGCCACCACACCAATCTACTCTTCCAAATTATTAGTTGTTTTGGATTTTCTAGATACATTGATTTTACTATGCATCTAAATATGATATATATCTAGATGCATAGCAAAAAATATGCATCTAGAAAAATCAAAACAACTAATAATTTAGGACGGAATGAGTACTTAGTCATTCCAAGCCGGCACCAAAGTTGTTCAGCTGAGCAAACATGTATGCAGCAAGCGCTACAGGGTATAGAGGAGAATTAGGACCGTGGATTACTTTATGTTCTGTTTCTCGGCCAAACTATTTCTTCAGGTATTTGAAGAGTTCCATCTGGAGTAGGACCAAGGAGATTACCTTGATACTCCAAAACTCTAGTGTGGCTCCCTACTCCGATCACGTGCCAGGGTTCAAAGATTCTTATGAACTGCATCAACCAAACAGAATTGAGAGTTAACAGGAGTTTTATGCGGATTTGTTCAGCCGCTCTCGTAGGCTCCCAGCTCAACATTACAGCATCAAAATCAAAAGAGGACAAAAGAATAGAGTAGAAAAAAATAGGTGAACGACATGAAGGTTTCTTTTCCATATATAGTTGGATACCACTACTATTCTTCCCTAGTAAATAAAGCCGCAGATATTCTGAATAAATAAAGGGGTAGAGCTGCTCTGATCAGCACATTACCAATTAGCTCTCACATATATATATATATATATATATAAAATTTCTAACTTGATATTTCCTAGTTGCAGAGCACCTTTCACTACACCATGGCCGGTTCCAAGCCCGGATAAAGGAGGAGGGTTGTGTTAAGGCTTGGCGAGCCAACGTAAAAACCTTGCCACTCTTATGGAGATGAAACCCAAGAGAAAACCGTTGGGGCATAACCCTCTTAGCGACGCGCCATATCGGAACCCGGATATGGTGTTAAGTGAGCAAGGGCCGGGTCGTCACCCTCGTGGCGCGCCGTGTCTTGATTTGGATACGGTGTCAAGTGAGCAAGGATCGGGTCGTCGCTTCCTCAGTGGCGCGCTACATCGGCGCCCGGGTGTAGTGAAAAGTGAGCAAAGGTCTTCACATCTGACTCGGTGGGTGCGAAGGGCAAGGAAGCTAGTCGAGCCAACTAGGATTCGTCTAGGTAGTTGGAATGTAGGGTCTCTTACTGGTAGGTTAAGAGAGTTAGTTGATTCAGCGATTAGGAGGTGTGTAAATATTCTATGCGTTCAGGATACTAAATGGATGGGCCAGAAGGCGAAGGAGGTAGAGGATACTGGCTTCAAGCTTTGGTATACAGGAACGACTGCAAATAGGAATGGAGCTGGAGTTTTGATTGATAAGAGCCTCAAGGATGATGTGGTGGATGTCAGAAGGCGAGGAGATAGGATCATCTTAGTCAAGCTCGTTGTTGGTGACTTAGTCCTAAACATTATTAGTGCTTATGCCTGAAAGGATCGTGGCCCAAGAAGGGGGGGTTGAATTGGGACTTTTTCAATTTTCTACCTAGTCCTTAATCTAGACTAGTATTGCCCAATCTACAAATTTGAAACCTAGTCACTAGAGCATACTAGCAAAAGGTCCTTAGGTAGGTAAACACACTATCATGATCATTTTGTCTAGATGGTTGCACACTAGCAAGATCAAAACCTAAGCAAGAGATCACACTACCATGCAAGTTGTCCTAGTCAATCTACAAGCAATCAAAAGCAAGAATAACAACAAATGGATTTAATTGCTTGAAATAAAAGTAAGGGACACGAGACAACCGGATTTTTTCCCGTGGTATCGAGGAGTTGACGCTCCCCCTAATCCACGTTGGAGCACCCACACAAGGGTATAGCTCTCTTGCTTCACCAAGGAGCAAGTGATCACTAAGAATGCTCCTTCTCCATCTCCGGAACGGCGAGCTTCACACCGTGTACAATCTTCTTGTCTTGGGGCTCCCACAAACTCCAAGAGCACTTTCTCTTCTTCTCAAGGGTGGCCTCAGGTATTCAAGGTGTCAAAGGCACTTCAAATGAGCCAGGGGGTGCCCTTATATAGAGTGGAGAGGGTCACATAGCCGTTGGAAGTTCACTGCAGAAAAATCGTGACCGCCGGAAGAACCGACGGGTGACAAATTTGAGGCGTCGGTTCAACCGGTCTCTCTGTGTCCAATTAGTAGCCGTTGGGGTTTCTGACACAGTATCCAGGCTTGCGTCATTGCACCGGTGCATGCTTCGTAGAGGCATCGGTTCAACCGGTGCTGAAGAGGTTCACTGATCAACTCAAACAAGCTCCCTGGAACATAGTACATTCAATGCACCGGTGGTTGATTCTGAAGCGTCGGTTCAACCGGTGCTGAAGACGAGTTGAGGTCCACCTAAACATGCTCTCTGGAACATAGTACATCTAATGCACCGGTGCTTATCTTTTTGACCATCGGTTCAACCGGTGCTATAGAGATTGTTGATTTGATTTCTGCTTGCATCCAGAGAGATAGACCGACAGGGCGTCGGAACTTCCGCCAAGCATCGGATGCTCCGATGCTAGGGGCATCGGTTAAACCGGTGCTGCTATTTTTCTTCGTTTTCAACTGAATTGACTTGGATTTGAATGTAACTTCGATTGTTTCTTCTTCCAAGTGTTGTGTTGATTTCTATTGACCATATTGGGCTGTTTTTGAGCGAGTGTGCAAGATTTCTAAGGCCAACTCAATTTTGATCAAGCTACTAACTCATGAACCCCTCTTAATAGTACGGTCAAGAACTAAAAACTATAAACCCTAGCTAAATCAAGTGTCCTTCATCTCCTTGTGACACTTGAGACTAGAAAGGTCCTTAATATTTGGAATTGAGTCCTTGGCGCGCATGATTGTTTTGAATTGAGGGGTCTCCTTTCATATTTCATATGAGACTAATCTAATCATTGATTTTTCCTTCAAAACACATGTTAGTCGCATACGGTTGTCATTAATCACCGAAACTTACCATTAGCATCTATCGGCCTAGATGCGCTTCAATGTCCCCCAAGTAGGACACGATGAGAGTGCTAAGAGACAGTTCTAGGATGACTTAGATGACATGGTTAGAGCTGTACCTATTAGGGAGAAACTTTTTATAGGAGGATATCTTAATGGTCATGTAGGAACCACAAACACAGGGTTCGAGACGGCACATGGGGGTTTTGGTTTTGGTAGCAGAAATCTGGAAGGGGAGGAAGTCTTAGACTTTGCTGTAGCTTTTGACCTAATGCTAGCCAACACTTTCTTTCAAAAGAGAGAGTCCCACTTAGTGACCTTCAGTAGTGGCCAACACACTAGTCAGATCGACTTTATCCTCACAAGAAGAGAGGATAAACGAGCATGCTTCGATTGTAAGGTTATACCCGGAGAGTGTGTAGTTTCCCAACATAAGCTGTTGGTGGCCGACTTTCATTTTCAGATGTGTGCCCGTAGGTCTAAACAAGCCAAGATCGCAAGAACGAAGTGGTGGAAGCTAAAAGGGGAGATGGCCGAGGTATTCAAGGGAAGAGTTATTGTGGAGGGCTCTTGGAATGAAGAGGGCGACGCAAACTACATGTGGAAGAAGATGGCGACCTGCATTCGGAAGGTAGCTTCGGAAGTTTTTGGGATGACCAGAGGGGGTGGGTGCAAAACTAAAGACATGTGGTGGTGGAACGAGGACGTCCAGAGGGCTATTAAGGAGAACAAAGAGTGTTATAAGTGTTTGTTTCTTGATAGGAGTGCAGATAATATAGAGAAGTACAAGGTGGCACAGAAGATCGCAAAGCGAGCTATGAGTGAGGCGAAGGGTCGGGCTTATGAGGATATGTACCAACGACTGAATACAAAGGAAGGAGAGAAGGACATCTATAGGATGGCGAGGGTGCATGAGAGAAAGACAAGGGACTTCAGCCAGGTTAAGTGCATTAAAGACGATATGGATCAGCTCTTGGTGAAGGAGGATGAAATCAGACTTAGATGGCAAGAGTATTTTGACAGACTGTATAACGGGGATAATGAGAATACAACTTTTAGCTGGACGACTCTTTTGATGACACCAACAGGCGCTTTGTGAGGAGGATTCTAGAATCTGAGGTCAAAGAGGCGTTGAAAAGGATGAAAGGAGGTAAGGCGACATGCCCTGATGGTATTCCAGTCGAGGTGTGGAGGTGCCTAGGTGATATAGCTATAGTTTGGCTAACAAAACTTTTCAACCGTATTTTTCGGTCGAACAAGATGCCTGAAGAGTGGAGAAGGAGTATATTGGTGCCGATCTACAAGAACAAAGGGGATATTCAAAGCTGCACCAACTACCGGGGAATTAAGTTGATGAGCCATACTATGAAGCTATGGGAGAGAGTTATTGAGCATCGTTTGAGAGGGATGACGCGGGTCACTATGAACCAGTTTGGTTTCATGCCTGGAAGGTCAACCATAGAAGCAATTTTCCTAATAAGACATGTCATGGAGCGGTATAGAGAGCAGAAGAAGGACCTACACATGGTTTTCATTGACTTGGAGAAGACTTATGACAAGATACCACGAAATGTGATGTGGTGGGCTTTGGATAGGCATAAAGTCCCAACAAAGTATGTGGCCCTCATTAAGGACATGTACAATAATGTAATGACTAGGATCCGAACAAGTGATGGTGACACAGATGACTTTCCGATTAAGATAGGACTACATCAAGGATCAGCTTTGAGCCCGTATCTTTTTGCCCTAGTTATGGATGAGGTCACAAGAGACATACAAGATGATATTCCTTGGTATATGCTTTTCGCTGATGATGTCGTGTTAGTTGATAAAAGCCGTGCGGGAGTGAATAGGAAGCTGGAGTTGTGGCGGCAAACGCTAGAGTCCAAAGGTTTTAGACTTAGCAGGACTAAAACTAAGTATATGAGGTATGACTTCGGCGCCACTCATGAGGAGGGAGATGTTAGTTTGGAAGGCCAAATAGTGCCCAAGAGGGATACCTTTCGATATTTAGGATCGATGCTACAGAGAGATGGAGATATTGATGAGGATGTTAGTCATAGAATCAAAGCGGGATGGATGAAGTGGCGCCAAGCATCTGGCATCTTTTGTGACAAGAAGGTACCTCAGAAGTTAAAAGGCAAGTTTTATAGAACGGCGATTAGACCGGCAATGTTGTATGGTGCGAAATGTTGTAGAGCACCTTTCACCAAATTTTCCCATCTCAGTTGTGCCTTTTTCAGGTCATCAGGTGAGGACTGTTATCGGTGCCATATACTCATCCCGAGAAAAAAAATACTCCTTTTCTTTCACAACGACCTGAACATGAACAAAGTTAATTCTTCCATTCTCTATAAATCCCCAAATTCATATCTTGCGAATTTTTCTTGATGACTTGCAATTGCAGATGCCTCAAAGGTCTGGTGTTCTACATTTCAGTTAGTCCACTAAAGGTGAAACCAGAAAGCAATTGAACAATAGTTATATTCCTTTTCCATGTACATTAGGATTCTGCTACAATCAGGGTTAACCCAACCGTCGGTAACCGGTTACCGGTCAAACCGGTCCGAACCGGTTCTGGTATGAAACCGGTCGAAATTCAAAATTTAAATTTAAATTTAAAAAAATGAAAAATTCCAAAAAAATCCTAAAAATACTTCAAGGTGCGACGAATCTAATAGTGTCAAATTTTCTCAAAAATTCGTTCATTTAGTATAGTTTGCGGAGATTTGAAGTTAAACAAAAAAACGTGCATACAAAAGTATACAAATACAATATAAAAATAGTACAAAAGAGGGTTGGAGGGTTCATTTAGACTAAAATATGTTATACAAACATTTATTTAGTATACTTTGCGGGCATTTGAATTTAAACCAAAAAAAATTGAATTTGACCGGTTACCAGGCAAACCGACCGGTTACCAGTCAAACCGGCCAGTAAACCGGTCAAACCGGCCGGTATACCGGTAGGAACCGGTTAAACTACGCCTTTTGAATTCAAATTTGAATTCCACCGGTTCCGATCGGTAACCGGTCAAACCAGTCCGGTAAACCGGAACTGGAGCCCGGCAGTTACCGGTTACCGGTCGGGAAATAAAACCCTGGCTACAATTCGTCTCAATTAAATAACTTCAAATAGTTCAAAGAATGCTAGGAGCTGATATTGCTATTACAGATACATGAGCAAAACCACTTGCTTTGTGATGCAATGTGCGTGAACTCTCATATTCTGACAACTATTTCTAGAGAACCTACAACCAAGCTTTTCCCATCGCAGATTAAACATTTGGGGGGCACGTGTGTTGTGGATATCATATTCTGGGTAAAGCACTGAAGCCCTGTCAGTGACGTTTTTACCTGTTGATGCCATCCTACAAACTACATTGATAGGCTGCCGAATTGCCTGTTCCATTCTTCATAAGTACCCAGCTCGCTGGAAGAAACAGAAGGTCTGACCTCATGCATAGCATTCTCGAAGTCCTGCACATTCAAATAAGCAAAATAACTTGAATGCATGAATCAGGCGCATTGCAGGAAAAAAAAAAGAGTTATTAATCAGTGATCAGAAGTGATCCATGGAGTGAAACAACTTTTTTCTCTTTAGATGGCCAGAAACCTCTGATTTCGTGGATTCCAACACCTATTTGACTAATACCTTCAGCATCACAGGTCGCATATCCTCCTTGCTGAGCTTTGTGATTTCAACGCCCCTTTGAAGAGCCTCTCTTAGTGGTCCCATTGAGGCATCTTTCACTAAGTTTTTCATGTCAGATCCTGAGTAACCTGGAAATAACAAACATTATTTAAAGCAGCAAAAATCAGCATGATCACATCAAGCTGCTAAGATAACAGCGATATTAAGAAAATTGGATGGTTATACCTTCTGTTAATTTGCATATTTCACTTGTTTCTTCATCAGAGAGCATGAAAAGTCCATCCTTCTCTAATAGATTGCGGATTATCCAAGCCCGTGCTTCTTCACAACCATGGTAGAGTAAGATTTCTGCAGTGATTTAACTATAAAAGAAAAGAAATAGTGTTACCTGATGAAGGAAGGGGGATGTATAGGCGTTTTGTGAGACGCCTGCGTGCTGCTTCATCCAGTTCTTGAGGTCTGTTTGTTGCGCCTGCCATCATTTTCCACCAAGATATCAGTATCCACTTGGCTACTCCCCATCCATATTAGTTTATTTGATCCACCAACTTTCGGTTTCTTATAGAAATTTTTTAAATGAAGACATGGAAAATTTTACATAATGAACACAAGACTAACATGTGTTGGTAGTCATAGCTAGTGGAGGGTCTTTAGCGTGCATGGAACCGTGGAAGGGGCACATGATCAAGCAAACAATTGTCACGTCCAAAATTTTGTTTCTGGGCCAACTCCTTATACAGCACAGAATGTTTGCCTTACTCTTTTAAAGCTATTCACTGTGTCATGAGATATGGGTACTACAGACCCACCTCAGTGATAGAACAAGGGATTTCCAAGAAATTTCAGTGCCATATAAAGAATTCACATTTCTCTCTTTTTTTTTGGGTGGGGTGGGGGGTGGGGGTGGGGGTTGTACAGATGAAGGATTACTTCAATTTCCTATGCATAAACTTCAAATAATAAATGCCAATGCAATATGGATATACCTTGATGCATTCAAAGAGAAATGCAAAGCTGCAGACAACTATGATTCTTTTGAACATTTTTCACTTCTAGTGAGGTACCTATAAGTAAGATTTGTTCATTTCCACTGTTGAAACCTTCCATTTCAATTAGAAACTGTGTTTTCAGCCTCCTACTTGATTCATGTTCACCATCAGATTTGCGCTGAAATCATGTTAAAGGATGTCAAGACTCAAGAGTCAATAAAAACGATGTACATGGGCATAACAAAAAACCAAGCAGTATTTAGCAAACCTGAGAGAGCAATGAATCTATCTCATCTACAAATATGACAGCAGGTTGGCGACAACTGGCCACACCAAAAAGTGCCCGAACTAGCTTTTCACCCTCACCAATCTGCACCAACAAAAAAATTAATTGTCAATCCTAAAACAGGATTATTATTCCCATTTTCTATTGTGTGGGAATGCTGCAGCTATGCTGCTCTGTGGATGTGGATCTTTATTTACCTTCAATGCGGTGCGGTGCACATGCTATGCTACTGTAAAGTAAGAATAGAACAACCCGAAACACTCCTCAGGATTTTACCGTTGGTTTTTCTTCTCACATTTCTTTATCCAAGAGGGTTTCACAAATGATATGATTTCGTTGAGTCCAGGGAATTAAAGTGAAGGTTGTAGTCATGGAAACAGGTGGTTGCTGCCGATGACCTCACCGGCAACAAGTCAGCCATGATGTGTCAGATGTGCAATGGGGGTTTGGCACAGTGGCTCCCTAAACAACTAGGTCGAGATAACAAACCACCAAATCTTGAGGTGGCCACCTTCTGAAGCATGGGTATGGTCTTATATCCTTAAGAGTCCTTAGAGCAACTCCAACCCACCTCTCATCCCACCCTTACTCTAAAGTTTAGGAGAGAGACACACAAAAAATGTCTCCAGCAGACCCCTCATCTACTTTCTAAGTTTGATAGACTTCTCATCCTGTATTCGAGAGAGAAAAAGAGACTTTTCATCCGGCAGCCTCGATCTCCCACATCTAGGAGCCCCCACCCTGCACTTCATCTGAGCGAGTTATGAGGGGTTTGTTGGAGCTCAATGTAAAGTAGGAGAGAGAAACAGGATGAGAGGCCCTCATTTGGCTAGAGTAGGGGGGGGGGAGTGGGTAAAAGTAATAAGTGGGTACGAAATCTCACCATATGGTGGTCAGTGGACATGCTAATGCACCTTGGACAGCAATCTCCTGTTTCCCATGGCTAAAGCTTCATTTCAATTCCCACAACCATGGCAATAGTTATTATAATTAATCAAGGAAGAATGAACTCCTGGTCAACAATTTATTGTTTCCTTCCAGTATTCTAATCCGTTTAACCCATGCCATCCTGACTAGCCCCTGTTAATATTTACCCTGTAAATTGTAATGTTGTTGGAATTGCTATAGCTAGGCACATTAATTTGAGTATAGACATGCATAGCAAGATATAATTTGATAGTAGAAATTGTAGAATGCATAGCAATACAAAATTTGGCAGTAAAATGATGGAAATAGTAGTGTTAATTTAAAATCAAAACAAGTGCCATACAGACCCATTTGCTTGTGAGTGAACTAGCAGATATGTAGAAAAATGTTGCCTTTGCTTCACCAGCTATTGCTTTTCCAATCATGGTTTTGCCTGTCCCCTGTTGAAAATAGTGCATATATTTAGCATTGAGAAAGGAGAGGCACAAGATAAGAGGATGAGATAAATACATACAGGAGGTCCAAACAGCAGTAGACCCCTTCCAGGAGACCGACAACCACGAAATATGTCAGGACGTAGCAGTGGCCATATCACCATTTCTGTTACACACTTCTTTGCATGTTCCAAACCAGCTATTGCAGTGTGGCACAAATTAGTTACAAGATCCATAGAAATCCTGAAGAGCAAGAAGGAAACTGCATACCTATGTCATCCCAGCGAACATTAGGATCTCTATCCATTATTTCATTACTGACATGTTCAATAAGGCGAGGTTCCAGATTCCTAAGCTTCTCAGGAAGCTCACCATCAGGGCCGCATAGCCTTTCAATACTGACGATTGTAAGTTATTAGTAAGATATGGTGTAAGAATAATAGCTAATGCAAAATCTTTTTTTTTCTCGAACGCGCAGGAGAACTGCACATCAATATATTAAGAAGCAAAAGGGAGGGGTAGAAGCCCCAGGTGTTACAGTTATGGGCATGTATCGTGCCCTTACAACGGACACCTATAGACTATTACAGATAGACAAAAGGGTGGGACCTGACCAAAAAAGAACAACTAAACCGCCCGAAGGTCCTGGGCCAGGAGGTGTGACGCTCCTCGAGCCCCGGCAAAGGACCACCAATGCAAAATCTTTTAGTGACAGACAAAAATAATAGGACTTTGCATGCCCATGACATAACACATTTCAATTATTTAAACTTCAGTTACAAAAACAAACCAAATTTCAGTAGAGTTAAATTTAGACAAAATAGTAACTGTGTTGAATGCGATTTGTTACGTGCTTGGTAGCTTCAAAGGCTGATGGGAAAGGGAGGGGATCAATAATTCTTGCCTGATTCAGAAATTCTTAGTATTTGAGGAGAGTATTTGCACATAATACTGTCTTTTCCGGTCAATAAGCAAATACTCATGTTAACAAATAATTGTCTTATATGTCCATGCAGTCCAGCACTCCAAATGTTGCATTTCCTATGTCAAGTAATTGAGTAACAGTTCCCCATAGCTAAATATTCCATTTATTATAAGAAGTTCACGTTAAATTGTATAAATGATCAGAACTTCAAGCATATCATACTCAGGAACACTTTTACTTTTTACAACATGTCTCCTTTCAAACTTCTGAATTTGTGAAGGGGCTAGTGACTTTTACATGCTTAACAAGGTTTTCAATTCACTTTTCACTGGACAAATGTCAATGAAGTTAAGAGTTCAGTTGGATATCAGAGTCATCCTTAAGGCCCAGGTGCATAAAAGTAACAGAATCAAATATGGAATAATCCAAAAATAAGTCATCCTAATGTGGGACTTGAACCATGGATTAGACAAAGAAACGGGTGCTAATACCGTTAGCTGCAAAGAATCTATATAGCTGTATTTTAACAGCAAAGATACCAGGACAAACAAAAAACTGTTTCTAGAACATCAATGGTGCAGCTCAGCCAAAGAAGAGAAAGATGTGGATAATTCATAATTCTAAGCAATAAGAAGTTAAAAGTGAATGCATAACTGTGGATGGACAACCTAAACTATCACAAGGAAAAGATAAAACAAATTCAAATGGTATCAGGCAGTTGAAATGGAAATACAAACCATTTCCTTGTTGAATCTTCCATGGAATCATCACCTTTTCCAGTGACCCGGGAGATTGTTGTACCTGAGCCTCCATTATTTCTAATAGGGGGTACAAAACCACCACGTGGTCCTCGACGAGAATTCCAGCTTGGCCTCACACCATAATTCCGTGTACTATGATTGTTATCACATTGGGGCGATACAGAAGCACCTTGTGGAACATTACGCCCAGGCTTTTGCACAACATCCAGCTCCTATAAAAGAAAAGAAAAATGCAACCCAACATGGTTACCGAATTAATATAGCACAAATTAGGTTGTCAAGTCATCACCATTATTAGTTAGGGAGCAAGAGTGGGGAGGGACAATGAAAGTCTGAAAGTGTGTTACATGTGTGGCATCATATGATAAGAATATAAGTATAAAACCCTTGGTTAAAGGGTAATATGTGTAAAGGAACTTCTATAGGCAATCAAGAGAAAATCAGTATGAAGAATCAACTATTAAGAGCTACAGAGCAACACTTAATAAACAAGAATTGACACAAATATATTGCCTGCTGGTATAGGTGATTCGAGATTGCATTCAATGGTAGTGGATAGAAAACATGAGAAGTACACAAGCTATGAAAGTATGAAACTAATTGGAGTCACTACGCGTCAATATAGGTTTTCTCTAAAAGAAAACAAAATAGCAGGGCTTATGATAGCAAAAACTGCACCTATCTATTGAAAACCATTGGTGTTTTATGATCAGATTTACTTGGAGAAACATAGAAGCCCTCGTCCAAAATATTTGTCAAACAGGGGCATAAGAATGATATAACAAATAACAGAAGTACAGCTGAAAGTACGTGTTACAAATGTGCATACCATCTTTGTCCTGGCAGTCATAAACTCATTGGCAGGGGCATCAGCTTCATCATTACTTAATGGAGAATTTGAAACTTCACATATAGGACTTCTGAACCCTGTATGTTTCCGCTTTGCATTCTGCACTAACCCACGGGGTTTCACATCCACTTCAAATTCCAGGTAAGCAGGATGCCTGTTACCACTTTGATTTGTTCTAGTTTCAATACCAGCGCACTCTTTAGATGAGTTCTCTGATTTGAACATATTCCTGTCTGGTACGCCATTTGCCTTCAAGGACTTACTGCTATATAATGATGTCAATTTTGTTTGCATCATTAATTTCGAAGCCCTGATGCTTAGCTTCTCATTTTCCATATCAGCTGGGCTTTCATCAATGCTTAGAACCCCTTGGCCGGCAAACTCTTGCCATGTTGGACTCTTTTAAAATTCAACACATGTAGAGAAAGAGTATAACTGTCAGTAGGGAAACAACTAACCGTAAATATGTGCTTTTAAAACAAGGATCAAGTTCCGAAATCACCTTCAGAAATGATCCTATATAGAAAGAAGTTAAGCTAGCAAATGAGTAAAACAACACATATGCAGAATAAGCTGAAAATCGTACCACTTGATCAGCAGCATTTGCTTTGGACTTCTGCAGAAGAGCTTGGAAATACCTCGAACACTTGATTCTTTCGACATTAGTGTCACCCTGCTTTGCAAAAACACAGCCAGCATCCTTTTTTGCGAGCTCAAAAGCTGCACTGAACTCAAAGCACATAAAAAGCAATTATTAATGCAAGAAAGAGGAATTTGTTTGAGATAGTATACAGTAGAGTACAATCTTCCAGAATCCAAGACTATAGAAGCAACAATACCAAATTTCTGATCAAAACATTGCTTTAATAGTTCTCATCAGTTACAAAATTCAGAGGGAAAGAGAACAAAAATAAATTCAAACTTTTACTAACCCTGACCCTGATAAAGATGTAACATCTGATACTGCCTATGTTAAATAGCTGCAAATGTTCCAGAGCTGAAAACCTCGTATTAAATCGGCAGACAAATTTCACAATTGACATTACAGCTCAAAACCTTCCATGGTTATTCGTGTTCTACGACATATATCCTTATTGATTTAGCCAGAATACTATTAACAAACACAGGTGCTGGTCTCAAAAGACTTATATACAAATACATGAGTAAGATGGTACAGATGATGAAAATGCTTCATGCATGAGATAAAATTGTACAAGGGCTTTTGCTTCTTAAATAAATACGAACATAGTACACTAAGGTTTATTAATCATTGCTAACCATAACGGTGCTTAACCTTATACAGCAGCAAATCCTTTTTAGGATGCTAAAGTGTAT
The DNA here is from genome assembly GCF_016808335.1 of Panicum virgatum. NCBI lineage: Eukaryota > Viridiplantae > Streptophyta > Magnoliopsida > Poales > Poaceae > Panicum > Panicum virgatum. The sequence continues at coordinate 46,509,051 of NC_053138.1, forward strand.
ATCGTGGAACAGCAGCATCACCAATGAATAAGCCTTTGCTATGAAGACTTATTTTATCCTTTGTTTCCCCTTTTAAATTTGACTTAACCACATTACCCAGCTTACTAGTGCTGTACCAGCACAAGTAGTTCCAAACTTCCAATTGGTGGTAACATCCAAGAGCATGTGCATGCAATGAAAATTCGACATATCTTCCAATGTACTACGCGAAATGTTATTTCGGGACAAATGGAAACATAAAGGCATGCACCACCGAATCACTGGCTACACAGGGCACAGAAACATTACACTGCCATGGCCCGCTCTCTAGATCCCCGGAATCCCAAACGTTTGCACGAAACTACCATGAATCAATCAACGGAAGCCTTCACGGCCATCGATTGGGAAAAACGAATTCGGGAGGGGACGGATTGCGCGGGGCAGTGAGTGTTCCGTACCGGTCGCTGTCGGGGGCGCGGGCGCGCGAGGCGGCGGCGAGCCGCGCGGAGGCCGCGGCGCGGATGGGCGCAACGAAGGCGGCTTCCTCGGAGGCCGCGCCGGCGGCGGGGGCCTGGGAGTCGAGGAAGCCGAGGAGGCGGAGCGCGAGCGCCTGCGCCGCCGCGGCGTCCCCGCGCTCGAGCGCGGCGTCGGCGCCGAAGAGGAGGGAGTGGAGCCGCCGCAGCCGCTCGCCCGCCTCCTTCCTCCAGTTCGTCGGGGGCGCGTCGGCATCGGCGGCGGCGCGGGGCGGCTCCGCCATTTGGGGGAGGGGGTGAGAGGTGCGGGGCGTGCTGGCTGCCCGGGGGTTCTCCGTTCCGTTCCGTAACTTCCGTTCCGCTTGCGCCGCCGCACTTTGGCTGTGGTTCCCGCTCTTTTGCGCCGTGGTGGTGCCCGGAGGAGGAAGTGGGCCTCCCTTTGTTCACGGCTATCCAATGGGCTTTCAACTTGGGCCAGGTTAACATGTTGAAAAAAAAAACGCAGCATTAGTACGGTACAAACACCCGGGTCCGATTAGTTGCCGCTTCAGGCGACATATGCTGGAGCCATCGCCTGAAGCGGCGTCTGTTTCCGCGCGGAAGCGCGAGTTCCCCGGCCCATTGGACTGTTTTCGCGATGCGGCCCATATTGGCGGATTGACATATTCGCTGATTGACATATTAACCGCTGATTAACCGCTTGTGTCTTTGACATATTCGCCGATTGACATTAACCGCGATTCACCAACTGCATCGCGCGTCTTTGACATGTTATATTTGACATATTAACGTATTTAACTGTTTGTAAAAAAATTGAGCATTCTCAGGAAAAACTAATTAACATTCACAGTTTAACATTCTTTGTTGAACCGAATCTCTTCAAAAAAAACAATTAACAATTTTTGTTTAACATTCTCAGTTTAAAATCTGATTCCTTAGGATCTGGAGCAATGATATCCTTTTCATTTGTCTCATGAGGAACAAAACAGTGCAGTGAAACATCTTCAGTTATCTTTCAGTGAAACAACACCTGTAGAATAACAATCTTTTCATGTATGCTTATTGAGCAAATTATAAAAGGCAATTCTTACAGAACAAACAAACAATCTTAGTTTTGTACAATATCTCACATGAAATTGTACTTCTTCATAAACAGAGTACTTCTCAGATACCAAGAGCTGAAAAATCTATGTCCTTTAGAAAAGAAATTTCAAGTCATTAAGAGAAAATGAGTAGTTCTGAGCATAGATTTTTTTGTTCACAACCATAAAAAATTTGTTCGATCATAATCATTTCAATGTTCTCATGCATAAACAGAACATTGTTATGGGTTCGAGAAACTCACATGTCTCTGACGAAAGTTTTTCATAAATTCTGACTCGACCTTGTTAAACCTGCTTGTTAATAATTGAAAGAGGAATTTTGCACGAAGATTATTGACATCTGACTGCAAGAACAGATTATATATATAGAATATGTTATGCTGTGAGCTATTACATCATAGTATAAGTCTTATAGGATACATTATGCAGTGAGCTGTTAGGTAATAGTATAACTTACATTTGAGAAGAGGTCAATGCTTGAACCATTAAATGTTTGCATGAATTGGATGACAAAGATTCCAGAATCATATCTAAGCATGTTAGTAAACATATGTTAGGGCATTTTGAACAAGTTTCTTGAAAATGGATGGAATCAATGTAAAATAAAACTTACTTGAAAACATGTTTTGGAACTGGAATGTAACTTACACCAAACTCATTTATATTGTAGCTAACAGAGGTAGCAAAGTTGTTGTTGAAGAATTTTCTAAAGTTATAAATTAATGAATGCACAATTGGTTTTGCAGTTTCAGAATTCAAATCGGAGTCGAGGACATTGAAGTTCTTGGTCATGAAATTGACAACAATCAACACCCACTGATTGTTAAAATGACAAGGAATGTGCACCTAGAAAAAAAAACATAAATATTCAGTAGTTTGTTGTAATCCAACAGTTTGTGTATCTGATATCAATGAGTAGAAATAAGAACAAAACTAAATTACCAGTCCAACTTTGTGTATCTGAAATCCAACAATTTCAAGGTAGTTGAACTTGTAACAATTAAAATTTAAGTCTTGTTTCATGAGAGTAGACTGCAATAATAAAAGAAAAAAAAGAATTATATTCTAGGAGTGAATAAAAAACAAAAAATAATAATGTGTGATAATTACAGAATACTTACCACTACATTCTGCTCAAAGTAATATTGAAAGATGTGCCCTTCAACATTTGCAATTAGTTTTTGATGAGAAGAAAGCATTTTTGAAAAGCAATCCATGACATGGATGTGTATCCAGCCGCCTTTCATCATTAACAAAGATAATTTATACTTATCTACCCAACAATAACCATTCTGGAAAACTCTTTCACTCCTTCCATGAAAATAAAAATGCACATTTTAGAGTGGAGGAAAACATTTCAGAACTTGGAAAAATAATACTGAAACATGTTTTGTACAGCGGAAGAAATATAAGGGTAATCATACCTGTTCTCTTTTTGAATATTGTTAGTCATTGCAAGATAAAGTTGAATTTCTAGCTGACTTATTTCAATCATTTGGATTTTGTCATTCTGAGTTTGTTGCTGAGCTTCATCTTCAATCATATCTGCACATTTATGAAAACCTCTCTGCAAACTTTTCATCAAGGAATCATTCATGTCTTCAATTTGTGCAGTAACTATGTTCTTTTCTACATGTGCAGTTGCTGGGTTTTGCTTAAACTTGTCAGCATCCAAATCTTGAAACAGATCAAAACTTGGGAATTCGTTATCATTTTTTGAATTACCATGTGCTGATAAAGATCTCCCATAAAAACGTTCATTCAGTGATAGTCCGAAATATTTGTTTGGTAATGGTAAACTAAGCTCATGAAGCTTTGACGCTGGCTGGCTCGAACTGCTTATATCTTTATGCTGAGCATTGTGGGAAGTTGTAGGCAACTGTGATGCTGTAATCTTCATATCCAGAGGCATAATCAGTGTCTCTTTTTGTTCTTTATTGGTCACTACAGGTATTTCTTTATTCTCTGAACCTTGGGAGGAAAAAACATATATTCTGATTTAGTAGTTTGCTTAAATAAAGAAATAGTACACTTTAACAATATAAACTATTGATAATAAAACAGATGCAGAACATAATGTAAGACAAAACAAAATCTTTGACTTTTTCAAAAGAAAATCAATAATAACAAGCATGCAGAACATAGTGTTTGTGAAAGAAAGTGCATAAACTATAACATTGACTGATTATTCATTTCTACAACGAATAATGAGGAGGAAACTCTGAAGTCCAAGGTATAACTACTGAGATGTAAGCATCTAGGCCCTCAAGGTATGTTTCGGTGATTAATGACAACCATTATTGTGACTAATGAGTTTGTGCAGCGTAATGAATCATTATCGCTCATTTGGTCATATGTCAAAAGATGCCACTCAATTTCATTACTCAAAAAGGCGATCTCGGTATTCAACTCAAGATTATAACAAGACTAAGGATCTTTCTAGTCCTAAGTGTCGTAAGGTTGAGAAGGACACTTAGGTTAGTATATGTTTTATAGTTTTGTAGTGATCGCACTATTAAGAGGGGTTAAGGCCAAGTAACTTGAGCATGGACATGGTCAATCAAAAATGGATGCACACTATGGTCACTCAGGTTTCTAGAAGTTCAAATAAGTGGCTTTCAACTTATATCTCAAGAATATTTGGATTTCATTCAAGACTCAAATCGGAAAAGGCAAAATCAGGAAAAAGTCTATACACCGGTTTAACCGACACTTTCATTTTTCTATACGTCGGTTAAACGAAGTCAGCAGAGTCTGGACAAGTCAATACACCGGTTAAACCGACGTGTTTGAATTTAACGTCAGTGCATTAGTCCAAAGTTGGTTTTTCCAGGGTGTTTCAAGGTTCTATATACCGGTTAAACCGACGCTGTTTGAATTAAGACGTCGGTGCAATTGACCAGTGAGATGGTTTTTCCAAAGATTTCAGAAGTTGTACTCACCGGTTAAACCGACGATAGGTTTGAGTTAACATCGGTGCAGTTGTCCAGAGACTTGATTTTTCAGTTGATCAGTGGACAACTACACTCACCGGTTAAACTGATGATACGTCAGTTAATCTGCCCAAGTTGTAACAGCTAGTTTTCAGAATGGGCAGTTTACACTCATCGGTTAAACCGACGCTGACTATTGGAGGTACGTCGGATTAACCGGCGCTACGCAGTTTTCTGGCAGCTTTTCTCCAACGGCTCTATTCGTGTGAGCTGCCTATATATACCCCTCCAATGGGTCATTTTGCACTCTCTTAACACCAGGCAACATTCATACACTCATACATTGTTGAGAGCCATCTTGAGCTTCATCTTCCACATATTTGTTCATTCAATCAATCAAGAAGCAAGACTAAGCACTTGAGTAGAGAGAAGCTTGTGTGCATCTGTTCTTGGTGATCGGTTCTTGCTCAAGTGAAGGCCCTAGCTTGTTACTCTTAGTGATTGGCAGCACCTAGGCGATCTTGGTGATTGAAGGTGTTTCTTCCTGAGCTTGCCAACGATTGTGGGAGCCTGAAGAAGTTTGTACGTGGCTTGAGCTCCACCACGCCGGGATGGTGAACGGAGACTCTTAGTGAGCACCCTCGTCTTGGTGACTTGGGAGGTGACAAGACTCTTAGTGAGTGTCACAACGTGGATTAGGGGTGTGTGCCAACACATCGATACCACGGGAAAAAATCTGGTTGTCTCTTGCCCACTCTTTACTTTCAAGCACTTACTTTCATGCAATTAATCATGTGCTTGACCTTAGAGATCATAGCTTAGCTCTACCTTGCTTAGTTTCATATCTAGTTGTATCTTTATAAGCTTGTGTAGTTTGCTTAGCTAGCCGGTTTGTGAATTGAGCCTTACTAGTATTGCATAGGTTAAGGTTGCTTTACCTTGTTTTAGAAATTTGAAAAAGACCCAATTCACCCCCCCTCTTGGTCCATCGATCCTTACAATTGGTATCAGAGCCTCGTTGCTCATTTGGATCATTAGGCTTCACCGCCTAGAGCTATGGCCAAGATGGGAGGTTCGCCGCCTCACTTCGAGGGCAAGAACTTTGCATATTGGAAAGTTCGTATGACCGCGTACCTTGATGCGATTGCCCCCGAAGTGTGGTTGGCAACAAAGACCGGGTTCACCGGAACTCCTACCTCGGAGCAATTAAAATGGAATGCTAAGGCTAGAAATGCAATTTTCGAAGCCATTAGTGAGGAAGTCTTTGTTAGAGTAAATGGCATGGACTTAGCAAGTGATATATGGAAAGAGCTAATTGAAATTCATGAGGGCTCTACAAAAGTTCGTGAACAAAAATATCACTTGTTTAGAGCTAAGTATGATTCATTTAAGATGCTAGCTCATGAAAATTGCAATGATATGTATTCTCGCTTGAATGTCATTGTCAAGGACATTAATGCTCTTGAAGTTTCTAAAATTGACAGTGGCTCCATCAACCGTAAGATTCTCATGCTCCTTCCGAAGCCCAAATATAACATCATCAATGCTATGCTTCAAAAGGAGAATCTTGATACAATGGAAGTGGGAGAGCTTGTGGGCGAAATTCGCGCTCATGAAATGGGGATCCTTGGTATGTCCGAAGAGCCAACTACGAGCAAATCAATTGCTTTCAAAACCAAGGCCAACAAGCACCGCAAGCTCAAGATGGTCAAGCAAGAATCAAGCTCAAGCAATGAAGAAGATCATCATGAGAGCTCATCCGATGAAGAAGATGATGGAGAACTTGCTCTCATGATGAGAAAGTTCACACGCTTGAATGACAAGATCAACAAGAAGGGTTTCAACTTTGACCCTAAAAGAAGAATGTTCCGGCCATGGGGAGATGTCAAGAACAAAAATTGCTACATTGCTCCAAATTGCCCCAAGCCGGACAAAAGAAAGAAGGACAACAAGAGCAAGCATCGCCATGATTCAAGCGATGATGATGAAGATGAGAAGAAGAACAAAAACAAGAAATTTGGGAAGAAGAAGAGCCATGACAAGAAGACCAAGCTCTTCCCGAAGAAAAAGGGCAACACCAAGAGAAGCTTCTTGGTAGAAAAACAAGAGTGGGTGACCGATGTCTCATCAAGCGAAGAGTCAAGTGATGAGGAAGAAGATATCGTCACCATCGCCCTCACCAATGAAGAATCATCGCTACCTCCACCTACCATGTGCCTCATGGCAAAAGGTAAAACAAAGGTGAACTACAAAGCCGGTGGAAAACATTGGGTACTTGATAGCGGTTGCTCTCAACACATGACCAGCAATGATAGCATGTTCACCTCTCTTGAAGACCCCGGCGATCATGAACATGTCACCTATGGTGATAACTCAAGGGGGAAAGTCTTAGGTTTGGGTAGAATAGCTATCTCTAAAGATTTATCTATTTCTAATGTCTTGTTTGTAGAAGCACTTAGTTTTAATCTTATTTCTATTGCTCAATTATGTGATCTTAGACTAACGTGTACCTTTGACAAGAATGGTGTTATAGTAACTCATGAAGAAGACAAGTCATTGGTATTCACGGGGTTTAGGCATGACAACATTTACTTGGTGGATTTCTCTTCAAAGCAAACAAGCACCATGACATGACTCTTCACCAAGTCGTCTCTTGGGTGGCTTTGGCATAGAAGAATTGCTCATATTAGCATGAGCAACCTCAAGAAACCCCACAAGAGAGGGATGATCACCGGCTTGAAGGACGTCACATTTGACAAGAACAAGCTATGCAAAGCATGTCAAGCCGGGAAGCAAGTTGCAACACATCATCCCATCAAGACGATGTTGTCTACCTCCAAGCCGCTCGAGCTACTTCACATGGATCTCTTTGGTCCAACTACATACAAGAGCATTGGTGGTAACCTCTATTGCCTAGTAATCATTGATGATTTTTCATGTTACACTTGGGCCATGTTTCTAGGCGATAAGGGTGAAACTCCGGAAGTCTTCAAGACATTTGCAAGAAGAGCTCAAAGGGAGTACAACTCCCCAATTGTGAAGATCCGGAGTGACAACGGCACCGAGTTCAAGAATATGAAGATTGAAGAATGGTGCGATGAAGAGGGCATCAAGCATGAGTTCTCCGCCACCTACACGCCTCAACAAAATGGAGTAGTGGAAAGAAAGAACAAGACACTCATCACCCTAGCAAGAGCAATGTTGGATGATTATGGCACGTCCGAGAAGTTTTGGGCGGAAGCAATCAATACGGCGTGTCATGCATCCAACCAAGTGTATCCCCACCGACTCCTCAAGAAAACTCCATATGAGCTCATCACCGGGAAGAAACCAAATATATCCTACTTTCGAGTCTTTGGTTGCAAATGCTTCATTTACAAGAAGAAAATGCTCGGTAAGTTTGAGAGTAGATGTGATGAAGGTTTCTTTCATGGTTATGCATCAAACTCCAAAGCATATAGAGTATTCAATCAAACCTCCGGGTTAGTTGAAGAAACATGTGATGTGAAGTTTGATGAATCTAATGGCTCCCAAGAGGAGGTTGTTGGCTATGACGATGTAGGTGATGAGGAGATTGATGATGCTTTGAAGAAAATGTCCATTGGGGATATCAAGCCGGAAGAGGTGCATGAAGGCAATGATCAAGGGGGAGGGCCTTCCTCATCTACACCAAGCACCTCCACGGCACCCCAAGTGGATGAAGATCAAGACAAAGATGATACACAACCTCAAGAAAATGTGCCATCGCCAACACCCCAAGTCCAAGAACAAGAAGAGCAAAGTGTTCCACCACAAGCACAAGTCACCCATGATCCACCCCAACAAGTATCCACGCAAGTACCGCTAGTGAAGCATGGTCGCATCTCCAAGGATCATCCAATTGGTCAAATCATTGGTAGTCCTTCCAAGGGAGTAAGAACTCGCTCTAAGCATGCTTCATTTTGCGAATATTACTCGTTTGTTTCTTGTATTGAACCCACTAGTATAGAGGAAGCACTTGAGGACTCGGATTGGGTGATAGCCATGCAAGAAGAATTGAACAACTTCACCCGCAATGAAGTTTGGGTCCTCGAAGCTCCTCCGAAAGACAAGAACATCATCGGCACCAAGTGGGTCTTTCGAAACAAGCAAGATGAACATGGGGTGGTGATACGCAACAAAGCAAGACTTGTGGCATGTAACACCCTAATTTAAATTTCAGCATTTTTAATAAATTTAATTGGTTTTATTTAATTTTTTCTAAGGTTATTGTGTTTAGACTTGCATTTAATTTAATTTTGTTCCTTAAGTAATTAAAATTTTATCATAGGTTTAAATTTGATGTGCATTCATGCTGGTGCATATTTTTGTTGGAGTGTGGTTTGAATTCAAATTTTGATTTGAATTCAAATCTTGTTTGAAGTAGAAATAGAAAAGAGGAAAGGAATGGAAAAGGAAGGCCCAAACCCCAACTTCCCAGCCCAAACCCACCTCTCTCTCCGCGGGCCCAGCAACCCCGGCCCTCACCTCGGCCCAACGCGCTCGCTCGCGCCAGCGCCGAAGCCCAGCTGCAGCCCGCCAGCCTCCCCGGCCTGCCCCGCGCCACGCAGCCTGCGTCGCCCCCCCCCCCTTTGCGCCTGACCCCACTTGCCAGCGCCCACAGAGCGCCCGCCCCTTCTCACTGACCGCCCGGACCCACTCAACAGGGTCATCCCCTTCCCCTCGCCGCGCGCACACAACGGAAGCCGCGATCCCCGCCCGAGACCTCGCCGGTTTCCTTCTTGAGCGCGCCCGCCCGAGATCCCGGGCGCCCCCTTTAAACCCACCGAGAACCCCCCTGCTCCCTCCAACCCTAGCCGCCACCCCCACGCCGCTCTGCTCCGCCGCGCCGCACGCCGGCGCTGCCACGGCCACAACGCCCTGCCGCGCCACCGCTCCTGCCGAGCCCCACCAGAGATCCGCCCTGAGCCCAGGGTTCACTCCGAGCTCGCTTGCCCCGATTCGAGCCACGACCGTGCCGGAATCGCACCGGACCGCCGCCGGTGAGTTCCTTGATTTTTTTCGAGCAATTGCTCGCCGTCGTCGCCCCTCCGGCCATCCTGACCCCTCTAGCATCCCCGCAGGAGCTTCCCGAGCCGAACCGCAGGATCCCGAAGCCCGGAAGACCACCACACCGCCCTGTCCGCGAGCTCCGCCCTGACCACGCCGCCGGTACTCGTCGCCGACCACCCCTGGCTGCAGCTCCGGCCGTTTTGGGCCCTCGGTAAGCACCCTCAGGCCATCCCGAGCCTTTTGCGCCTTTTGCCGTAGCCCGTAGCCCCTGGCGTCGCCCAGAGCACTCGCGCCGGCGAGCCTCCGCCGCGCTGACCCGCCGTCGCCGGTGCATCCTCCGCCACAGACCTCCCCGAGCCCAGTAAAGGCCACGGGTGGATCACGCATGACGCGTAGATCCTCCCTGACCCAAGCCTGCTCGATTTCGAGCCCTGGAACGCTAGGACCGCCATCTCCGGCGACTCTGCAGCAGAGCGCCGCCGCGGGAGCGTCGCCTCCGGCGACTCGCGCCGCCGCCCCGCGAGCCAAGGAATCGGATCCGCCCGATTCGTTTTGAACGGCCACGATTAGATCCCGCGCCGATCTGTTCTTAGCCCTTAGATCTAGATCCAGCGGCCAGAAACCGCGCATAACGGTTCGGCCTGGTTTAGTTGCTAAAGAGCCCCTGCACTTTTTGTTATTCAACCCGCCATCCTAGCCAGGGTAGAAGTAATTACGTTAGGGTCCAGTTTTTAACACTTAACCCCCTGGCCTTTCTGGAAATAGAACCCGCCGTCCTTTGCCGCTGTTTTTGCAAGTTAGACCCTAAAGTTTTAGTTTAATTACGTTTTAGTCCCTGGTTTTTGCAGAAAACCCCCTGGAACTTAGTTTTTCTCGCAGATAAGCCCCTAGAACTTGTTTTTAGCCTAGAAAATGCGTTTTAGCTCCGTTTTTAGCGTTCTTTATATCCACGCGATCGTTGTAACGCGTAGAAGAGTTCTAGAGTAGTTTTGTGCGCTGTTTTCATGTATTGTTGTACTGTTTCTTAGTTTTTGTTAGTGTTTGCTTGTATGCTTATTGTTGTGCGTTGTTTTGGCCATGTGTTCATGAGTAGACGTTGATCCATCTGAGGAGCCCCAGTACCAGTACCAGGAGCAGCCGTCTTCCAAGCAGTTTGAGTAGTAGCCAGAGCAGTACGAGGAAGGCAAGTATAACATGAACAACCTATCACTTTTAAATACAATTTCATACTGCATTTTAATACTGTATGCCTATAAGGACTTTCCTAGCCACTTTATATCCTTTATATATACCTTTGGGTTGCATTTTGGTTAGTTGTGCTAGGTTGCTGCGCTACAACATTTTCTGGTCCTTTTTAATTAAATTGATTAATGTTTTACTGGAATTAAATTCTGAGAGTGGCACTCTGTGTGGCTTTAGTGGCTCACTTCTCGTTAAAATTGGCTTTGTTAGAAACATGGTTTAGGGGGCCAGCACGGTGCTTAGTGCTTGGTTGGTCACTCTCCATAAGGACCGGTTCATAGAGCGACAACCTGGGACAACAGCGCTACCACAAGACTGGAATGGGACGGTCTTGGCTTACTAATTAGGCCATTTTGGTTCGGGAGTAACTTACCGACGGGGCATGGGGGGTGGTGAGCTTCAATGGTGGCCAGGCTACGAGGCTGGTCTGTGTGTCTTGTACCCCCTCGAGGTGGTTACCATCGTTGCGGAGCCTGATTCCTTAGCGGTTACACCTTACCAACGTGTCCTTTGTAACGGCCTCGTAGTGAGTCGCTAGTCATCTCACCTAAGGAAGTGTGATGAACAACTGGCGTAGCTCACGACTTGTGGGTAAAGATGTGCAACCTCTGCAGAGTGTAAAACTGGTATACTAGCCGTGCTCACGGTTATGAGCGGCCCAGATCCTCCTTTTGATTAGTGGAGTTATCTCCTTCCGACGAGGGAGGTGCTTCTCGGGGTTACCTTGGTGGCTTGGTTTCGGTTTGGTTCTCAGTAATAGTATGAATAATTCTAATTAATTACTATGTAACTGGGTTAATGGTAATTCATCAACTCGTAGTAAATAGCTTTAATAAAATTTTGCCAACACTTAAAATCTAATGCAGTTGAGTCAGCCAACCTTAGAGCCTCATAGTTTGTGTTATACTTGTTGAGTACGGTTGTGTACTCACCCTTGCCTCTTCTCTACTTTTTCCTCTTGGCTACGCTACTGCTGCTTAGTTCCTGCCGACGCGAGGGAGTTCGTTCAGCGCTACCAGGACTACGAGGACTTCTAGGTGTTCGTCTCCCAGTCGACGTCCCTGTGGCGCCCTGCTTCAGCTTCGGAGAGCTTTATACGTATTTTGTACTTCGCTTCCGCTGTATCAGACATTTTGTCATTATTGTAATAAATAACATTCATATTTCGATTTATTATATCTTATTCGTGATATGTGCTATGATATACTGTTCATTCTGTTGTATATACGTGTGACTTGATCCTGGCACGTATATGATTGCTCGGTTTATGTTCTTTTATAAACCGGGTGTTACATGGCAAAAGGGTTTTCTCAAGTTGAAGGTTTGGATTTTGGTGAAACTTTTGCTCCGGTCGCAAGACTTGAAGCTATCCGCATCCTTCTTGCTTACTCTTCACATCAAAATATTAAGTTATATCAAATGGATGTGAAAAGTGCTTTCTTAAATGGCGTAATTAATGAACTTGTTTATGTTGAGCAACCTCCCGGGTTTGAAGATCCGAGGAATCCTAACCATGTTTATAGGTTGCACAAGGCACTCTATGGGCTCAAACAAGCTCCAAGGGCTTGGTATGAGAGGCTTCGTGACTTCCTAATCATGCAAGGCTTCAAGATCGGGAGGGTGGACACCACGTTGTTCACAAAAGACGTCAACGGGGATCTTTTCATTTGTCAAATTTATGTTGACGATATTATCTTTGGCTCAACTAATGATTCACTAAGCCATGAGTTTGCTACCATGATGTCTAGGGAATTCGAGATGTCCATGATTGGCGAATTGACCTTCTTCCTTGGTTTTCAAGTCAAACAAATGAAGGAAGGGATATTCATCCATCAAGAGAAGTATACAAAAGATATCTTAAAGAGGTTCAAGATGGATGAGTGCAAGCCAATCAAGACACCCATGGCAACCAATGGGCATCTCGACTTGGATGTGGACGGTAAACCGGTTGATCAATCCCTCTATCGTTCTATGATGGGGTCTTTGCTTTACCTTACCGCATCTAGGCCCGATATAATGTTTAGTGTGTGCTTGTGTGCCCGCTTTCAAGCTAACCCAAAGGAATCACACCTTTCGGCTGTGAATAGGATCCTTCGGTATCTCAAGCACACCCCTAGCATAGGCTTGTGGTACCCCAAAGGCGCTAGCTTAGATCTCTTGGGATACTCGGATTCAGATTTTGCCGGAAGCCGTGTTGATCGCAAGAGTACCTCCGGGGGTTGCCACTTGCTTGGGCGTTCTCTAGTTTCTTGGTCGAGTAAGAAACAAAATTCTGTGGCTTTGTCCACCGCGGAAGCGGAATATATAGCGGCCGGTGCATGTTGTGCCCAAATTCTATATATGAAGCAAACCCTTTTGGACTTTGGTGTGAAACTAGATAGGATCCCACTCCTTTGTGACAATGAAAGTGCCGTAAAAATTGCCAAAAATCCGGTTCAACAGTCTCGCACAAAGCATATTGATATTCGCCATCACTTCTTGCGTGATCACGAAGCCAAAGGAGACATATCTCTTCAAGGTGTGAGATCCGAGGAGCAATTGGCGGATATTTTCACAAAACCTTTAGACGAGAGTACCTTTGTTAGGCTAAGGAATGAGCTTAATGTGTTAGATGCGGCAAACGTCATGTAAGTTGCCTTGTCATATAGAAAAATGCATACATATAGGACACTTGTCTAACCATGGTAAGATAGTGATGAGCAAGGGTTTAGCTAGAGGTGGTGGTCCACTTGTTTTCCTCTAGGCTTGAAGAAAGGCTCATCATGAAGAAGCTTCCCGTGGGTTCAAACTTGACAAGTAGATCTTAAATTCTTGTTATGCATTTCTTGTCATATAGATGTGCACTTCATGTTTACTTTACTTTCGCATGAGGTTGTAGTTTGCATTATCATTGCATGCATAAGGGTCACAAAGGAGATCACTTGATGAAAATGAGACTTGTTTCATATACAAGATCTTAATTCATGAAAAGTGAAAAGAGCAAAGTGTTAGGTGCGTTATTGCCTAGTGAGTCATGTCATAATGAGTTTGAAGCTCTCTATCTTCAATATTCCTATGACAAGGCTCATACATTTTATTTGGCGCTTTGTCTCTCTTTGCGACATTTCCTTGTGTTTTAAAAAAAGTTATTTAAGCTAGTGTGCTATCCTATTTATTTTGAGGGGTAAAGTCGCCTATGCAAGTCCATTAACTTGAGTCTATTTGAATTTTATAAGTTTATTGGACTTAGCATAGAAGAGTGAGCTGAGAGAAGGGTTTTCGGGTTCACCGGTTAAACCGACGCTCAATGGATCTATACCCATCGGTTTAACCGGCGTTACTAAGTTTCTGTCTCAGCTCAGTCAAACCAGACGTTCAACCGGCGTATTCAAAAGTCACATCATCGGATCAACCGGTGAACGTAACACAGATATGACCTGTCAATCAACCGGTGTTAGCAGCGTTCAACCGACGAGTTCAAATTGCATATTGTCAGATCAACCGGCGTTCAGATGAATTTTTGCTGGAGTCTCGGGTGAACTAAACCGACACAATCAACCGGCGTTCAAACCCTATACGTCGGATCAACCGGTGTTAACGAAATTCACGGGGCCCACATGTCATATCTCTCTCTCGCCCGCGGACGCTCGTCTCACTTCTTTTGATTTCCCAACTCAACTCGCCGCCGTCGCTTGGTCCGCCTCTCCAGCGCCGCCGATCCACGCCGCCAGCACTATGCGCCGCCGCCGCTCCACACCACCACTGTGCGCCCTGCACGAGATGGTATACGGAGACGCAGATCCACCGCGCAGAGCTATGATTGGCGGGATTGCACCTTCTCACGAGGCGATCTCTCAGTGCTTCCGCCAGCCATTTCCAGCGTCGTATGCCAGAGTACCCAGCTTGCTGACCCCAGAGGCATATGCAGTACACATGGCCCTCCGGAGGACTTTGCTACCGAGGAGTGGCTACCCAGAGGGGTTTACAGGTTTGCAGCAGCTGCTACTACTTCAGATCCTCACTCACGAGCCGTTTGATATAGTTGACTTCATTTTTGCTGAGATCGAGGATGTGATCACTGACGGGATGGGGGTCGTGAGGCAGTTCCCCTATGCACACTGGATCAGCTATATTTGTTCGATGATTGTACCAGCAAAGTCACCTGTCAGCAGTGTGTACCGTCAGGATGAGGCTCCCCGGTTCCCAGTTTACCGACCGACAGCACCACAGGACCGGAGGAGGGGCAGACAGGCCGAGAGAGCTGCCATGGCACAGTTGTCACTAGAGGCACAGGACCGTGTGGTACAGGAGGATGAGGCACTACTAGCTGCCGAGGCACAGCTTCCCGGAGGAGACGATGAGATACACTGGTCTGAGCTTGAGTCAGACTCCTCCGAGGACGTCAAGTACTTTCCTGCAGCAGCCCCAGCTAATCACGACCACGAGGCAGGGGGTCCAGAGAGCCAGCCCCAGAGTCACCTGCTGCTGCTACAGTCATAGAGTCACAGGCGACTCAGCCGTCCGAGCTCACCTCTCTTCTTCAGCAGCTTGTCACTCAGCAGCGAGAGGGCCGGATAGCACAGGAGGAGGCCAGGAGAGCCCATGAGGCTCAGCTTGCAGCGATACAGAGGGAGGCCGCCCGAGAGCGTGCTGCAGCGGAGGAGCGGTTTGTCGGCCTTATTGATCGAGTATCACAGAGGACAGACGCTCAGTTTCAGCAGATGCAGCTGGGCATGATGGCGATGTTCGGGATGATTACACATCTTTATACTCACACCGGACTCGCCCCGCAGCAGCCAGGACAGCCAGGCCTTCAGGGTGTTGGAGCACCTCAGCTTGCAGTCACTCCAGCTCCAGCCCCTACTGCAGCTCCAGCTACTACGTCGACACCGGAGACCACGTTCTCGATGTCCGCACTACTTGGGTCTGCCGGTCGTCCACTCTTCTCACCACTGCCAGCGACTTCACTCTTCCAGGAGTCGCCTACGGCAGTCCAGTCAGTCGCCCTCCCCGTCGTACCACAGACAGTACCTTCAGGGGGAGGAGGAGAGGGTTCTTTACTTCAGCAGTCGACACAGCCAGCAGCTTCAGCACTTACTTCTTCAGATGTTGACACATCTTCTGCTGAGCCGGTTACCACTTCTACGGACCCTCTTCCAGGAAGTGCCAGCACGAGAGCCTCGACGACAGCTACACCCCCAGTGAGTTCAGATCCAACAGGCAATTCTGACCAGCAGCTCCCATCTGTCACCGAGGGTTCACCGTCCGACGACGACGACGATGACGACCCGGACCGCTTCCTTGCCGTGCCACGACAGCCGGATCAGTAGCTCGCCTTTTTGGTGCTTTGATGCCAAAGGGGGAGAGAGTCAGGGGGAGTTGGAGTCAGGGGGAGGGTAGAGTTAGAGAGAGCTCGTAGTTATCAGGACCTTGATGTTTTATTATTATTTGATGTTAGTTCATGGATATATACATTTGTCGCTTGAGTATGCTGTGGTTTGAGACATATCTATGGATTTCGTTTGAGCCGTTGAGCTCTTTGGTCCTTTTTCGAGTTTGCTTGTGTTTATCCTGTTTTATCTTTTTTGCTCTCTCGTTATTTATGTTTGTGTTGTCATCAATCACCAAAAAGGGGGAGATTGTAAGCATCTAGGCCCTCAAGGTATGTTTCGGTGATTAATGACAACCATTATTGTGACTAATGAGTTTGTGCAGCGTAATGAATCATTATCGCTCATTTGGTCATATGTCAAAAGAGGCCCCTCAATTTCATTACTCAAAAAGGCGATCTCGGTATTCAACTCAAGATTATAACAAGACTAAGGATCTTTCTAGTCCTAAGTGTCGTAAGGTTGAGAAGGACACTTAGGTTAGTATAGGTTTTATAGTTTTGTAGTGATCGCACTATTAAGAGGGGTTAAGGCCA
Organism: Panicum virgatum; assembly: GCF_016808335.1. Classification (NCBI taxonomy): domain Eukaryota; kingdom Viridiplantae; phylum Streptophyta; class Magnoliopsida; order Poales; family Poaceae; genus Panicum; species Panicum virgatum. The sequence goes on from NC_053138.1 coordinate 46,525,717, forward strand.
AGTAACTTGAGCATGGACATGGTCAATCAAAAATGGATGCACACTATGGTCACTCAAGTTTCCAGAAGTTCAAATAAGTGGCTTTCAACTTATATCTCAAGAATATTTGGATTTCATTCAAGACTCAAATCAGAAAAGGCAAAATCAGGAAAAAGTATATACACCGGTTTAACCGACGCTTTCATTTTTCTATACGTCGGTTAAACGAAGTCAGCAGAGTCTGGACAAGTCAATACACCGGTTAAACTGACGTGTTTGAATTTAACGTCGGTGCATTAGTCCAGAGTTGGTTTTTCCAGGGTGTTTCAAGGTTCTATACACCGGTTAAACCGACGCTGTTTGAATTAAGACGTCGGTGCAATTGACCAGTGAGATGGTTTTTCCAAGGATTTCAGAAGTTGTACTCACCGGTTAAACCGACGATAGGTTTGAGTTAACGTCGGTGCAGTTGTCCAGAGACTTGGTTTTTCAATTGATCAGTGGACAACTACACTCACCGGTTAAACCGATGATACGTCGGTTAATCTGCCCAAGTTGTAACGGCTAGTTTTCAGAATGGGCAGTTTACACTCATCGGTTAAACCGACGCTGACTATTGGAGGTACGTCGGATTAACCGGCACTACGCAGTTTTCTGGAAGCTTTTCTCTAACGGCTCTATTCGTGTGAGCTGCCTATGTATACCCCTCCAATGGGTCATTTTGCACTCTCTTAACACTAGGCAACATTCATACACTCATACATTGTTGAGAGCCATCTTGAGCTTCATCTTCCACATATTTGTTCATTCAATCAATCAAGAAGCAAGACTAAGGACTTGAGTAGAGAGAAGCTTGTGTGCATCCGTTCTTGGTGATCGGTTCTTGCTCAAGTGAAGGCCCTAGCTTGTTACTCTTGGTGATTGGCAGCACCTAGGCGATCTTGGTGATTGAAGGTGTTTCTTCCGGAGCTTGCCAACGATTGTGGGAGCCCGAAGAAGTTTGTACGTGGCTTGAGCTCCACCACGCCGGGATGGTGAACGGAGACTCTTAGTGAGCACCCTCGTTTCGGTGACTTGAGAGGTGACAAGACTCTTAGTGAGTGTCACAACGTGGATTAGGGGTGTGTGCCAACACATCGACACCACGGGAAAAAATCCGGTTGTCTCTTGCCCACTCTTTACTTTCAAGCACTTATTTTCATGCAATTAATCATGTGCTTGACCTTAGAGATCATAGCTTAGCTCTACTTGCTTAGTTTCATATCTAGTTGTATCTTTATAAGCTTGTGTAGTTTGCTTAGCTAGCCGGTTTGTGAATTGAGCCTTACTAGTATTGCATAGGTTAAGGTTGCTTTACCTTGTTTTAGAAATTTGAAAAAGGCCCAATTCACCCCCCCTCTTGGTCCATCGATCCTTACATGAGAACATAGCAAATACAGAACACAATATGAAACAAATAGAACTTAATATATCCACAGAAGAAAAAATTGTAAACCAAATCGACAAACAATTGTACTCGTTAAAGCACATAGCTTGAGTACAATGAAAGCACATTACAGTTACAGTTGTATACTGAGTACATACCTTGAGCAAGCTCTAGTACATCTATTTTCTTTTCAGTTTCAAGTGACTTCAGAAACTTGTCAGTATCATCATTATTAATAATGAGACGGAGCAAGTCTTCAAAACTTATATTCTGGCCAAGAAAATCCAAACATTCAGTATTATTGTTCATGAAATCCATATTAGCAGCTTCAAATACTGATGAATATCCATTTCATGTACATTAGAAACTATGTTGGGGACTTGTAGCACAGGAAAATATTTCAGGAAATACTGGAAATCCTCTTCAGTAATAGTTGATTCCTTCAAAACTTGGCTTTTCTCAACAAGTCTTGGCAACAAATCTTCTTCTTCTGAATCGGTTTCTTGAAGAAAAGTACAATCCTTTGTAGAGTTTACTTTTGCAAATATATATGATATCACATTATGCAGTGAGGAGCAAATAGCAGGGATGGAATTTGGCATACATGAATGTTTAAGTTGGGTAGACAAATCTGAGAGAAGGTCTTGAATCTGAAAAATGTAAGACAAGTTTGAAACAAATTCGGCAGAAAGAAAGAAAAACATGTATTGACTTGGACAACTTACACTTTCTTCAGTTGTAGATGGGGAAATTCGGTTCACAATATTCTTCACATCATTGTGTATAGTTGTAAAACACTCTTCTACTGAGAAACAATCTTTAAAAGGTGTACAGCATAAATGTTTCATCTGAATGGAAACATTTATAATTAGTTACAGAAACTAATTATAAGCTACAGAAACTTGTTCTTTAGTTACAGAAATTGTTGTTACAGTTTTTCCATGAACTCTAAACAAAGATACAACTCTTATAAGCTACAACTCTATAGGATGTTGTTACAATTTTTCCATGAACTTGTTCTTCAGTTACAGAATCTTGTTCATATAGTGAATCAACTTTGTTCTGAAACATAACTTTGTTGTTCTAGTTATAATAAGTTATTGATGTCTAATAGTAAAACATGTACTGAATGAAGTACAGAATGCATTAAAATGAACTAAAAAGATAACTATGTAAACATCATAAAGTACAATTCTGTACAGTTTAATTAAACACTTACTTGTAATGCACCAAAACTTCCATCTAGAGAATCAACTGAATCGAGTACTGAGATTGCATTGACAACCTTCTGAGACCAAAGATGTAAACGAGGGCATTGCAGTCCTAAGTCAAATGCTGGACTAATGAGGAATTCGAAATAGCAAATCTGAAAAACAAAATAAAATTAGCCAATCCATAAATGTAAAAAAACAAGTTAGAAACATGGAAGCTAATAAATTAAGTAATCCTACAATGACATTTGTCATACCAAAAGTATGTGTAAGCATCCAGCAATGTCATTTCCTTGAATTTTGTCACGATGCTTGTGAAACTTTTCGATATATGATATTAACCAGTCCAAGACAAAGGAACACCAATCCTTATATCTAACAGTTGCAATGTTCAATAAATCTAGGTAATATCTACTGCTGCAAGTTCCTCTTGAATTTGGACAAAGAAATGCAGCCAAAGCCAGCAGGAGAAAAGTTCTTCCAAAATTGCAAGGAGATATCTGAGAAGATATTAGACTTGACAATTCTATGACTGTTTGATTCCGTCCTTTACAAGGATATGATTCTTAAACCACTGATAGGCTTCAAGAGTACCTTTCTTCTGAATAGGTATTGGGCCATCTGGAATTCCCAATATCCTTTGCACGCACAAAGCATTAATTGTGAATGAGAACCCATTTGGAAGTTGAATTGTTCTTGTAGCAGTATCAAAATCATTTATTAGCCAATGAACTAGTTGCAAAGGAATTGTAGGACAAGACAATCCTAGTATATTGCTGAAACCTAGATCATTGACCACTGATTTCTGCTCAGGATTTAGATTGGAGATAGCATCAACAAAGATTTCAATTGAATTTTCTTGAGAGAACACCTGAAATATATGAAAAAAATTCATTAAAATCTTCAATGACAAGGTTCATTTTGTTTGAAAAAAAGGAATAAATAGAAAAGCTTAAAATTACCTTAGATCTTTTGATTGCAGTACCATCTTTACCCACTGTTTCAGGCAAACATCTTTTAGTGTTGACATCCATCTTGTAGACTGAATTCAAAAGAATAAAGGTAAAATTAAAAAAGAATTTGAATCTCGTAATGAGCAAATAGTCCACATTACTAATGTAAACTATTTGATGATTGGCTGTAAACTAATGTAAACTATTGAAAAAAGGCTCTGTATACAGAAGATTGAAAAATAGTGATACAGGTGATACATAACATACATTTGTACCTGTGAATAGGTGTTGACATTGAAAGAAAGTGGACAAAAGTATGATGTGAACTAATTAAAAAAAGGAGGGAACTGTGAATAATGAGGAGGGAACTGTGAAAAAAGAACTGATGAATAAGGAACTAACAAGGTATAACTATTGAAAAAACAATTGTCGCCATTAAAAAATATACACTTATGTTCATTGGAAAACACTAAATAAAAGCAAACAGTTATCATCAGTGCAAGCAAACAAATTAACTGTGTATTTTCAATAAAATATTACAGAGATGTCATTGACTAAGTGAATCACTAACTTGCAAAATTGAACATGCAAAATTAACAAAATCATTAAACAGAACAGAATTAACCCTAACATCAGTGACTATTACATAGATGTCATTAACTAACTGAATCACTATTACAGAGATGCCAAGAAGGGCACCTGAATTCGAAGAAGGGCACAGATGAATCCCCCTGATGAATCAATCAGTCGAAGCATCAGAAAATCGCCAAAGAAACCTCTAACCTGACGAAGTAGAACAAACACAGATGTAAGACGAAATTAGCAAGATCACGAGTAGATGGATTAATCATATATTACAGCGAAAAGTCAAAAAACAAAGGAAATTTCTTATGCTCTTGCCTTTTCTCCATTTCTAGTGATGAGTTGTTCGCGTGAGACTGAGATGGGTTGTCTGTTCGAGCACGGGAAAGGGGAAAGGTAAAAATATCTGTTGGGGCACAGGGAATTACTGATATACCCTTAGCAATTGCATAGAACAGAATAGCTTATAACGTGAAGTACACCCGAAAAGACGTTGGTGACCCTTGTTCCTTTCCGCTCTGCCAAGTAAATAGAAAATCTTTTACTCGCACACGAGAATATCAAATTGGATCATGGATGATGAGGATAAAATGGAGGATTCGACTGCGGGGCCAATTGAATCCCGTCAAATTGGAAAGGTCAGTTTAATGTGCAATTACAACACTATCTGATTGTATTGTTACTATTCTTTTTGCGTGCTTCCAGAACCCAATTGGAATACTTTAAATTTTCTATTCATAAATGCAGATTGCAAGCCATGAAACTGACAGGGGGAGTTTATCAAGACCAAATGCAGGTTCTTCCAGATGCTTTTTACCCAGGAAGATTATGCAATCGCTATGCAGAAAGGTTCGTTTGTTCTCTTTGATAATTGGAAGCTGTTTAATATTAGTTGACATGTTCTCTAGGTGGTCTGTACAAATTCTGGGAGCCCTGCTGAGTGCAAGAGCAAAGAGAATGAAACATCAGTGGCAGTGACCCAAGTTGCTATTGGATCAGAGAGCATGACTTCATCAAATAAGGTTGGTGAAAGATTTTCTTCATGAAGAAATGTACTATTGAAATTTAGTAATTGTTTGGATATAGTGCAATTGGAATTGTAATTTTAAAAAAATTGTTCCATTGTTGCAATTGTAATTTTTAGAACATAGGATGTGAAGATTTGCTGGAGCAAGATGCATTAACCAATGACACATATTGTCCTGGGGATCAAATGAATATGAAGAATTCTGATATAGTCGAAGAAGATTTGGTGGAAGACAGATGTCCAGATGATCTGAATATTACTCTTTCATTTGCAGCAAACTATGAAACAACAAGTGGTTTCAGTGCTGACAATAAATCGGAAGGCAGCAGCGAGATAACAACAAGTTGCATAGAATTTGAGGCCTATAAATCTGTATATGTGCTGCAAATTAATCAAACTGACAATGTTGTAGGATCATTTTGCTCCAAAGAACTGTGATGATGAAAAAACTTCCAGCCTTCAGTCAAATGTAGAACTTATCAGCAAAGTTCAGGTATGTAAAAAAAAGAAACATGACTTGTTTTATGACACTAATCAAATGACAATGTTATGCATTGGATTTGTTTTATGACAACAAACAAAAAGTGTTCACAGCTTCAGATTTGAAACATAACTAATATGTGCAGGAAATTGTATCTATGTTGGAGAAAGATATTGAAATATATGGGAGCCAACCAGGACCAGAAACTGAAGAAAACAAGGGAGAACCAGCTGAAGAAGAAAATGAAGATGATGTTGTGGAATGTGAGGAAGAGGAATACTTTTTTCCAACTCCAGATGAGGTTGAGATTGCAAAAGCACCAGAGGAGGGGATGACATTTAATTCAATTGATGAAGCACAACACTTTGTGAATGCATATGGACAATTATCTGGTTTTGCTGTTGTCAAAGGAAAAAATTATAAAGATAAGAAGATTACTCTTGTTTGCAACCGCTTTCGAAAACCTTCTGATACAGCAAATCCAACAAGGAAGAGGAAGAGATATGGAATACCAAGATCTGGGTGCAAAATGAGAGTGACAGTCTGCATCATTAATGGAAAATGGCAAATGACGGCTGTGGACAACAGGCACAATCATCGTCTAGTATGCAGCGAAGAATTGACAAAAAATTTTCTGAAGCATCGCCATATGTCAGAGCATGAGAAGAATTTTTCAAGGATTCTTCAGTAACACAGGATAAAGCTTCAGAAAATAATGCAGATATTCAGAAAAATGCATGGCACTTTCAAGCTTATGAACTTCACAAAGACTGATTTGAAGAATTTAAGGCAATTAGATAATCAGAAAAGAATTAAGAATACTGATATTGATAGAGCAGTTATGCTAATGAATGATCTTCAAGTGCGACAACCGGGATTTTATTACACAATGCGCATAGATGAAGGTAATACAGTAAGAAGCTTGTTTTGGACAGATGCTGAGTCAAGACTAAATTATGCACTGTATGGTGACTTTGTGTCATTTGATACTACTTTCAGCACCAACAAGTACAATATGCCATTTGCTCCTATTGTAGCCATAAATGGCAATGGAAAATCAACTGTGTTTGGCTGGGCTTTACTAGAAGACCAAAATGCTACAACATTCAAATGGTTGCTGGGCACATTCATTATGGTTATGGGTGGAAAAGAACCTGGAGTTATAATTACTAACCAAGATGCAGCGATGAAGAAGGCTATTGCGGTTGTCCACAGAAATTGCTTTTGGCACATTATGAGGAATGCTAGAGAGAATTTGGCTCCTCTAATAAAGGAAAAGCCAGAGCTAGAACCAGTGCTTGTGAAGTTGATATACTATTCACTGACTGAAGATGAATTTGAGGACGGATGGAAAGAAATGCTTGAGACTTATAAAATCAGTGAAAACATATACTTGCAAATGATGTATAACTCAAGGCAAATGTGGGTCCCAGTATTTTTGAAGAAAGTGTTTTGCCCATTTATTAAGTCTACTAGAAGAAGTGAAGGAATTAACTCGGTGTTTAAGTACTACGTGATGAGAAAAGACACGATTGAAATGTTTTTGGAACAGTACCAACTGTTTCAAGAGGATCAGCAATGTAAAGAATATAAAGGCAGATTCAGCTCGACCGTGCTTGAGCCAAAATACAGTACAAAGCACCCAATTGAGAGGCATTCGGGAAAAATCTACAATAGGGAAATCTATGAGAAGTTTTTGCATCAAATACATTTGGCCGATGCATATATGGTGAAGGAACTGATTAAGGATGAAAAGTACATTGTGAAGAGAATAATTGATTACGATGAGCAGGAATACTACAACAATTCATTCCCTATAGAAGTGGATCTGAAAGCAAACAGATTTGATTGCATATGTTGTAAGTATGACAGGGATGGGATACTATGTTGCCATGTATTGAGGCTGTTCACACAGATTGGTATATACAAAATACCTGGGAACTATATCAAGCAAAGGTGGACGAAAAAATGGAAAGAAGATGCTCTGGAAAGTATGAAGAAAGACAAATTACAGCAGCAATCAAATCAGACTAATGCTGGAACAGATGCAGCGCTAACATATGCAATGATGATGACTAAGAGTGATGATCTGTGTGCAAATCTATGCAAGGATACAGAAAAGTCAAAATATTTTATGGAAATGTTGGAGAGGTTTGAATCTGAAATGGGAAGTGCTAAAAGCACAGAGCAGATAAGTCATTCAGCTTGCAGTATAAGTAAACTGAAAGACCCACCAATTATACCAAACACAAGTGTTGCAAAGGGGAATAGATTGCTCAGAGGATCAGAAAAGAAAAGAAAAGAAAAGAAAAGAAAAGAGCTGGAACAACCGAAAGTGCGACAAGAGGATGGAAGTGAAGCCAAGAAAGCTACAAAGAAACAATCATCAGAACCTAAGAAGACCACTAAGAAGCAGCCTAAGAAGACAACTGAGGGATCTACTAAGAAGACCACTATGAAAGCTACTAAGAAGACGACTGAAGAGATCAGTGGGACAGAGCAGTAAAAAATTATGTACAATAGAACAAATAAATAAATTTGCAATATCTAATTAGTTAATGTACTTTAGTATTATAATATTTATGATGTACTATGGTTCAATGAAGTAGACAGATTACAAACTGAATTCATATGGCTGTTTTGTAGTTCAAGATTGTAATATGTGTTCAGATTACAATATGTGTTCAGATTGTAATAAGTACAACTCTGTAACTGAACTTATTGGAGCCTATATCTTCAGAGATCGTAAGAAGCACTTTTGTAGCATTGTCTCTCATATACAGAGTTGAATCAAAACTTTTTGGATGCTTGCCTTATCTGGGTACATCCAGATTTCATGCTAAAATAAAAATAGAAATGTCGGTGTCCCGACCCGGGGGCCCGGATCCCAACTAGTAAATGCTGCGTGTTTCCTCATCCCAGATGATGATGCAAGAGGAAACACAGTAACGCACGGTTTATCTTAGTTCCGGCCGCGGGGCCGTACGTCTAGCAAAGGGGTGTGCGAGGGCACTGTATTATCTTGCACCCGGAGTGCTTGTAGTAGGGGGTACAAGCGAGGCGAGAGAGGGAGGGAAGCTCCCAAGTCTCTGCTAGAAGAGGGGTTGAACATGGCGAATAGGAATGCCGGAGCGTAAGTGATGATGGATCACGTCAGGAAGCATCTGAGCGTCGTGTCGTGTCCCAGCGTCGTGTCCAAAGGAAGCCTGCCTCCTCCTTTTATAGTCATAAGGAGGGGCGGCGCACATGAGTGGGAGCGTGGAAGTCGTCGTTTTCCCCCGAATCACGGGGTACAGTGGTCGGACACTATAGGGAGTACACTGTAGGAAGGCGGCGTGCGTCGCAGTCATCCTGGATATCGTCCTTGGTCCTGCGAAGATCGCGCCGGTCGTCCTGCCAGCCCTGCAGGTGGCGTGGTTGTCGCTGATGTATGGTCTTCTATATACGGCGCGGTGGCGTTCGGTGGGCCCTACGGACTAGGGTCGTGCATGCACCAGTAGTAGCGGTAGCGGTAGCGGGACGCGTGACAGCCCCGGACCCCCTGGTCGGAGTGCGGGCGTGCACACTAGGAGGTTCGGGGGACACATGGAGGTCCCAGACTCCTCAAAGGGAGGAGGTCCGGGACTCAAGGTGCGTGCTGAGCGCCCCTCTCGGAAGGACACATGACGTCGCCGGACCCCTTCCCCAGTGGGAGGCGGATCCGGATGGTCGGTGTAGGCAGAAAAGTAACGGGAGCAGTGTCGAGCCTGTCTTGTCCCGCGTCGCAGGTCCCACAGTGCTGCTACAGTATCCGGGATGGCGGAGCGGTGACCGGAGTCCGCGGATGGGACCCCGGTCACATCCACTGTGGGAGTGGCGGCCTGACGCCGCCTGTCCTTGGTGCCGTGGCGGAGTGGCTGGACTTTAATGCCTTCATACGGCGAGCGGTTGGGCCGCGGGGCCGTTTGTCCTTTGTGCCGAGGGGTGGCCTCGAGCGAGGCGGAGATTGGTCACCCGCTCGAGGGTAGATCCGCTACCCTCGAGCGAGGCGGAGATTGTCCAGCGGGGCCGAGAGGGACCCTCGAGCGAGGCGGAGATGAGTCACCCGCTCGAGGGGGATGCGAACGGGCCGCACGCTAAACTTCTTTGAGTCCTTTCCTTTCTTCCGAATGGGAAGCAGGCCGTGGGCCTTTGTGGGTCCAGTTGCTTTAACAGGTGTTTGCGTTTTTAAAGTGATCTTGGTACCCCGATTAGGGTGTCCCTAATCGTGGTACCCGACAGTTGCCCCCGAGGCTTTGGTCGAGTCAATGGATTCGGCCAAAGGGTGATTCAGCGATTTCCCCTTTGACGTGATCAGTCAATGCCGCGCACCCGCCAGACGCGCTTGAGCGCCAGCCCGGCGGATGTGACAACACGCCGGTCGGGGTAGTACGCCTGCGGGGGGAGTACTTCGAGGAACGTGCCTCTTTGTTTGTTTGTTTGAAGGACAAGACGTGTCCGCGCGCTGAGGGGGGCCAGGGTGATGGTGGCGCCCGCTGCTTGGCAGCTGGTGCTCCCATCGTGCTGTCCCGCACGTAGGGCCTTGGCCCCGGCGTTCCTGGTTGCTTTGCAGCGCGCCGTTCGAGGGCAGCCAGCTAGAGCCGACACTGCACCGCTTAGCGTCCAGGGGCTCAGCTCCGCTATATTTCATTCGGTCGTGTCTCGGTGTGGTGACCGAGGACAACCTTTGCTCATAGAGCTCTGCATTGTCACGGGCGATACAAGCCTGCGCTCTTCGACAAGCTTGAAGCGTTGTGCCCGGCGCAGCTATAAATAGGGGTCGTGGGGTTTCCTTTCTTCTCCAACCTCCCGGCTCTTTCTTCCAGCATCGCCTAAATCTTGTAATGTTTACTTTGCCTTTTTTGACCGGCCCCCAGATGGGGCGGCCTGGCTTTTTTAGGCTTTTGGCGCTAGAAGAATGCTTGCGAGCGGTGGGGGAATACCGGAGTGGGCGTGCGCTCCATCCCTCAGCTTAAGTGGGATCAGTAGAAGAGCATTGGGCCCGTGGGGTCCTGCTCCTACGATGTCCCCTAGCCTGAAGGGGGATGGAGACGCCTGACCGTGGCGCTGGCGCCAGGTCTGGCGGCTGTTTTTCGCATCATCCCCCCCGGCGACAAGGTTGCTCTCGGGGAGACAGTGCGGAGGGCACTGTCCGCCAGCTTGACCCCCCGCGTGGTCTTCGGTGGAGGAGACGCTACAAGAAGGCTTGCGAGGAAAGCATCCCGCTGGACCCGTGCGGTCTGGGGGCTGTTCCTCGCATCCCTAGCAGCCTGGCCGTTGCATCAGCCAGGGGCTCGGTGCCTTTCTTCGTCACTCGTTCCTCCCCAAGACAGGGAAAATTGCCACGTAGGTGGCAATGTGTTTGTATCTTTCGATGGCTTCGCGCCGGTAACCCTTTGTAATCTTTATTTGCATTGAGCAATAAAGTCCCCTTTCTCCTCTATGGGGAGGATGATCGAGGGTACAGGGGAGAACTGAGAGTTACGACCCTCGAATATGTGTGAAGTCTCCTTCGCGGGGGCGCGTCAGCGCACCCGCGGGTGTAGCCCCCGAGGCCTTGGAGGAGAGTTTGTGCTCGTCCAAGGGCTATAAACGTTGTCCAACTGGGTAGCTTTACTAGGGCGGCCGCCCAGCATCTTTTTCAGCCAGCATCGGCACTCTTTCAGCCGGCCTCGGCACTCTCAGTGCTGGTACAGCGGCCCGGCGTTCAGCTTAACCATCAGGAGAGCGCACGTCAACAGCGGAGGGTTTGGCTAGACACGTGGAGCTTCACAATTGACGGTTGTCGACTTATTCGAGGGTGCAGTTTGAACCGTGGTGTGCGAGGAGCCCCCGAGCCCAGGCCCGTGTGAAGGCATTCAGGGGAACCCTCGACTTCGATTACGACCCTCGTCGCCCTTTCGTAGGGAGGAGGGGTGAAGCGCACCATGCTACCCATGCCCGGGCCGCGAGCTATGGCTGCTTCAGTGAGCTATTAGCGGGTTGTTCAAGCGGATGTCCGTGCCCCGTTCGATAAGGGTTGGCTTGTGGTCCATAGACACGTCACATAAAGCGCTTGCGAAGGTTCGCTAGGCGGGGCTCGGACCCATTCGATAGGGTCCGAGGGCTCGATGCTCTCCCTCAATGGGATCGCCCTTCTAGACACCCTCGACTGGCCTTGAACATTGCGTAGGATGTCTCGGACTCCGCGTTCGAGGGTAGCTTGTATGGCACATCCCTGCAGTCCCTGACTCTGGCGATCTGGGGCACCTGTCGAACCCCCCGAAGGGCCAGGCTTCGAACCCCTGATCAGTAAGGCCTCGAAATGCGATTCCTTCGAGGGTAAGGGACCCCTGAAGGAATATTCCGTCTTGATTTGGAAACGACGCAGAGTCGCGAGTCACGCGCGCCGGTCTTCCGCTGGTGGTGGGCAACGTGGCCCGATTCGTGCGGTGCGGCGTGGGCGCGCCTTTTCAGGTGACAGCCTCGGGTAGATGAAGCGGCATGGGCGACGGCTGACGGATGGGATAGCGCAACAGTCGCGCCGCGCCCGCCGGTTACCGTGCCGCAGTTATTGCTGCGTGTGCGCGTGGGAGACTCCGTGGTCGTGGGGCCCGGCCGTCAGTGACAGCGAACTCTACCGCACTCAATGCAGTAGATTTGGGCTGTGGCGGCGAGCCCGCCCGTCGCGGTGAAATAAAACGAAGAGGAATGGGTTGTTTGGGCTCACCTGGCCATTTCCCTTCATCCCTTTCTGCCTTCTCTGCCTCCCTTGCATCCTGAACCCGTAGCCAAGAGCGAAAAGGAGGAAGAAGAAGAAGAAAGAGAGAGAGAGAGAGAGAGAGAGAGAGAGAGAGAGAGAGAGAGAGAGAGAGCACCTTAGCCATCCCAGAGCCTTCGCTCCCACATTCCCCCTTGAATTGAAGAAATGTCAGACATCCAGGAGACTTTGCCATGGGGGAAGTCCTCCGCCACCGTGGCAGTCCTGGAGCAGCTGGTCGCCGACCGGCTGCTGCCGCGGAACTCCGAGTCGGGGGCGCCGGCGTGGATTTCCCCGCACCCGGACAAGACCGAGCCAAAGCCCCCGCAAGGCTACGTCATGAGCTTCGTGCACCTCCACGAGCGAGGCTTCGGCGTCCCCGTCAGCAGGTTCATGAGGGCTTTGTGCGAGTACTACGGAGTGGAGCAGCACAACTTCAGCCCCAACTCCATCTCACAGGCGGTGGTCTTCGTCGCCGTCTGCGAGGGGTACCTCAGCATCGAAGCCCACTGGGACCTCTGGATCCATCTGTTCCGCGCCGAACTCTTCGTCGAGAACGCGCAGGGCCAACCGAGGCGGTTCGTGCGCGCCGGCGGCCTAACGCTCCACGTCCGCCCGACACGGAGGAATCTTTACATCTTGAGCAAGATGACGACGAACAACGCCGGGTGGAATCGAGGGTGGTTCTACCTTCGGAACTACAGGGGCGCGCTCCCGACGTTCACTAACAGAGTTCTCCGGGAGCGACCGCCGAAGTGGGACTGGGGGGTGTCGCCCCCATCGCAAAAAGCCAAGCTCGAGGGCCTTACCGACGCGCTGGCGCGTTTGGCGAAGAAGGGGCTGACGGCAGCGGCCGTCATCGCGAACTTCCACCGGCAGAGGGTTATCCCTCTCGTGGAAAGGGCCCTGCTGATTTTCGAGCTCACCCCTGGGAGCCAGGTGGAGGGCTCGAGGACGTCGAACAAGCTGCTTTCCCACACCACCGCCGCCCGGAGGGCGAAGTACGCGGTGGCGGAGTTCCCTCAAAATCCCGAGGATCTCTGGAGGATCAAGATGCACCCCGAGCCGGGGTACATTTCTCTGGTAAGTTTTGATTTCGAATCCGTTGTGTGTTGTGTAGTCCCCTTTTCCTGACCCCATCTCGGGCGTGCTTTGCAGGGGTTGAGGTGCGGCACCTCGAAATCCCCGGTCCCGGAACAACGCCTGATCAATCGCCTCCACGCGGAGAAGATGAAAATGCGGAAGGACGCGGCGGAGGAAAAGGAAGAGGAAGGCGAAGCACGACAAGGCGTGCAAGCTCGCTCGCGCGGAAGGGAACCCGCGGCCCGCCACGCCCGAGTCCTCGGAGGAGGACGAGGAGGTGGCCTCGGATACCGAGGACCATGCTCTGAGGAGAGACGGGGCGGCAGCAGGTGCGAGCCCCCCACCGTTCTACCAGTGGGACGATGACGAGGGGGCGCCCGTGGTGCCGGAAGAGATGAGGGCCGTGGCGGAGTCATCGGCGAATCCCTCCCTCGAGGGTGCGGAGCGGGAGTCATCCCCGCCGGCAGCCGGTGAGGAGACGCCTGCGCCCCAGGTGCTGATCCATGGCGATGAGGCTGCGGCGGGCGAGGAGTCGTCCGTGCTGGCAGCCTCGAGCCACCAGGCCGACACGAGGGGGGCGCCCTCGGGGCAGTCTTCGAGGGGCGGCACGGCGACTCGGGCCCGAAGAAGCGCCACGAGGAAGCGGAGCATGAGTGCTCGATCTGGGTAAGTAATTTTGACTTCGTTTTTGTTGCGTGTTTGGTGCATTTCTCGATCCTGTTGTCCTCAACTCGTGTTCCTTGATTTCCAGCCCCGGGGCCGTCCCCAAGGATGAGGTGCAGCTTGCCCCGGCTAAGGCCCTCAAGACCGGGGCACGCAGCACGCCGCACACGGCGCCGCAGCCCCTGCTTGCCATGGACCTCGAGGCTGCGGCCGCGACGCTACGGGAGGCCGTGGCTCGAGGGGCCCAGGCGGCGCAACAAGCTCGGGCATAGGACGAGGGCGACGCCGGCCAGAGCGGTGCCGAAGCGGCCGTTCAGGCTGACGACGCTGAGGAGACCGGCCGGGGCGGTGCCGGTGGCGCCGCCCAGGTAGTTATTGAAGTTGAGGCCGGTCAGGGCGACGCGGCCAGCACCGCCCGACCGGATACGGGAGGAGAAACTGGCGGGGGCGTGCAGGAGCGCCCTGCCGGCCAAGCAGAGGAGGACATCCTCGTCCCCGAGCCCCCGAGGGCCGAGGGCGAGGGCGTCACGGAGGAAGAGACGGCGCAAGGGGCGCCAGTGGTGGAAGGAGCCCCCATCTCGGAGCCCACCGAGGCCCGGGACGAGGGTATCGTCGCGGTAGTGCCCGTGCCAACGGCGCAAGGGAGCGCGGCGGCGGTGGTGGAGCTGCCGGACAGCAGCGAGGAGTACGGGGACTCGATGGACATCGACCCCGCTGATGCGGCAAGCGCCGCCGCGCACATCGCCGAGTTCGCGTTGGCCAGCGCGGGCACGCTCGAGGCGGGGATGTCCGAGGGGGGCCATCTCGGGGCGATCGTCCCGTCCGGGGTCCCCTCGGAGTTCCTCCGCAAGGAGCAAGAGGTGGAGGAAGCCTGGAACGCACAGATGCGCGTCGGTCGCGAGATCTTGCAAGCCCTCGACCACGCCTTCCAGCTCAACCAGAATGCGGATTACCAGGTCAGCCAGGTAAATATTTCCCCCCGAAAATTGCTCGGATTCGGTTGAACTTTAACGTGTCTTTACCCACGTCTTTCCTCTTGCAGCAGCTGAGGGACATCTCGCGCGAAAAGAGCGCTGAGATGACCCGGATGTACTCCCAGATGAGCCAGCTCGGGCAGCACAATGCCGAGCTGGTGCTCAAGAACATCGACGCCAACACGAAGATGGCGGATCTGGGAGCGCGTCAGCAGGCGCTGGAGGAGGAGCTGGCGCGGGTTACCGATGAGCGGGATGTCCAGAGGGCGGCAGCGGAGCAGAAGGCCCGAGAGGCCGAGGCGCAAGCTGCCGAGCTGCAACGCCTTCGGACGGCGCTCGAGGAAAGGGCTCAGGAGGCTGAGGCGTAGAGCACCGAGCTGCAGCCCCGCAGCACAGCACTCGAGCAGCAGAAGGCCGAGCTCCTCCACAAGGAGGTGGCCGTAGTTGCGCTCACCAGAACTCTCCGGGAAAAGGGTGAGGCCCTCGAGGAGAAGGAGGTGGCCCTCCAGAACGTGGGGGCCACCTTTAGGGAGAAGGAAGCCTTCTTGTCCTCGCTCGAAGAGGCCGCCCGAGCCCAGAGGGAGGAGGCGCAGAAAAGTATAGCGGGTAAGTACCATTGAGTTTTTGTTGGTTTGTTTCTTTTCGTAGCTGACGTTGATTTCCTTTGCTCAGAGCTGAGGCAGAAGGTGGCGGATGAGACCGCGGCAAAGGAAGCGGTCCACACGGCGCTCACGGCGGCGCAGATGGAGTTTGCTGAGCTGGAGCAAACCGCCGTGAGCGTGTGTCAAGAGCTCGAGGGGGAGGGTGCCGTCTCGGGCAGTTCAGTGATCAGCCGCCTGCGCGCGCTAGGCGGTCGGATTGCCGAACACACCAAGAGCACCTTCCGTCTCGGTGTCCTGTGGGCTCTCGCCGTGGCCTCGGCGCATTACCTCATGGATCTCCAGAGGGTGTCGTCGGGGTACGTCGTTCCCGATGATGCTGATGCGGACACTGCGTCGGCCATCATGGACGAAGCGGACGCAGCCGCAGAAGAGTTCGCCACCGTCCTCGCCGAGAAGCTCGAGGCAGACATCCCTCCCATCGCTGAATTCGATGCCACTGAAGACCCGCAAGGGGGGGATGGTAGCCTGTAGGAAGTCTGGGCCTCGAAGCCCATGTAAATAGATTAGTGTTTATCATAGTCGCACTTTGTAATCGCACCTTATGAATATAAGAGATTTATTTTCGTTAAATCGACTATGTGGCCCATCGAGGCCTTTGTGCGTTCGAGCCTATGTTTCTTTACTTTATTTCTGTGTTCTTCGTATGCGACTTAGATGAACGTCTGCGAGGAATTTCGCGTACATAAGCAACGTAGGCGTGGGGTGGTGAGGGGGGTGCCATATCCCGGAGGCATAGGCGGCCCCGCGACTCGGCCGGCCCCGTACCGTAGTGACTTACGCCTCGCGTCCGTTTTTTCCAAGGATATGAGAAGCTTAGGGTCGAGATGGAAATATTTCGAAAAAACATCGGCGATTTTTGGGGACGTTCGGGGGTTCCCCCCGTAGTAGCCCCCGAGGGAGGCTCGGCTTTGCCGAGGGTAAGGCCGAGTATACCTCAGTGTTCGTGCGCATCCGAACCTTCGAGGGCCCGGAAGGTTCCCAAAAATAAACAAGCAAAGCGTACTTCTTTATTATTTCGGGAAATTGAAAATGCGGGCACAAACAATGTACAAAAAGCTCGAAATTCTAAGGATAGAAGCGACGTAGCTATTGTATGTTCCAAGCGTTGGTGAGGACTTCGCCTTTGTCGTTCGCCAGCTTGTACGTGCCGGGTTTGAGCACCTCGGCGATTATGTACGGTCCTTCCCAAGGTGGTGAGAGCTTGTGGCGGCCCCTATTGTCCTATCGAAGCCTTAGCACTAAGTCCCCTTCGTTGAGGTCTCGGCGCCGGACCCTCTGCGCTTGATACCTTCGTAAGGACTGCTGGTAGCGCGCAGAGTGGAGGAGCGCCACGTCTCGAGCCTCGTCCACTTGGTCCAGTGAGTCTTCGCGAGCTCGCTGGTTTTGCTACTCTTGGTATGCCTTGAGCCTTGGCGATCCGTACTCCAAGTCAGTGGGGAGAATGGCCTCGGCGCCATAGACGAGGAAGAACGGGGTAAAGCCCGTGGCTCTGCTTGGAGTCGTCCTCAGGCTCCAAATGACCGAGGGTAGCTCTGTGAGCCACCTCCGGCCAAATTTGTTCAGCTTGTTGAAGATTCTCGGCTTCAGTCCTTGGAGGATCATGCCATTGGCACGCTCCACTTGCCCATTCATCTGTGGGTGTGCCACAGCCGACCAGTCCACACGTATGTGGAAGCTGTCGCAGAATGACAAGAACTTCTTGCCTGTGAATTGGGTGCCGTTGTCGGTGATGATCGAGTTCGGGACCCCAAACTTGAAGACGATATCGTTGAAGAATAGAACTGCTTGCTCGGATTTGATCTTGCCGATGGGTCGAGCCTCGATCCACTTGGAGAATTTGTCGACTGCCACCAGCAAGTGGTGAAGCCCCCAGGCGCCTTCTGCAGCGGACCGACGAGGTCCAGTCCCCACGCAGCGAAAGGCCATGTGATGGGGATTGTCTGCAGAGCATGGGGCCGGGAGATGTGTTTTTCGAGCGTAGTACTGGCAACCCTCGCAGGTCCGCACAACGTCGATGGCGTCGGCGACCGCGGTGGGCCAGTAGAAACCTTGCCGAAACACGTCACCAACGAGGGTGCGCGGCGCGGCATGATGGCCGCAGATGCCGTCATGAATGTCGCTGATCAGCTCCTTGCCCTTGGGGGCAGGGATGCATCGCTGCATAACGCCCGAGGGACCGCGCTTGTATAGCACATTGTCGATTAAGGTGAAGGACTTGGCCCGCCGAGCGAGGCGCCGCGCCTGGGCGCGGTTCGAGGGTAGGATCCCTCAAATCATCCAGTCGAGGTACTGGACGCGCCAATCTTGCGAAGTTGGGGCCTTGTCAACTTCCATTGCCTCGGCCTCGTCCACGGAGGTGGTCCCGAAGTCAATGTCCATGGTCTCGACCTCGTCCGCCGGGGGGTTCCCGCCAGAGGGCCGAGCGGACGAGAGGCCTGACTCCGTCGGATCCTTGAACTCGACGGAGGGCTTGGTGATGTCGCGAGCGAAGATGTTCGGGGGGACAGTGGTTCGCCCCGACGCGATCTTGGCAAATTCATCGGCGTCCTCGTTGTACTTGCGCGAGACGTGATTGAGCTCTAGGCCGTCGAACTTGTCTTCGAGGCGGCGCACTGCATTGCAGTACGCCTCCATCTTCGGGTCATGACAGCTAGACTCCTTCATGACTTGATCGACGACGAGTTGAGAGTCCCCGCGTACGTCGAGCCGCTTGATGCCAAGCTCGATGGCGATGCGGAGGCCACCGAGGAGGGCCTCGTACTCCGCCATGTTGTTCGAAGCAGGGAAATGCAAGCGTATCACGTACCGCATGTGTTCTCTGAGGGGTGAGATGAAGAGGAGGCCGGCACCGGCGCCGGTTTTCATCACCGACCCGTCGAAGTACATAGTCCAGCATTCGCTCTGGATTTGTGGCGAAGGTAGCTGAATGTCCGTCCATTCAGCCACGAAGTCGGCCAAGATTTGTGACTTGATTGCTTTGCGGGGGGCGTAGGTGAGAGTCTCTCCCATCAGCTACACAGACCATTTGCCAATTCTACCCTCGGCTTCCCGGTTGCGGGCTATCTCTGCCAAGGGGAAAGACGAGACCACGGTGACGGGATGGGCCTCGAAGTAGTGCCGCAGCTTGCGCCGAGCCAAAACCACTACGTAGTGCAGCTTTTGAATCTGCGGATAGCGTGTCTTAGTTTCAGACAACACCTCGCTGATGTAGTACACCGGCCGCTGGACGGGCAGAGCATGACCCTCCTCCTGTCTTTCGACCACGATCACTGCGTTGAACACTTGGGTCGTCGCAGCTATGTACAGATAGAGGGGCTCGCCGTCCGTGGGTGGTGTGAGAATGGGAGCGTGAGTAAGAGATGCCTTCAGCCTTTCGAGGGCTTCTTGAGCTTTGGGGGTCCACGTGAAGCGCTCGGTTTTCCACAAGAGTCGATACAGGGGTAAGCCTTTCTCGCTAAGACACGAGATGAACCGGCTAAGGGACGCTAGGCATCCCATGACCCTCTGTACCCCCTTTAGGTCTCGTATCGGTCCCATCTGAGTGATGGCCGAGACTTTGTCAGGGTTGGGTTTGATGCCCCGCTGGGAGACAATGAAGCCCAAGAGCATGCCTCGAGGTACCCCGAACACGCACTTCTCGGGGTTGAGTTTCACCCCTTTGGCCCGTAAGCAACCAAATGCGATCCTGAGATCGGCAACCAGGTCGTCCGCCTTCCTGGATTTGACAACGATGTCATCAACATATGCCTCTACGCTGCGCCCGAGATGGTCACCGAAAACGTGGAGCATACACCGCTGGTATGTGGTTCCGGCGTTTCTGAGGCCAAAGGGCATCGTAACGTAGCAGTACATGCCGAAAGGTGTGATAAAAGAAGTCGCGAGCTGGTGGACTCTTTCATCTTGATTTGGTGGTAACCGGAGTAAGCATCAAGAAAGGACAAAAGTTCACACCCCGCAGTAGAATCTACAATCTGATCAATTCGTGGTAAAGGAAAGGGAACCTTCGGACATTTCTTATTTAAACTAGTGTAATCTACACACATCCTCTAGTTTCCACTCTTTTTCTTTACTAATACTGGATTAGCTAGCCACTCGGGATGGAATACCTCTTTGATGAATCCGGCCACCAGAAGTTTCTGCAACTCCTCGCCGATCGCCCGGCGCTTGAGCTCGTCGAAGCGGCGCAGGCGCTGCTTCACCGGCTTGGAGTTGGGTCGGACATCAAGGGAGTGCTCGGCGACCTCCCTCGGTATGCCAGGCATATCCGAGGGGCTCCACGCGAAAATGTCAGCGTTGGCGCGGAGAAAATCGACGAGCACCCCTTCCTACTTGCTGTCGAGGGTGGCGCTGATCTGCAACGCCTTGTCGTCGTGTTGGCTCGGGTCAAGGGGCACCTTCTTGATGCCCTCGGCGGGTTCGAAGCTCCCGGCGTGTCAGTGCGTGGAGTCCAAGGCCTCGCTTGCCATTTTGTCGAGGGTGGCTGCGAGGGCCTCGTCCTCCGCATGAGCCTCCGCGTGCTCAACACACTCGACGTCGCACTCGTAGGCGCGCTCGAACGAAGAGCCGATGGTGATGACGCCCTTTGGACCCGGCATCTTCAGCTTGAGGTAGGTGCAGTTGGGGATAGCCATGAACTTGGCGTAGCAAGGACGACCAAGGATGGCGTGATATGATCCTCGAAACCCCACCACCTCGAAAGTGAGCACCTCCTTGCGGAAGTTGGCTGCTGTGCCGAAGCACACAGGCAGATCGATTGGGCCGAGGGGTTGGACTCGCTTCCCCGGCGCAACGCCATGGAATGGCGACTTGCTGGGGCGAAACTTGTCCAGTCCGATCCCCATGAGCTCCAAGGTGTGGGCGTACATGATGTTGAGGCTGCTGCCTCCGTCCATGAGCCCCTTGGAGAAGCGGGTGTTGCCGATGATGGGGTCGACAATGAGTGGATACCGTCCCGGATGCGGGACGTAGTCGGGATGGGCCTCGCGGCCAAAGGAAATAGTGTCCTTTGACCAATCGAGGTAGGATGGCGTGGCCTTGGTGATGGAGAAGACTTCACGGCGCTCACACTTGCGCTGCCGAGATGTCATGTTCGTCGTTGCTCCTCCAAAGATGAAGAAGGCGTTCTCCACTGGGGGGAACTCGTCATCTCCACCTTTGTCGCCAGCATCCTTCTTCTTGTCTTCATCGCGATGCGCGACACGGTTGTAATACTTCTTGAGCATTTCGCACTGCTCGAGGGTATGATTGACCGGGCCCTTGTGGTAAGGGCACGGCTTCTTAAGCATGTCGTCGAATTGGCCACCACCGCCTCGAGGGGGGCCTCGAGGTCCTTTGTGGTCTGGGGCGGCAGCGAAGGCCTCCTCGGAGTCCTCTGCCTGCCCCGACCCGCGCTAGATCGGTGGGACCGGCTTCTTTCCCTTCCTCCCCGCTTCTGTTTCTTAGCGGGGGCATTGGGCTTGACATTGCTACCCTCCGCGGGCGCATCGTCCTTGCGCTTGCTCGATTTGTCATCGAAGATGGCACCAACAGCCTCCTCGCCGGCGGCGTAGTTGGTGGCGGCGTCGAATAGCTCGTTGGTGTTAGTCGGGCGGCTTCTCGCGAGCTCATGCACCAGGTTCCTGCACGTCGTACCCTCGAGGAAGGCATTGATGACCTCGACGTGGGTGACGCTGGGGAGCTCGGTGCATCGCTTGGAGAAGCGCCGCACGTAGTCGCGCAGGGACTCACGGGGCTTCTGGCGGCACCACTTGAGGTCCCAGTAAGGTTGCGGAAGGTTGCGGATGATGACCAACACCCAACACCCTCGAGGAAGGTTGCGGATGATGACCGCGTCCTCCATCCCGCCGCCTAGCTGGCACGCTAGGTAGTAGTCGTTGAGCCAGACTGCAGGATCAGTCTCGCCCGAGTACTTGACGAGGGTGTTGGGTTGTCGAAAGCGCGGGGGAAAAAGATGCAGTTCGGATCTCCCGGCTGAACACCCGGGTGCCCGGAGGCTCCGGGGACTCACCCCTGTCGTGCTCGGGGTTGAAGCGTCCACCCCGTCGAGGGGTGTACCTCCTACCGTCAATGACGTTGCGGGCGTCGCCGTTGCCAGCGTGCCTGCGAGTGTCACGGATTCGCTCCCTTACGGGAACTCTCCCGATGCGCTCGTGCACCGAGGGTGCCTTCGCACCGGGCGCTACGGCTGCCTTGCCCTTCCCTGCTGGTGGTGTGTGCACAGAAACCTCGCAGTCCTAGTGCGCAGTCCCACCAGGCTGCACCGGGGCTTTCGAGCGCATACGAGACGCAGAACTCTCGGCCTGCTGCACGGCAGCTTGCTCGATGAGCTCCTGTGCCTCGCGGCGCTGGTTGCGGCCCGAGGGCGTTGATGGCTCGGGCATAGCTTGGAGTAGGTAGGCCGCAGCGATGAGTTTTTTCGCCGGCCGTTTGCAGTTCCGGAGGTTTGTCGACGTTGTCGTTGGCTAGGATCCGCTCCCGAGCGACACGTCCCGCCGCCTGGGCGTGTGCACCACGCGCGGTACGCTGCTGCTCGAGCGCGGTGCGCAGCTCCTGGGTTTGCTGACGCTGCTCGTCGAGCTTGACTTGAAGCTCCTTGAGCTGCGCCAGCTGAGCCTGCCATGCCACCGATCTTGACGAAGAAGAGAGGGCTGCAGGTGGCACCACCGGTTGGATCGCCTGCGCGTCCGCCCCGCCGTCCCCGTCGTTGCTCGGGGCGTTGTCGTTTTGCTCGTCCGCAAGATCTGCCATGAAGCACTCCCGGGCAGGATCGTAATCCCCCTCGCTGGAGTCTTCGGAGCAGGTGAGGCAGTAAGCCGTCGCCAGTTGGAAAGAGCGGAGAGCGTCGGGGTCGCGGACCCTGGAGTAGTCCTTGGCCTCCTCGGCCATGAAGTTGTTCATGAAGAAGTTGACGTCATCGGCGATTGAGCTCACCATCTCGGGGTAGGATTCGTCGGGAGATGATGCGATGAGGTTGCAGATTGGCAGAAGATGACGACCCGGCAGATCCTCATGCTCGGTGAAGCTAGTGCCGATTGAAGAGAGGTAGGCGGCAGCGTTGCGCATCCCCAAGGGGAAGGGCGACGGCGAGGTCGAGCCCCCCTGGGAGACACTGGTGCTATAGTAGATGTTGGTGCCGGCGCAGATGACGCCGAGGCACGTGATGACGAAACGGCGACCCCGTTGGTCATGATGCTGAGTTGTGACATGCCAGCCTCGAACCACGTGGGGGAGTTGTGGCGTGCCGCACGACACCGCTTCGCGCGTGCTTGTCGTGATCGCTGACCCGAGCGCCTGTTGCGCCGGGCTGGTGAAGTCGGAGTGACGGGATTGCGTCCGGGCGAAAGGAGCTGCATGAGGTAACCGTTGCCGGTTGCTCTGAACTTGAGACTCCCAAACCAGATCACTCGTCCCGCGGGAAGCGGATCCGAAACACCCATGGGGTATGGGTTGGATCTACCCGCCATCCCTGGAGATCAAATGGGAAAAAAGAGAGAAAATGTCACGCAGCAGCCCCCCTACCTGGCGCGCCAACTGTCGGTGTCCCGACCCGGGGGCCCGGATCCCAACTAGTAAATGCTGCGTGTTTCCTCGTCCCAGATGATGATGCAAGAGGAAACACAGTAATGCACGGTTTATCCTGGTTCCGGCCGCGGGGTCGTACGTCCAGCAAAGGGGGTGTGCGAGGGCACTGTATTATCTTGCACCCAGAGTGCTTGTAGTAGGGGGTACAAGCGAGGCGGGAGAGGGAGGGAAGCTCCCAAGTCTCTGCTAGAAGAGGGGTTGAACGTGGCGAATAGGAATGCCGGAGCGTAAGTGATGATGGATCACGTCGGGAAGCATCTGAGCGTCGTGTCGTGTCCCAGCGTCGTGTCCAAAGGAAGCCTGCCTCCTCCTTTTATAGTCATAAGGAGGGACGGCGCACATGAGTGGGAGCGTGGAAGTCGTCGTTTTCCCCCGAATCGCGGGGTACAGTGGTCAGACACTGTAGGGAGTACACTGTGGGAAGGCGGCGTGCGTCGCAGTCATCCTGGATATCGTCCTTGGTCCTGCGAAGATCGCGCCGGTCGTCCTGCCATCCCCTGCAGGTGGCGTGGTTGTCGCTGATGTATGGTCTTCTATATACGGCGCGGTGGCGTTCGTTGGGCCCTGCGGACTAGGGCCGTGCATGCACCAGTAGTAGCGGTAGCGGTAGCGGGACGCGTGGCGGCCCCGGACCCCCTGGTCGGAGTGCGGGCGTGCACACTAGGAGGTTCGGGGGACACGTGGAGGTCCCGGACTCCTCAAAGGGAGGAGGTCCGGGACTCAAGGTGCGTGCTGAGCGCCCCTCTTGGAAGGACACGTGACGTCGCCGGACCCCTTCCCCAGTGGGAGGCGGATCCGGATGGTCGGTGCAGGCAGAAAAGTAACAGGAGCAGTGTCAAGCCTGTCTTGTCCCGCGTCGCAGGTCCCACAGTGCTGCTACAGTATCCGGGATGGCGGTGCGGTGACTGGAGTCAGCGGATGGGACCCCGGTCACATCCACTGTGGGAGTGGCGGCCTGACGCCGCCTGTCCTTGGTGCCGTGGCGGAGTGGCTGGCCTTTAATGCCTTCGTACGGCGAGCGGTTGGGCGGCGGGGCCGTTTGTCCTTTGTGCCGAGGGGTGGCCTCGAGCAAGGCGGAGATTGGTCACCCGCTCGAGGGTAGATCCGCTACCCTCGAGCGAGGCGGAGATTGTCCAGCGAGGCCGAGAGGGACCCTCGAGCGAGGCGGAGATGAGTCACCCGCTCGAGGGGGATGCGAACGGGCCGCACGCTGGACTTCTTTGAGTCCTTTCCTTTCTTCCGAATGGGAAGTAGGCCGTGGGCCTTTGTGGGCCCAGTTGCTTTGACAGGTGTTTGCATTTTTAAAGCAATCTTAGTACCCCGATTAGGGTGTCCCTAATCGTGGTACCCGACAAGAAAGAAAAAAGAAACAAAAGTAAATGAGAAACAAAAGTACTACAGAGTTGAATCAGATCAGGGTATATTAATGGCTGAGAAAAATGCAAGACTCTCTTCCTAATACAAACAGAGAAGGCTTAGAAATAAAAAAATAGCATATAAGAAATATTATACATAACCAGGATGAACAAATATATTGGATAACATAATTCTTCAACAACTGCAGATCCCAATATTACATGAAAATGATAAATCACAAACTAAATACAAAAGTACTGATGATTACATATAAGCAACTGTTTCCAAGTTCAGATGACAAATAAACTGATCCTTGAATTAAACTAGAACTAGACACATACCCTAAACAAACTAATGATAACTTAACGAGTTGATCAGCAACTGAAGCAATTAATGTGTAGATAACTCTTCTGTTGGCCTGCAGCGGAGTGTAGATTGTAGGTCTTCAAACTAGTTCATGTAGATGATTGTCCCAGCATACATTAGATCATTGACTGCTGGGTACACCATATCTACACGAAAAAAAGATACAATCTGTCCTCCAAAAGCAACCATACGACCATGAAAATCACGAACATGAGCCAGGTTGTCAAAGACAACATAGAGAGAACCATCGAAATTTGCAGAAATACGGTAGCCAAGAGGGCTTCACATCATGGAATGAACCACAAAAACAGCAAGCCAATGTCTATCATACCCATGACCAATAACATGAATCCTCATGAGATTGGTTTGGCGACCAAAACCAATGCCAAAAAAACCTGTCACTGAAAGTGCAAGATGGGCTTCTGTATCCCTGACACCTGCCATGTGCAGAACTGGTCCTCCTCCAGCATTGTGATGAATCAGTGGAGCGATACCTTGGGGAAATCCACCGCCATAGCCATCTCCATGATGCGCTGCCATTTTTGCAGAACTGAAGTTGACGAGCAATGAGTATTAAACTGCTCGTTGCCTCACGCAAAGGCGAGCGAAACAGAGAAAAAGACTGGTGGTTACCTGGGAGATGCTTCCAAAACTCCAGAAATGCACGGGGAAGAGCCGGCGATGGGGATGAGAAAGACAGTTGGACTCTAATTAGCGTGCTTGTAGAAAAGCTCGCTTTGCAGGGAAGGGGAGGGAAAAATAATGACCAGCGCGAGGATAAAAGACGGCGTGGGAGTAAGGTGCAGTTAATGAAGTAACCGACTAGTGCATTCATGGGTAATCACACTTGTGAAAATAAAAAAAGAAAAAACATAATATGGAGAAAGTGTGCAGTTAATAAAAGTGTGGTTACGTGGAGATTTAGATTGATATAGAGTTAATTAATAATTCAAGTTTATTAGAAAAAACATAAAGGTAACCATTTCTGTCATTTCATGAATTATCAAGTCATTACAGAAAAAAAGAAAGTCATAAAATTTTCTGGGAGCAGTTGTTCTAAGGAAAGAAAATTGTGTTCGCAATGATATTTAATTTGTTCGTTTATAATCATTTTAAAATTCTGATGCATAAGCAGTTACAGCAGAAGTATTACTTATTGTACTACTATGAAAAGAATGTTACCTGAAATATGTTGTCTGCATGTTATATATAGATATAAAAAATGGTAGAAAAAAATGTGCTAACGCAAGAGGTACAAGTAAAATATGTTGTCTGCATGTATTAAAAAACTTTGTAGCTGAACACAAATCTGAAACTTTGAAGTATGTAAATGATTACAAATTTCTGGAACTTAAAGAGTAGCAGTAGCAGCAGGAGTAAAAAGAAAAACGACCATTAATGTTCAACTACTTTGAAAAACACTGTCATGTTTTCCTAATCCTAAACTCTCAATTTTGAACTTTTTCAGATACACTATTCTTTATTGTAGATTTGTTGAGCTCTGAATTGAACATGTTGTATGCCACCATCTTTCTATACTTCAATGCATCATTTTGAAAAAAAAAAGAAACAATAAAACATATTAAACTTGCTGAAAAAAATGAAAGCAAGTGATTAAACAAACAAAATTTAAAAGAGCTTACATGATTAAATAACTTGGACACATAACCATTCCAGTAGTTCATCAACATCATAACAAAGATTCCACAGTCATTCCTGGAATGAATATAAATGTAGTTAATGCATAAAAATAAAACACAATTATATGATAGTTTGAAGAAAATAGAAAGAAAGAAGCTTACTTTTGAAACAATGAGTGGCTGTGTTTTGGGCATCTTGGTATGACAAAATTATAATTCTGAAGATCCCTATCACAAATTTGAGCAACTTTACAAGTTCTCTGGAGATTGAATACCTGGGTGAAAAAATGGATGTCAAACAATTTTAAAAAGAAAGGCATATTAAAAGATGGCATAAAAAAAGGATAACAGTACCAAATTATCTGCAACATATTTCATAGTATTATGTGGCAAGACAGTTTCGGATGTGCGAATCACAGGATTGAGAAACTGAACTTGCTTCAATATGTAGTCGAGACAGATAAGGATCCCGTGATCATTCATAATTATGGGAAACATCAGCTACAAAAAAAAAGGAACATGAAAAAAGAAGTGAACATGACAATTTGAAAAGGAAGAGGCGGAAATCTGAAAAGTAAATTTGTACCAAATGTGCATTAGCAATATCCATGTCTTCATTCATTCTTGTCAGCTCTGCTTCTGTTGACTCTGGGATATATGTCTTCTGATCCATCATCAGTTTATCCTGCATTATTTGTCATAAATAACAATAAAGCATGAACAAATATATATATATATAGTGTAATTCTAAAACTAGGTGAAATAAAGATTAGAAAGATACCATTAAACAAGGAGTGAATGCAACTTTTTTGCAATTATATGGACGTTCAGAATTGTTCTTATGGTCATTGTTGAAAAATTGAATATACACTGTCATCAAATCTTGATGAACAACGCCCTGTAGGCTGAAGTGATAGTTTGAAATTGTCATAAGAACATTCAAAACCACACATGGACACAACAGTAAGGCTGAAAAAAAGAGTATTAATAAAATACCATAAAAGAAAACTGAAAAGCCATTAATAATTTAAAAAGCTTGTTACGATTCTCCATTGTCATTGTTCTGAAAGTGTTGCAAACGAACATACTTTATATATGAAAGTTCCATATCATAACTAATGTTAATGTTGACAGACGAGTTTTCATCATCAAATGTTATAGATGATGTCTTGTGCCTTTTCTTCTGGTCAATTGGACTGGAACTCATTGTTGCCTTCCTTTTAGCATATACTGCAGTTAGAATGTTATGAATAATCAATAGGATGATACTACCAAGAAAAATAGTGAGATAGTAGCAGAAAAAAATGTTGAAAAAATCTGATTATGAAAAAAATGTTGTGCAGCACCATATAGTTTGTCACACTCATCAAATGGAATATCATCGTATACTGGAGCACTTTGATCTGACTTAGGGTCTGGATTAGAAAAAAAACTGATTTCTTACGATCTGGAGCAATGATAGCCTTTTCATTTGCATTGTG
Source organism: Panicum virgatum (assembly GCF_016808335.1). Taxonomy (NCBI): domain Eukaryota; kingdom Viridiplantae; phylum Streptophyta; class Magnoliopsida; order Poales; family Poaceae; genus Panicum; species Panicum virgatum. The sequence continues at coordinate 46,553,939 of NC_053138.1, forward strand.
AGGAACAGCACAGAGCAGTGAATCATCTTCAGATACAAGTTCAGTAGCTTCGACATTATCAGGATCATCATAATATGGTGAGGAAGCTAAATTTCGAAACTGGAAGAAGCAACTAATGAGTTAATTTACAGTAATAGGATTGGATGAAATAAGTTAACATGTGTGATGAATATGTATTTAACAAAAACAGCATTACAAAAGGAATTACCTGAAGAATACCATATGTAGCACAGCCTGGATGAGAAAAATTGCGATCCACAAAGGCAGCAAAAGAGAAATCTTCTGATGTTACATTACAAATTCTTGGCACGTCATAAGAAATCTGATGATATTTTGGATAATTGAGACCCATGTCAAGGAAGTCAATGTAAGCTATCTATAAAAAAACAGAGGTTGTATGGAAAAATAAGATATATAATAAAGGAAGTCAATGAAATATATCATAAAGGAAAAGAAAAAAACTTACTGCAAGGATAGGAAGGCAGGAACCAACATAGATATAGCCATCATCTTTAGAGGAAATAAATGCCTGATACTTCTTAACCTCAGATAAGATATAATTCAAGACATGAGAGGACCAATCATATGTTTGTATTTGAGAGATATCCAGTAAATAGGGCAAGTAATTAAGATTCACAAAATTTTCAGTTGAAGGACAGAATATAGTAGAGATAGCAACAATCATGAACATCCTCATAAATGTCTCCTCATCATGTTCAGCAAGTAGTTTTGCCACAGCATCATCAATAGAAAGTTTTGTCCCATGATTGAAAGCTGGGTTAGGTTGAGCAGATGTATCACATGGTTTAAGATCTGCATTACAGAGAATAATAGGATTGTCTCCAGATGGTATGCCAAGAATTTGCTGAACCATAAATCTTGTTAACTTGAAAGACTTCCGACGGTGCTTAAACTCAGCCTTATGAATGACAAGCTGGCTCATAATCCATTCTAGAAAAGACACTGGAATGCTAAACTTTCGAACATTCAACAGATTTTGAAAACCATGCTTAACGATGAACCCTTTTTGATCTTCTGTTAGAGAATCAATAGTTTTTTTTGAAAACGCTTACTAGAAAAGTGATTCTTCATGCAATCCATGTTTGGCTCCATAACAGAAGTTGAACTACAAATAAAAAGAATAGACAAATTTTAAAAGGTCACAATAATGAATTATGTAACAACTACTATAAACAACCTGAATAACCATGGATTAGCTAACAAAACCCACGAAATTAGTAAATCTGCTGAAAAAAAAGAAAAGAATTATCATACACTGGCAAAAAAAACTGGCGCAGGATCTTCCTAAAAAAGCAACGCATCGCTGATTCAGTCATCTGCTCCGCTATCATAGCAGAACTGCATGGTTTCGTAGGTCAATTTGGAAAAACTATAACGGAAAACCAGATGCCTCTACTGCAACAAATTAAAATCCAGTAGCGGAATTGGATGATTGAGCAAATCGTGAATTGTTTTACATATTACATTCTTAATGAACAAGCCTAGCTAATCAAAGCAGATCGAACCTAGCGCGGCATAAGAGAAGTAGCTCATGAATAGGAACAAATTGAAGCGAGCTAAATGAATCGAAACGGGCACATCCAGAGGAAACGAAAACGAACCTTGGATGGAGCTCAGAAGCATTCAAACAACTGCATGTGCACGTAAAAGAAACAAGTGGAAAAGGGTAAAATCTCCTCCTGAAACCCTAGAAAAGGAACAAGGGGATGCAAAAGGGAAAAAATGTCGCGGATAAAAGAAGAGCCAGGGGAACGGGACAAAAAGGAGTATATGGACAACTTGGTCGGCTCACGCGAAGTTACAAAGATACCCTCAAGATACCCTCCATGTTTTCCCTTCCATTAGATTAATAGAATCTGAAGACCATTACAAGGGCGTATAAAATTTTTCCATATACTGAACAACGTATGTGAAAAGAACGAACAAAAGATATGAGATCAAAGAACAAACATTGTGAGACATATACAGGGTACATCAACGAATGTAGTGTCTATTTAAGTGTCAAACAAATAATAAATAAACTTTGATAGATAATGAAAATTTTTATTTGTTTAGGAGAAACAAAGAAATTTTTTTGTTTAGGAGAAACAAAGACATTTATATGAAAATCGGTATATCTGAACAAAGTTTTGTATAGAAAGAACATATTATCTAATAACAACGAACAAAAGTTATCATAAGAACGAACAAACAATTTGAACAGACTGCTTATAATGCAGATATAGAGTACATCCATCAATATAGCAAGTACACACAGTGCGTAGCTCCATAAGCAAACCGTGGTTACATCATTGTTCAAATACTAATAAATTCCCAACTGAAACAAATTTAACAGTTGACATTCACATTATGCAACTGTATTACAAAGCAGCAAAATTTAATCTACATTCCCAACAGTAGCAGGATCAATGCTGTTCATAGAAGATGTCATCAACCTTGAAGCAACAGCAATTCTGAACATTGAGGCATAAGACTGCAATAAAAACAAAACATGGAAACAAAACAAGTTAGACAAGTGCGTGTAAGCAAAACAAGATTGTCAGCCTAGCTAGAAAACCCTCCCAAGTAACAGTCATAAGAAGTGAACATACATTATTGAACTGCTTCAACACTTTGCCATCAAAATTTTCCATGATGATCATAACATAGATTCCACAGTCAAATCTACGAAGAAAAATAGTAGAATTGTTTAGTAGAAAACAAGTACTAATAATAATACAAAATTAACATAAAAACAATCCTACACATAATTGTTTAAACTTACATATTGGTTTTCTTAGGACACTCTACAGGTATTTTTGTATAAGATGACATCTTCCTATCATATATTCCATCAATCCTACATGTATTCTGGAAGTTGACTGCCTGCAAATATACAAAACAAAGAATAAATTCCACAAAATTTATATAAAAGTAAATATTTATTTATTTATTGATAATGATTAACAAACCAAACTGAGATATTACCAAATTATCAATTAGCTTGTCACTTTCTGCATCTGAAGGTGCATTTGTGCTTGTAAACAGATGGACTGCTCTATTCAACTGATTGATATAGATAACAAACCAGTGCTCACTCAAGCAAATTGGGGAAAAAAAGCTACAAAATATAATGAATTGACAATAAAAATAAATTATAAAATGAATTTTATAAAGAACTAAAAGAAATAAACAGACAAGATCAGCTCTGACAATGTCAAACTCAGAATTAATCCTTAGAAACTCTTTCTGCTTCTTCTCAGGTAAAAATGAGCTTGGATCCTTAATTAGAGCATACTACAAAAAAGACACAAGATAAATAATTTTACACGTTGCAAAGAAAAAGAAAAAATACTGGAGGAAGAGGTAAATAAATAACAAACTTACAGATACGAATGGAGAAAAATACAATTCTTTTTCTTGATGCCCTAGTATCAGGCAAACCTTTATGATCAAAGTTCAATAACTGAACAAAAACAGCCATCAAGTCATCTTTGACAAAGCCCCTTGGCCTAAGAGATTCACGAAAATCTGAGTATGAACAATGAAAGTGTCCAAGTATGACAAATGATGGCCTGCAAAATAAAACATATGAAATCATAAATATACAACACTGTGCAAAGAAATAAAATTAATATAAGAAAGAATAGCTAAAAAGATACTTACGATTGCTGTTGTTCAGTTGGTTTGATAAATACCGAACGAACATATGTATTGTACAAATCTTCAGTAGCTGAGTCAATCTTCAAGTGTAACATATAATTATCATCACAATTCTTAGCAGCTCTCTTCTTGCGCTTCCTCTTGTCAATTGTACTAGATCCACTTCGCACAGTAGTATCTGAATAAAAACTTTTAAGTACCACAACAACAATGACAAAACTTAAATCTAAACCAAGCATAAACAAAGAAGGAACTAACTTGCATCAACACTTTCAGTGGGGATAATATCTGGAGGGGTTGAATCGTCAGCAAAAGACATAGCAATTTCAATGCCTTTGTTAACCTCATCTTCCAAAGCTTCATGAGAAACAGACTTTGGCTCATATTCATCTTCTTGTGCTGGCTGATCTGGCATTCTCATTTCTGCATCTTCACCAGGAATTTCAACTTCAATAGGACTTGGGATATCATCTTCTCCATTTAGAACAGGAAAAGGAAGATCATTAACAGGATTGAATCCTAGAAATAGTAAAAAATAAGTTTTAATCAGCTGCAACATTATAAGAATTAGCGAACAGATAATCATAATAAATAATATGAAAATTACAAAACATTCCTCCAGCAGAAATTGAATTGTGATGATAAGAACATGTAGCAACTGGACTCTCAGAATTAAAAGCAGCACCTTGTCCATATTCAGGAATTTGATCATCATCATGGACATCATCATTGTCTAAAAAATGAAATCATGAGAACAAACATGAGAAGAAAAAAAATAAAAAGGTTAAGGATTATAAAAAGTGTGAGATATAAGAACTTGATATACATAAGAAGCATAACAACTGGAGATTCCCAATCATGATATTCAGAATTGTGACCTGAACCTTCAGAATTCTGATGTCCAGAAGTAGCAAAAGAAAAAATTTCTGTGGCAAGCAATGACAATCTATTTGAGAACAATGAAGCAACTCCACCACTTGGAGGGCCACTCAACTGCTGCAATGCCAACTCGTCAACTAGCAATTGGCAATGCCTATCAACAATGATCTTTATATTTGCAGCCTAATAATGATTTTAAAAACATATTAGAACCTAGAACCTAATAAGAAATGAACCATGAACACCAGAAGGTACAGGAGACATACATTGTGACCAGAAGATGATCCAGCCTCTGGAACTGAGCCATGAACACCAGCAGGTGCGGGAGGCACATCAGCTGCATGATGCCCAGCAGGATTCACATGTTCGCCAGCTTGAGCATCGTCAGGTTGAGCATGTACAGCAGGTCCAACACCAGATTCATGATAAGGTGTCAAAGACATATCACGGAACTGCAATAAAATATTAAAAATTTATTTGAGAATGAAAAACAAAAAACATTATATGGATCTATCAGGGAAAGACTATGAAACTCACAGGAAGAGCACCATAGGACAAATATCTAGCCCTGCTAGTAATATCAACATCAACTTCAGTGATAAACTTGAAATCTTCAGTTCTCACATGACAGAATCGAGGAACACCATAAACCAAATAGTACCCATTTTCATAATTCTGATGTAAATCTAGAAAATCAATATACATAACCTGTATAAAAAGAACGACCACATAGAATTAAAATAAGACAGAGTAAAAAATTAATACAAACGGAACAAGAATGAAAATGAGAATATCATTGAAATCACACTCACAGCAAACATTGGAAGGCAGTGGCAGTAAAAGAATGAACGATTCCGGATGCCAACATCTCGAGAATTAATAACGGATTGGAATTTCCTAACTTCGGATAGACTACACTGAAGCACATGAGAAGTCCAATCATAATTCATTATCTCCTCTGATCTCATCAGGAATTGCAGATATTTCAAATCAACAGAATTCTGCGATCCAGGACATATGACAGTACCAAGAGCAACTAACATGAATGAACGTATGAATGCATCCTTGTTATGCTCAGCTAAGCATATTTGAATGGCCCGACTAATAGCAGGCTTGTCCTTGCCATTCAAATAATCATCATATACTGCAACTACTTCATCATCTTCTTCATCACTGAATTGAATAGGTTCATTACCAGATGGTATGCCCAAGACTGTACCAACCATCGATGGTGTAAATCTGATAGACTTCCCTTGAAACCGAAATTCAGACACACCAACAATGATTTTAGACAAAACCCATTCCAACAGGGAAACCGAAATTCAGACACATCAACAATGATTTTAGACAAAACCCATTCCAACAAGGGGACAGAAACCTTGAAATCAGATAACAAAAGCAATTGACCAAAACCACTTTCTTGGACAAAACCTTTTTGATCCTCTTCCAAATCATTAACAAATTTCTTGAAATGACCAGGTGAGGACGGTGAGAACCGCATTTTAATCCGTGAATAACAACCTGATGACGGACTCATTGCTAAAATGAAAAAAAGGTAAAATTAAAAAAAAAGTTCAATCAAATAGAAGACATTAACAGTATAAATTATTAATAATAAAACAGATGCAGAACATAATGTAAGACAAAGTAGGACATAATATATGTACAAAAGAACAAAGTGTGAAGCAAAATCGAACAACACTTAACAAAATTAATATAAATATAAATTGTTATCATGCACTACAGTTATTAATTCTATATCACATATGACTTTGTTCAAGCAGGAAAACTCCGATATGGCATACTCAATAATCTCAAAAGGCAACTAAACTTGGTACAAAGGAAACTAATAGTTAAAAAAATGCATAAACTACCACGTGTACTTATTAATGTAACTCCTACAATCAATAATCAGGAGCAAACTCTGAATTCCGAGGTATAACTACTGAAAACAGAACAAATACAGAACACACGGCAACATAAAACAAATCAAACTTAATATATCTGTTACTACTACAACAAGAGTAACAATCATTTGTTAAATAAAATATTAACTAGCACTTAATATTACAACATCAGTGACTACTAAACTAAACACAAGTTAACTACACAAGTAACATGCAGAACAAAAGAACAAACAGATTAGAACAAATCCAAAGGGATGAATGCAACTAATTAACCAACAACAATAAGCACAGATGAAATTCATCTACTAGTGATTTGTTCTAATCTACCAAGTATGAAGGCGCCTAATCAAACATGGAAACCCTAGATATAAAATAACAGAAACCACCAGATAATTGAAATACGAACTGAGCAACAGCGCTCACCTGAATGCGGAGGACGACACTAAAATCCACCAGATAAACCCTAAGTAGGAAGTGAGTAATAGAACGAAGCGACCAATATCGCCGGAGAAACCTGTAAACAATCGAAGAAAAGTAGAAACAAAAAAGCACGAACTCAGTAAGATGACGAGAAAAGTAGGAATCGAGTACATCAAAATCCCATTCCGCGGAGAAACCCTAAACGAGGGGAACCTACCCAAACCTCACCGGCAACGAACACAACCGCGCCGAAGACCCGCCGGAGAAGCCGGAACTCAACCACGCCGAAACCGCCGGAGAAAGAGGGAAGAAGAGTGTGTCGGGATAGTGCGTTCGGGAGAAGAAACCAGATTTAAGAACACAACTGGAACGGGTAACAACTAAATGGGACGGAAAAAGTCTAAATGGGCCGAATCGCGGAAACAGCGTGCAAAAACAGCCCAAGTGTGCGCGCGTGAACTGCTTCAGGCGATGGTTCGCCAATTTGCAGCCCGCGCGATATATAGCCGTTCTGACAAACACCCACAACACAGAACACACGCACACTCACTTTTCTATAAATGTACGCACGCAAATCTTAAACGGGCAAATCCTCGAAATTAATAAAGTCACCACAATCGCCTTGTTACCATGATACATCGCCTACCATTGAAAGCACAATGCCCTTAAATCCCATAATATTCTCTTTCACGGTGAGTCAAACTCAAAGACTATTGTAACCACTAGAATATAAATCTTTTTCGCTCCAAGTGCAATATTATTTGAGAAGATTACTAGTGATTATATTTTTGTTGGTTATGTTACAAATTTGCGCATACATGGTTTCTTTACAAAATCATAATGTCCATAGTCTATGTTAGAGAGAGAGAGGGGGGGTATGTTTGCAGGTAATCGAGAATCTGCAAAAAAAAAGAACTCTTCTTTCTATTATTTAATTTTTGGGTCTACTTACACGGTTTCTTTATAAAATCATGATGTCCAAAGTCAAAGTATGCTAAAGGAAACAAAGAGCAAGAGAGGTATGTTTGCAGGTAATCAAGAATGTGCAAATTTTTTTCTTCTTTCTATTCTTTCCTTTTTTTTTTGTCTACTTTTTATCAACCGCCAGAAATTAACCATCTTCCATTCTCGACACAAGATGAATCTAACAAAAAAAATACATTTGAGTAAAGCAATTTCAAATATCTATATCTATATCTATATCTATACCTATCTATAAAGAGCCGATCGTTTCTGCTAGGTTGACTTTCGTCCGTCCTGACTTAAACATGAAGCGCCGACAAGTGGGCCAGTAACTCATGCACCCCCAAGCCACCCGACGCGGGTGGGGCCGTGGAGGAGAGGCACCGAGTTCCGCCGCCGCCACGGTCGTAGCGGAGGAGTCCACGCTAACGACTGGCAGGCAGGAGTGCCGTGCCGTGCCGCCGCGCCCTCCGCGGTGGAAGCAGAGGCGCCAAGTTCTGCCACCGCTCCTGCGACTGCTACGGCAATGGCACGGGTGCTGCTGGTCAGAGGTTAAGTCTGGAGGAATCGGGACGGAGATTTTCTTTCGGTGTCTCTTTGCTGTTGGTCGAGTCACCAGCAGATCTTGGAACGCCAGTTCTCCTTCGCCTCGGTGATGGATTCAATGGGTGTTCATCGATTCGAGCGTGCATCGATTACTTCGGTGTGCCAATTGCTGCCAAGGTTGGTTCCAAAAAAGTTGATGTGGCTTCTTCAGAAGCTTCCTCGTCGAGACGGAGATCGGCTTCAAGTCGTAAGGTCGTCGTTCCTTTCTTCCCGGGAGGGAGCGGTTGCTAGCGGCTCCGGTCACCAGCATTGAGGATCACCGCGAGAGTGTTACAAGGACATGATTGTAAGTTTTATCTTCTAAGGGATGTTCTTGTAAGTTGTCCGTGTAAAATGTTATATCAATAAAGACAAACAACCCGGTTTCTCAAAAAAAACTACAACAGATTCTTTGTTGGAGTTGAAACTGTTTTTTTAAAAAAAAATTGTTTGGTAAAGCTTGTGGTGATCCATTGGAAGGCGTGGATCACCCATTTTACCTCTTGTTACTTTCAAGCTGCGCGCGAGCGATATTGATGTCACACAAGCAGTCCCAACCATTCGCTGGTGTGCCGTGACAACGCTTGATCAGCCAGCCTCAGCCATTCTGCCTCTGACACGCTCACACACCTCTTGAGCCTTTCATCATGTCGCTTTCCCGCCAACATACCCGTCTCCTCCGCTCAGACCCGCCCGGTGACCAAGTCCAAACGCATCCTTCTCCCGAAAACCTGAACCTCCCAAGATCGATCGATCGATCTACCCCTACTCGCCGGAGGACCTCGCCATGGCGGACGCCATCGTCTCCGCCGTCATAGGCGATGCCGTCAGCAGGGTGATCTCCCTCCTCACGGGACGCTTCGGCGCCGGCCACCAGCAGAGCACCGAGGCCAAGCTGCGGAGGATCTGCCGCACGCTCGTCAGGGTCCACGCCGCGGTGGAGGAGGCCAGAGGGCGGCAGATCACCAACGGCGGCGCCCTCCGGTGGCTCTCGGAGCTCATCGACGGCGAGTACCAGGCCCGGTACCTGATCGACACGGTTGGCCTAGGCCGCGGCGACGAGCAGGTGCCGCCATCTCCGCGAGATTCCTCCACGACGTCCACGTCCCCGTTCAACCCTGCGAAGCGCGTGCGGGTCGCCGTGAAGAGGGCTCTGTCGCGCCGCGATCCCGGTGGTGCCGACGGCGACGACATCGACGGGGCTCTCGAGAGCTTGCAGGAGGTCTCGGCCCATCTCGGTGAGTTCATCCTGCTCCTCCAAGGCTGCCGCCCGATCCGCCGTCCCCTGCCAACGAGCATCCTCGTCGACGGGCAGATGTTCGGCCGGCACGTGGAGAAGGAGCGGGTCATCAACTTCCTGCTCCACGGCGGCGGCGGCGCCGGGGAGCTGGGCGTGCTCCCCGTCGTCGGCGCCATCGGGGCCGGCAAGACGACCCTGGTGCAGCACGCCTGCGACGACGATCGGGTGCGCGCCCACTTCCCCGCGATCCTCTTCTTTAACTTCTCGTGCACCTACGCCATCGCCGCGAGCGGAGGAGCCGCCGCCGCCCTCCGGTCCAAACACGTCATCGGCGGCGACGCTCCGCTCAGCCTGATGAGCGACCCGCTGCGGTGGATCAAGGGGAATTTCCAGAGCAGGAGGTTCCTGGCCGTGTTCGAGGACGTCGACATGCGCGGGAAGCAGAGGCTGGAGGAGCTCCTGCGCAAGCTGCGGTGCGCTGCGCGGGGGAGCAGGGTCATCTTCACGACGAGCGACCGGCGCGTCTCGACATTGTTGGGAACGGTGGAGCCGGTCGTGCTCAGGGTCCTGCCCCGGCCGGAGTACTGGTTCTTCTTCAAGGCGCACGCGTTCGCCGGCAGGGACCTCGAGGAGTGCCCGAGGCTGGTGGCCGCGGGCATGGCGATTGCCCGGAAGCTCAGCGGGTCCTTCTTCGGAGCCAAGATTGTGGGAGGGCTGCTCAGGGACCATCCGGACCCCAGGTTCTGGGGCAGGGTGCTGGGGAGCAACATTGGGGGCCTGTCCCTGCTCGGCGATGGCATCGGTTACATCGCGGATTTGGCCGAGAACCTGCTCCCGGATCATGTGAACGTTCACCAGGTGACCATCTCCAAGGCCCCCTTCGCCTCACAGGTAGAGCTGCCAAGATTCCAGGACCTGCTGGTGCGTGAACCCGGCTTGGCAGGGAACACCAGCTTTGTCAGAGTGCTGCTGTGCAAGTCGGTGATGCCGTTCTACAGCACTCACTACATTGCTTCTTGCACTGTTGGCTCAGGAAACAGTTGGTACGAGCGCGCTATGGTTCCATCTAGTTTCTTGTTGGATCATGTGTAGAGCTCTAGATAGCGTCAAGTGAAAGCCAAGCTTGTATGTCTGTCATCCATGATCCAGCTCCAGCAGTGCTTCCTTCTGTACATGTGTTCTCAGAGTAGGAGCTCTGTTGTTTATGCCTGTCTTTCTGTAGTTTCTGAAGTATATGTATAACGCCTGTCATTTTTCTTCTTCCTAAATGCCGGCGAAAGATTGCATTCAGAGCAATAACCTCAAAGGATTTCCATGTCAGGTACATATCGGCTTCAACCGCCTTGTCCTAGGAGCAGTAATGGTCACCTGCTTCCCGAAATCTTTAGTGATGAAGATGAAAAGGACACATAACAGTTCCAAAGGATAGGGAAATTTGAAATTTCAGCTCTACCGCTGTGATACCAAAAGTTTCGGTGACGGTGAGGTCCGGACAGCCTCATATACATGCTTAGTCATACAAAGGGGAGCAGTTTCAGAATGTTCAGATCCAAAATTCAGAATTTCTTTCTCGCAGAAAAAAAAATTCATGTTTCCTTCCCACCAGAAAAGAGGGGGGGGGGGGTGCGACTTGTTATTTGTAACAGTGTGCTACTTCACTCTGTTAATTTTCCCTGGTCAACCTGCACCTTTTCCACGGTCAGTTCATCCTACAATCTTTCAGTGAACTGATTAACTGAACCGGTCCCTGCAAATAGAGCAGCACCACCTTGCAAAGTGGTTTCCAGTCCATGTCCACATACTGTCATCTCCTCTTCCAGAATTCAGTATATTGGTTAGCTTCCAAGCAATCCAACCATAAATACCCATCCATGTTCTCCCATCCCTTGCCCAAACTGCAACTCCTACACACTCAAAGTGAGAACCATATCTATATGTTTATATATACATATATATAATATCTAGTCGCATCTCGTCTCTTGCACACACTACGAGTCAGATCCGTTTATCCTGCTGCTTTGCCTAGTATCAACCCCAATGGTCCACGCATCCACTCCATTACTGTATAAAATTTTCCTCTGAGTCAACTAGTCCTCTCTATCTCTCTCTAGCTCACGCCTCCTGTGAGAAGTGAGACCATCTCGCGTTTGACCTTGCCCGGCAGCAGCCCAAGGGTACGGAGCACACACAGAGGGCATGAGGTTTCGCAGAGGCAAGAGCTCCAGCAAGGCCAAGAAGGGCTCCGCTGCGGCTGCTCCGTGGCAGAATGGAGAGAGGAAGGTCGTCGTTGATGGAGCAGGAGCTGGCTCCAACAGCAGGCAGGTGGCGCCGGACACCGGCTTCGGAGATGTCGACGACGGTAATGCTCTCTGTTCGAAGTGTTTTCAGTTCTTGTGCGATGGCGTCGATCATAAGGTGTTCTTTGTTCTTGCGTTTTTGGAATATTTTCGGTATGCTTGCTTGTGCTCTTGGCTATTGCCATGGTGTAGAAAGCTGAATGGCATTTTAAATTTACTTATGAATCCCCTGCAGAAATAGACTAGTGAATGAAACAGTGTTTTGTTATTATGAAATGAAAATACCACTGGTTTCTAAATTTTGACTAAATGAATCAGATGCTAAGATGCTAACTTATTAAGCCGGCTTTCATATATTTCTTATTCATTTCGGAAGGGAATTGGTACGCCATGTGTGTGTTAGGAACTATCTTAAAGCATCTTCCTTGTTTATAACCAAACTAATCAATCTGAAAATAACTATTCCTTCCCGCCTGTTTTCAATCAAACTATGTAAAAGTGTTAATAAGACAGTATCTTCTTGTCGAGGATAAAGAAGTTTACGGATATTTGAACTGTTCAAAAATCTGAATGATCAACTGTGAACAAGGCAGGGTATTTTACATTGCTTGGAAAAGTTAAGATCACAACTACATTTCTTTATAGCAGTTGGCTGAAACCATATGCATGTTATGAGACTTTGTTGAGAGAGTGTATAGAGTTATACCAAATCGCGTATGAATGAAATTAATGGATTCAGATGTCATACATTAATATTCACACAAAATCCCAACAGTTTGAGCCGCTGATTTTGTCCTGTAGTCAGTGGACCACTGGTTTGTGCTACGTGTGTGCTGTGTGCACCACAAAGCAGCAGTCTGCTTGGCCATGATCGGAACAGCCAACTGTCAGCAGTCCTGAATCCTAAATGGCAATTTTTTATTTTTAATATTTTTACAATTTTTTCTTGCATTACGCAATATATATTTGCATTTTACACACTATTCGTTAATATCATCTAATCTTTTATTTCCTACTAAACATTTTGGTACCCTGAAGTTCAGCCACCAGTTTCTGCAATTATCAGGACAGCCAGAACCAGATCTGATAGAACACCATAACCAATTGTATTCAGCATACATAATGACATAATGTTGATTGATTTCTGTATGTTGAATGCCAAAAAGGCATCCTTTCGGGGGCAGATGAAATGTTGACATTCCTCTCCATCTCTTGATGGCGCTAGAGAAGTGGCGGAAACATGTGCATCCTCCTTTATTAGGTGGAGGGGGAGGAAGAAAAAAAAAAGGCCTCCGCAAATTTGTGCGCAATTATCTCCCTTGCAGTTGCAGTTGAAACAATTCTCATTACGAAACATGATCGTGCTTTCACGCCTGTACCGCACCATGATCATGACTTGGCTGCCTGCAGTTTTCCACTGTTGAACTAGTGATCATGATCCATGACTGTTCCCGTTATCTGTCACTGTCATGGTCACAATGCCCAAACTCCAAACTTAGTTGCCTGGCTGGGTTTTGCAGGTAGCAGCAGAGACGAAACATTCTTTGAAGCCACCCCCTGGCTGGAATCGGACTGCGAGGATGATTTCTACAGCGTCAATGGAGGTAACGAACTAACGATGCAAACTAGCTAGCAAAATTCAGAAGTTTCATTTCTACTAGTAGAACCATGAACCCCATCGGTGCCACATTTGGTGTCTGCGTCGTCAGATCTGACCCCTGCAAGATCGCTCGCGTCGCAAACCAGCCGGGTCGCGCCGTGTGCGGCCACTACCAAGGACCTGCCGACGCTGGGGGCGATCCTGAAGGCGGAGCCGCTGAGGCCGCCGCCCGCCCAGCAGACGAGGAATCTCGGCGACCTGCTGCGGGAGCCGCAGGACGACGACGGCCTCTCCAGGACCGACTCGCTGCGCCTCGCCGAGGAGGCCAGCCGGTGCTGCGTGCCGCAGTTCGCGCGGGCCATCAGCTGCGACGGGAGGAGGAGGAGGTATAGGTGATCCAAGTGGCGGCCATGGTGATGGTGATGGATTGGTGGAGGATGGCAATGGCGTGGCACTGGCAGAGCCTGGGTTTGCTGAACTGAAGCAGAGTTTCTGGAATCTTGGGAAGTTGGGAGTTGGGGGTTCACTCTGTTCTAGCCTCATGGTCTCATGGAGCAGGTACAAGAAGAAAAACCGACATCCGAAATGTGTATATAAATGGAGCTGTGTGTTGTCGGTTAAAATTGGCACCAACCGGTCTGACCAATCGAGGCACTGTGGCCTATCCAGAAGGGACCGACCGGTCTGACCGGTCCAGGTAGAGTCCGAGTACAACTAGAGTTTTTTCATAGATTTAGATCTGTAAACAGAATTTCTTACAGGATAAGTCCACCCCACCCTATAAATATAAAGGGTCACGGCCGATTAGACAACCCAATCGAACCAATCAAATACATTTATCTTTTATCGTCTTTACCTTTCCTCTTTACCCTACTTTTCCAACCACGACATGCTGTTCTTCTCTCGTCTCTATGGCGTTTGAGGACACTCTAGCTGGCCTGCCGAGCCTAGAGCAACCCTACGCGCGCTTGCCCCGACGGGGTCTCTCCCGGGTGAGCGTTCGTCGGATCGTCGCCGTTCTCCACAGCGACCGGTCTGACCGCTCCACGCAGGAGGTGTTGCAAGGAGCTCCTTCTCGCGCCGCGCGACCTAGCGCGTTCGTGTCTTGGCCCGTAAAAGGCGTCAACACAAATTGGCGACTCTGCTGGGGAAGATAATCAGGTTATCATGACCGATTTTTCAAACCCTAGTAATATGGCGGTACGTGATAAGCTACTTGGGGAGTATAAGCGAGAATACGACGGAGCAGTTAGAAGATTATTCTTGTCCCGCTGCCATACAACAGAGCAAGGAGTCAAGAAGATAAATGAGTGTCAGATTCCATCCACCATTAAAATATTAATGGAGATGCGATCCTCAGGTACTTTATCTAATGTTATATCTAGTGTTGTCAAAGATAGTTCAATCCAAGTTTCTGTTGTTCAAAAGTCGGTTATTGAAAACCGGCTAATAATCCTTGCAAAAGTTTGCCTGATGTTGCTAGTCAAGCTGTAATTCGGCCGTCTCAAGCCGAATTTGTTAATAAAAAATCCCCTATCAAGTGCACGGAAACTAATTCTAGTACTTCTACACTCGGGGAGCAACAAAACAATGGCAATGGTGTAGGTTGCACTGCAACCGGTCTGACCGGTTCTCCAACCGGTCTAACCGCCTCTCCAAGGGTTTCGCAAAATAAATCAAAGCCAAAGATGGTCAAACCCAGAAAACCCGAGATTGGTGTTTGGAAAACTGTTGAATCCAAAAGCCATCATAAGCATGAAAAGAAAAAGCCGAAGCCAAATAAGAAATTCCCGACTAAATCCTCAAAACAAAAAGATATCAAACATGCTAGTCAGGCTAAAAATTCCAAGCAACCAGAATCTGTTCCAAAACAGAATTTCTATTATCCGAATCGGCAATGGAATTATGTTCCTATGTCAATGCCATTTCCGTCATATGGATCCCATATGTGTATGCCTTGTAGACCTTATTTTTACATGCCTTATTCTTGTCCAACATGGTCTTATAATCCTTGGATGCTGGCTTCTCATAGTTATTTTGATCAAAATCATGTTATTTATAGAGAGCCGGTAATTAATGAATCATCACTTAGAAATAATGATCATTTTCATCAAAGAGATCGGTCTATGCAGAAAAATAAGTATAAGGTGATCTAACAAGTCTACCATGTCAAAAGGGATGGTAGGTTAAATAAAAATTCAGATTTGACACTAGGTAAAGAAAACCCGGTTGTTGAAGAGCAATCGGTTAACTCAATTGATGAAATTGTCCTCCATGATGATCATGGTTCAAACAATATAGTCGAACAATGTTCAAGTTCGGTTGGGGGGCAAGACAAGAAGAAGAAGGCCGACAACAAGTCGACCGGTCTGGCCGGCCATAGCGGCGGTCTGACCTGTCATGGGACTAGTCTGACCGGTGCGCCCAGTAAATCTGGGAACTCCTCCAAAATCAAGACAAGGCCAAATTTAAGGAACTCTTGGCCAAATATGAGAAGGAAGGGAGTGCTCAGAGACAGAAAGGGCGACCAAGCAAAGTCAAGGATACGGGATCATCGTCAAGACATCAAGAGCAATCGAGTCAAGGTAATTATACTTCATCTAGTGGACCGATTGCTCCATGGTATTGCTGGTATCCTTACTTTTATACACCTATGAATTATAGTAGGATGCATATGCAATCATATTATATTCAATATCCTCCTATGTATCCAAATCATGCATTACTACAAAGACCAATTGTTGCTAGCAATAATTCGGTCAAGCAAGATGTTGATTGCAGCAAAGAGAATGAGAAGAGCAAGGAGCAAGATTTAAATTATTTACAGCCGAGGTGCTGTCCCTCAGGCTTGTCTCATACTCAGAAGCGAAGGCTGCAACGTATGCGCAAGAGAAGGCAATGGAACAACAAGTGGAGGCCGTGCCAAAGACGTCAGCGACAATGAAGAAAGTGTGGCGACCCAAACAAATTGTTTCAACATTGACTTGAGCAAAACATGGCTGATAATTGTTTATCACCTTTAGTACAAGAAATGGCCGATATAGTGTTAATCATCGCCCTTAGATAATTTTGGCTCAGAAGAATGTTTTTTGGCAAGCAAGCTTTACCAAAAAAAAGGGGGGCATATGTAGACAGCCAAAATCGGCACCAACCAGTCTGACCGGTCTGACCGAGCGGTCTGACCAGTCGAGGCACTGTGGCCTGTCCGGCAGGGACTGACCGGTCTGACCGGTAGGTTCGACCGGTCTGACCGGTCCAGGTAGAGTCCGAGTACAACTAGGGTTTTTTTCATAGATTTAGATGTATAAACAGGATTTTCTTTCGGGATAAGTCCACCCCATCCTATAAATATAAAGGGTCACTGCCGATTAGACAACCCAATCGAACCAATCAAATACATTTATTTTTTATCATCTTTACCTTTCCTCTTTACCCTACTTTTCCAACCTCGACATGCTGTTCTTCTCTCGTCTCCATGGCGTTTGAGGACGCCCTGTTGGGATCTTTGCTTCTTAGATGCCCAGACAGGGAGCATGAACAGTAAGAAAGATAACAATGAAAGTAGGTGTCGAACTCTCCAATAATGATTAGAAAATTCAACCCCTTACACTGTGGAGAGGGGGCTATTTATACCCCTGGCCCTCAGCCAGGTTTTTCTAAATTGCCCCCTCCCAACTCATTTACAGCTCACTCTTAGCCGGCTCCGGGGTAAAATTACAAGGTGAGAGGTTTATAAATCCGACCTTCTCACGTATTCGAGAGGTGTACAAATCCGACCTTCTCACATATTCATGTTTTACTCACATGTCTACAACCGACGAAGGTTACAACAACCTTCGAGGACCTCCGGGAGTTAGAGCCATGAAGGTTCTATCAACGAGCAATCAGCCGCCACCTTCGCTCCTGAGGTTGATCACCTGACCCGAAGGTCCTGGTCTTCGGACTTGTGCTTCTGTGCAACCCTTCGTCACCTTTGGCACGACGGAAGCGGTATCCTTCGTCCCGAGGGTTTTGGTGTTTGCGCTTGCGCTTCTGGGCAGCCATCCGTTACCTTCGGCCTACAGAAGTTAATATCCTTCGTACCGAAGGTCATGGTTTTTGAGCTTGCGCTTCTTAGTGTTCATCCGATACCTTCGGGTATACTTGGCTCCATCTCGTTGTGGCCCTGCAAACAGGTTAGGGAGCATTTCTGAGGGTGAGGGCTTGACCCGAAGGTCCAATCCCCAACAGTAGCCCCTCGAGGGCGAGGTCCGAAGCCGACGGTCCGAACCCTTGTTAATGAAGAAGATTGCGCGTAACCTTTGGTAAGCTCCCGTGGAAAAACGTCTCCCGAACCATCGGCTGCAACGGTCGGTTTTTGTTGTGTACGTGTCGGGCTCTGATTGCGCCGCTTGGTTGGCCGTCTCCTCGGCTTTACCATTGATACTGTTGCTTTTCACCGCCTATAAAAGCGGAGGTGGTGGGGGGTAAAGCCTGTCTTCTCGAGCTTGGCTTACCTTCGACGCTTTTGGCTATAAAGCGCTTTTTCCGAAGGTTTTTCTTTCGTGCGAATCAGGCTGCTTGTTTTCTTCGGTGTAAGTAGCTTTGCAGCTCATGGCTCACACTAAACAAACAGCGAGGTTGATCGAAGGTTCGTTTGAGCCTTTGTTTCTAATTCGACTTTGTTTTTTGTAGATATGGCATTCATTAAGAGGGGGGGTTCTTCGTGCAGACTCAGGTCCAGCTCCCGAAGGAGAGGTTGGTGGTTCGCAGCCATCTCAGCAGCAGCAGCAATCCAGCGATAGTCTTTCGGCGGTGTCCGCGGACGTGTCGGAACTGATGGCTCCGGAGAAACGTAAGACTTTGCTTTTCGAGCCATCTGTCGTATCTCAGAGCGTGATAGACTTCTACGTTACGAAGGGCTATTTCGCCGAGGGGGTTTGTCGACCTCCGGGGGCAGAATTGATTCCTGTACCGGAGACTGGCGAGGTTGTGATCTTTAAGGATTTTTTTACAGCGGGGCTTAGACTTCCGATGGATCCAATCGTGCCGAAGCTTTTGGAGCCATTCAACGTGAAGCTACACCACTTTACCCCGAACGGGATTGTTGCATTGGCCAAATTTCTGTGGGTGGTGCGGAGCTTCGGAGGGGAAGTGTCCGTGGATGCCTTTTGTAGGCTTTTCCAGCTGCACTGCCAGCCTCGTAAGGTCTATGTAGATGATGATTCGGAGCTTAGCGAGGTTCAGAACGGCTGCTGCACCTTCGTTCCTCGTAAGCCGAACAAAAGGACCGGTCTGTTAAAGGTTATGCTCTCGACAGCTTACAAGAACAAGTGGGAGGGGAACTGGTTAGGATATTGGTTTTACGCCAAGATTGGCTTCCCTGATCCCGAAGGTTCTGGAGAGGAGAAGTATTTGCTGGCTTCGGACATTGAGATGTTCGATCACGTCTATCAGCCTGCCTTCAGCAAGCGCGGGCCAGGTTTCAAATCGTGTCTGGAGGCCTTCATGACGGCTTGCCAAGTTTGTGGTGGCAGGGATACTGTCGAGGAATTTCTGGCTACGAAGGTTTGGCCGCTTGCTGCTGGCTGGTCTCCGTCGAGGTTCGAGCGTAAGCGCTTTGTTGGTTTGAAGTATGATGTGACTTCTCCGGTTTTTGGGCTTCGGAGGCCCGAGGGTTCCAGTGACGAAGTTATTGTGGATGAGCTGGAGCGGCAGGCTGCGGAGATACTAGGCCCTTGGAACAAAAAGGAGTATCTTTCTTTGGTGGAGGTGTGCGGAGGGAACCTTTAGTTGAACCGGTGCTTGGCTGAGATGGGTGTCGCTTACGAGCCTCGGCCGGTTCCGGCGAACGCCATTCCAAGAATGACGCCACCGGGGAACGTTGGTTCGGAGGTTCCTGAGTCAAAATCTAGGGGCAAGGTTAAGGTGGAGGAGGCGGGGAGCTCCGGGGCTACTGGCACGTGGGGACGCGGGCGTGGTTGGAAACATTCGAGCACGAAGGTTTCTGTTGCGAGGGCTGAGAGCGCCAAGAGGAAGGCGCGAGATGAGGAGGTTTCTTTGGGCGACAGTGGTACGCCCTCATTCATGGAAGAGCTCATGGGGACGGTGGGCGGGGAGATCATAGTTCCCGAGGGGAGGCTTTTTAGATCCTATTATGATCTCAGCGATGAGTATGGGACCATGCTTTTCGGTTCCGGCCGTCGAGTTGAGGTGGCGAAAGCGCTGATTAATCTTCATTGTTCCTCCAAAGGTATGACGAAGAGGAAGTGGATTCAAAGCCTCGTTAAGACTGGGCCCAGGCCTACGGACCTTCCGAAGCCACCCATGACGAGGGTGACTGTCTCGACGGCTGAAGCCCTGAAGGATCCAGCTCCGGTGCCGAAGGATGCACAGCCTGTTCTTGCGGTGAACATCGAGAAGGGGGAAATCTTGGTTGGTGAGACGCTGATGGCGCTCAGAGGTGGAGAGGCTCCTGGTGGTTCCTCTGCTCCACCTTCGGACAAAGAGGTGGAGGCTTTGGAGGGGATGGCCTTCGACGAGTCTGGTAAGTTTCACCTACTTGGCTTTTCCTGATTACCTAACTTGTTCGTCGCTCTTGAAGGGGTTTTTACTTATGTTACTTTTTGCAGCTGTGTCAGCGTCAATACAGCAGCTCTTGGCCGTGATGTACGGGCCCGGCACGACTGGGATTCTCCCCCCCCCCCCCAGAAAGGTGAGGGGCCTTGTTTCATTTTTAGCTTTTGATCAATCTTTTAGTGTTCCCGAAGGTGATTTTGTTTTTGTTTCAGAGTTTAATGGAGCCGTGGCAGAGACGTCTACCTCCGACGTTGCCTTTATCATTGCCGAGTTGAGCAAGAAGCTTGCCCATGCTAGCCGAATGTTATTGCAAAAGGCCAAGGCAGATGCGGACCTTCGAGTGAAAAGCGCCACCGAGAGATTAGGTCTGGCTGACAAACTGCGGCGAGCTAAGGTGGAGGTTCTCACTCTGAGAGAGGAGAACCAGCAACTGAAGGTTAAGTGCTCGAAACTGGAGTCAACTGCTTCGGATAACGAGAAGGTTCTCGAGAGCCTTCGGAGGACCGTTGAGGGGGATGCGAACGAGAAAGCTGCCCTCAAGGGTAGGATCACCGAGCTGGAGTGGGTTCAGGCTAAAATGATTGAACTCGAGCGGGTCTTACCTGAGGTCGCCAGACGAGCCGATGGAGTGTACCAAGAGTACAAGAAGGCTCTTGCTGCCCTTGGAGCGGTGCCTTTGCCCTTGCCTGAGCCGGTCGAAGGTCCCCAAGTTTTCTTTCTGCTTTTGGACTGGTTGCTATCGGAATTCGAGGGCCTAGGTGAGGTGATGAGCATTGCAAATGACAACACGGCCTCTGTTTCCTTCGAGGGGCTTATTGGAAATCTTCTTCGTGCCGGTACAGTTGATCTTGCCCGACTGGATGGTTTTCAGTATGTACCCTACAAAGGCTTGGCAGTGGAGGTGGCAAGAATTCAGGAGGTGAAGGCTGCATTTTTTGAGCAGTTCTGGGAAACTTCTGGCAAGATTGCCGTTCGGACTCTAGCGGCCGCAGCTGCTGAGGTAGGGTTGGTTTCAGCAACCTTTCGTTTTTTCTTTTTTTTTTTGTTTTTGATTGGTTTCGTCTATTTGGTGAGGGGCGACTCCTGATCATCCTTCGGAGGTCAATCGAATGTCCGAGGATCGGAGGTCTCCTTCGGGGAATGGCACCGCAGGTTCGTCGGGGGCTCAGGTCTAGAGATTAGTTTTTAGTTTACTTTGGTAGTTTTCTGGCACTTTGGTCTGTAAATATTGCCATGGTGCAGGATGTGAACAATGCTATGGTATTGATGAGCTGGGAGGCTTTTAGCCTTGCTCGTCCTGGATGCAGTGTTGCGGAATATTTAAGCTGGTCCGGTAGAAATTCATTGTGACATGTTTTGCTCTTTTGTCTGAATGTGACCTTCGCGATTGCCTTTGTAGTGGCTTCTTATTGCTTATCCTTCGGGTTTCCTTTATGAGTGCATCCTTCGGGGTGTTGTGTTTTGTGCGTCCTTCGAGGTGCTTTGTTATTTGCATCCTTCGAGGTGCTATGTTTTGTGCATCCATCGAGGTGCTTTGTTATGTGCATCCTTCGAAGTGCTATGTTTTGTGCATCCTTCGAGGTGCTGTGTTTTGTGCATCCTTCGAGGTGCTTTATTACGTGCATCCTTCGAGGTGCTATGTTTGTGCATCCTTCGAGGTGCTATGTTTGTGCATCCTTCGTGGTGCTATGTGTCTTGAGAGAAACGTCTCCCTTTCTGTTGTAATCATCCCGTGGGTTTGCTAGGTAAGGTATGACTGGGCGGCACGCGGGTATTTTGGTTTTGGAGAAAAACGTCCCCCCCCCCTTGCCAGCGTGTTGTCCCAGGGGATCCTTTTCGAAGGCTGCTTTTGGCAGGGGCGAGTTTCCTTCGGAATAAGTTTGACGGCTCTTAGTATGATGAAAGTCCTTCGGGAGGCAAATTGTTGTCGTTCGAGGCGACGCTTGTTAGGGTTGTTTTTCTTGGAAAAATGTCTCCCCCCCCCTTTCTACCAAGTCGTCGCCCGGACGTAATTTCTTTTTTGCTGTACCTCGATATATAGTTTGTTTACCAATCGAGTCAATGCACGGAAGTGTTGCATTTGGGGAAAAACGTCTCCCCCTTCCTTGTGCGCTGTTGTCCTCGAGTGGTTTAGTTCTTTTTGTTTCGGGTAGATCGAATGATGGGTGCCGAAGGTTCTTGTGGAAAAAACGTCCCCCCCCCCCATTTCTGGCATCCATCTTTCGATTTTTCCGAGGTAGCCTGTTGGCCTTAGCTTTGCACTTATTGTGCCCTTTGAAAGGCCCATTGGAGTTTTTGCTCTTGTTGTGCGTTTGTGCCGAAAATTTTTTGGTTTGGACCTTTTGAAAGGTCGAAGCCCCTTGGCGTTTATGCGCTTGTTGTGCGCTTGTGCCGAAGGTTTTTTGGTTCGGACCTTTTGAAAGGTCGAAGCCCCTTGGCGTTTTTGTACTTGTGCGTTTGTGCTGAAGGTTTTTTGGTTCAGACCTTTTGAAAGGTCGAAGCCCCTTGGCATTTATGCGCTTGTTGTGCGCTTGTGCCGAAGGTTTTTTGGTTCGGACCTTTTGAAAGGTCGAAGCCCTTTTGCGTTTTTGCACTTGTTGTGCGTTTGTGCTGAAGGTTTTTTGGTTCTGACCTTTTGAAAGGTCGAAGCCCCATGGCGTTTTTACACTTGTTGTGCGTTTGTGCCGAAGGTTTTTTGGTTCTGACCTTTTGAAAGGTCGAAGCCCCTTGGCGTTTTTGCACTTGTTGTGTGTTTGTTTTGATAAGTATGTAAAGTTTGCGGACTCTGCATACTTTGCTAACTTACTATTTTTTTTAGCATGCAGGTGCTTGCCGAAGTTTGCCATTTTGGCTGCTTAGGCGAGAGTGACACTGTTTGGGGAAAATGCATTGTATTGAGATTATTTACACTGGGGCCGCCTCGTAAAAAACCTCACCTCCTGTGCGGAGTTTCCCCTTGTGAGGAAAAGAGTACGGCCCGTTTACAATGTAAGAAATAACTGAAAATAGATGTGAATGTCCGTGATCGCTTATAGCTTCGCGATGCGACCTTTTTACAAGCTTAAATGTAGTACTTTTTTAGGCTGTCGGCATTCCAAGGATGCTGCAGCTCATTGCCTTCGGCGTCGGACAAGTGATATGACCCTGGCCTGTTGCTTTTGATTACTAGGAATGGTCCTTCCCACTTGGGTTGAAGTTTGCCGGAGGTTTCAGCATTTGGCTTCCTTTTTAGGACCCAGTCTCCGATTGCGATGCCCTTTTTCATGATCTTCTTGTCTCTCCATTTTGTGGTTTCTTGTTGATACTTCTCTAGGTTTTCCGAAGCTTGTAGGATGTCCAGTTCCATGAGGTCTTTGTCATCCGAGGGGACGGCCTCAACTTGGTGAGTCACCCTTAGGCTTCGGATTTTAAGTTCCTCCGGTGTCATTGCTTCGGCACCGTAGAGTAGCCTATATGGGGTGAACTTGGTGGTTCTTGATTCTGATGTGTTGTGGGACCAGATGACCTTCAGGAGTTCATCGGCCCATTTTCTTTTTTTTCTGTTAGAACAGGCACTTTTTGATGCTGCCGAAGATGATGCCATTGGCTCTTTCGACGGCACCATTGGATTGCGGGTGATACACCGAGGCAAAGATTACCTTCGTGCCCATGCTGTAACAGAATTCTCTGAAGAGCTGTGAATCAAATTGTTTGCCATTGTCTACGGTGATCTCCCTTGGGACCCCGAACCTGCAGATTATGTTCTGCCAAAAGAATTTTTTGATTGTTTCTGAGGTTATGTTGATTAGAGGTTTGGCTTCGATCCACTTTGTAAAGTACTCGACAGCAACTGCTGCGTACTTGTAGTTGCCCTGAGCTGTGGGTAGAGGTTCCACTAGGTCAATTCCCCATCTTTGAAGAGGCCAGGTCGGAGGTATCAGCTGAGTTGGCTCCGAAGGTTTTGAGGACTTTGGACCCATCATTTGGCATGCTTTGCAGGTTTTCACTATGTGCTGAGCATCCTTCAGCGCCGTTGGCCAGAAGAATCCTTGCCTGAAGGCTTTGGATACAAGTTGTCTGAAGCCAATGTGTGAACCGCAAAACCCGGAGTGAATTTTCATGAGGAGCTCGTTTCCTTCGGTTATCGAGATGCATTTTAACCATGGGCTGGTTACACCTGACTTGAACAACTCTCCCTCGGAGATAACATAGCCCCTCGCTCTCTGGAACATTTTCTTCTCCTCTTTCTCATCTGGTAGCTCGATGTTTCCCCGAAGGTACTCCATTATAGGTTTTCTCCAATCTTCGGATGAGATGTTTGAAAATTGTTTTTCTTTTTTCGGTTTGACAGAAGGTTGTGTGATTTCTTCGAAAAATACATCCGAAGGTAACTGCTCTTTTCTTGATGCTGCTTTTGCCAGCTTGTCGGCTTTGTCATTCATGTGCCTCGGGATGTGAATGATGTCGAAGCCCTTAAAATACTTCTCCATGGATCTGACGGCATCGAGGTACTCGATGAGCTCTGGTTTTCTTGCCTCTGAGTCCTTTTCGATGTGATCTCTGGCAACCTTCGAATCTGTTCTGACTATGAAATTTTGATGGCCGAGGGCTTTCATTTTGCGAAGGCCCAACAGCAAGGCTTCGTACTCGGTGGTGTTGTTGGTTGATGATTCGAGATTGCCGAAGGTCAGCCGTGCTGCGTATCTTGTTTTTGTTCCCGAAGGAGACTCTATGATTGCAGCAATACCGGCTCCGTCGTTGCACCAAGCCCCGTCGCAGTGCACGATCCAGGTTTCAGTCGAAGGTTCCTCCCTGAAATTTGGGGATGCCCAATCGGCAATGAAATCTGCCAATACTTGTGACTTGATGGTCGTTCTTCTTTCGAAGTCTATGTAAAACTCAGAGAGTTCCGAAGTCAATTTGGCAATTCTAACTGAGGCCTCTCTGTTACTGAACAAGTCATGCAAAGGTTGATCTGTGACCACTATTATCTTGTGAGCTTTGAAATAGTGTCGAAGCTTCCAGGCAGACATGACTACTGCATATGCGATTTTTTCTAGCTCTGAGTACAGGAGCTTCGAGCCTGCGAGAGCTTCGGATACGAAATAAATAGGTAGTTGCTTCTTTTTTCCTTCGCTCTCTCTCTCTCTCTCTCTCTCTCTCTCTCTCTCTCTCTCGAGCACGAGCGCTGCACTGACGGCAGAGTAGGATGCTGCGATGTACAGGAGCAACACATCCTTCGGGTCAGGTGAGGTCATTTTGACCATGTTCTATAGGTGGTTTTTGAGCGCCTGGAGGGCTTCACTTTGCTCGGGGGCCCACTCAAATTTGTTTGCGTTGCGAAGGACCTTGAAGAATGGTAGGCTTCGGTCTGTAGAGCAGGGGATGAATCTGTTTAGGGCTGCAATCCGCCCTGTGAGTTTCTGTACGTCCCTGATGGACTTTGGCTCCTCCATTTTCCAAAGAGTTTTTACTTTGTCAGGGTTTGTTTCGATGCCTTTGGTGGACACTAGGCATCCTAGCACCTTTCCTTTGTGAACTCCGAAGATGCACTTGTTGGGGTTCAAGGACAGTCCTGCTTTTCTCAAGCTTGCGAAGGTTTCGGCCAGGTTTGCCACATGGTTGCTTCTTATTGAACTGGTTACAACAATGTCATCAACATAAGCCAGGATATTCCTTCTAAGTTGATGCTCTAAGACTACAGAGGACATTCTTGAAAAAGATTGTCCTGCATTCTTTAGTCCTTCGGGCATCCTCACGAAGCAGTAGGTGCCGAAGGGGGGTATGAAACTTGTTTTTTCTTCGTCCTCTTTGCTCATCCAAATCTGATGGTATCCGGAGAAACAATCCAGTAGAGACATCAGTTGACTGTTTGCCGCATCATCAACGACCCTGTCGATTCTTGGCAGTGGGAAATCATCCTTCGGGCAGCCTTTATTGAGGTCAGTGAAATCAATGCACATGCGACATTTGCCATTCTTCTTTTTGACCGGCACAGTGTTTGCCACCCATGTTGGGTATTTGACTTCTCGAATAACATTTGCATCCAGCAGTCTCTGGACTTCGGCTTTGACCGCTGCAACTTTTTCGTCTGCCATTTTGCGAAGCTTTTGCTTCTTTGGCTTGATGTTTGGGTTGATGTCCAAACGGTGCTCAATTATGTCTCTGCTGACGCCCCGTAGGTCACTTGCTGACCATGCAAAAACATCTTGGTTCTTGCGGAGAAACTCAAGGAGTTCTTTTTCCTCCTCGGGCTTGAGAGTTGCATTGATGGTTACCATCTTGTCGGGTAGATGCACATCAAGGGGAACCTTCTTGACTTCGCAGTCTTCCTCGAAGGTTATTTTCTCGCTGTCTCTCTATTGCACTTTGAAGGTATCAGGCTTAGATTCAGTCCGAAGGTTGTGGACATTTTTTTGGCCTGGGGTGTATCCCCGCTCTATGTCCCGTGCCAGTTGCTGGTCTCCGCGGATGGTGATGACCCCCGCGGGGGCTGGAATCTTCATGCACAAGTACAGCTGATGAACGATAGCTTTGAACTTGGTGATTGTCCCCCTTCCTAGGATTGCTCTGTATGGTTAGGGCATCTCTACCACATCGAAGGTGATGTGTTCTGTTCTTCGTTAGTTGTGTCTCCGAAGGACACGGGTAGTGATAGTTTGCCGATTGCGTTCACTCTTTTTCCTCCGAATCCCATTAAGGGGATATCCGAGGGCTGAAGCAGGCTTCGGTCAATACCCATCTTATCGAAGGTGTCAGAAAATATGATGTCTGCAGAGCTGCCAGTGTCAACTAGTATCTTGCCAATCCTCCAACCTTGAATGTTTGCCTCGATGACGAGGGCATCTATGTGTGGGTAGCTGATGAGGTTGACATCTTCTTCGGAGAAGGTGATCGGAGAGTGTGACCACTGGGTTCTCTTGGTTGGACCTTCGGAGATGATGCAATGGACTTGCCTGAAGTAGTCCCTGTGCTGCCTCTTGTTTTCGAAGTCCAGGGTGGAACCTCCGCCGATCATGCCGAAGGATGGTAGTGCCGTGGGTTGGCTATTTGTGGTTTGGTTTTCTTGTTTTGGTGGGTGAGCTGGGGGTGGTGGTAGCTGCTCCTGAGTGGGTTGAGCTTGGGTTGTGGGTTGAATGGTTTGCGTTTGAGGGTTTGGCTGCGGCTGCCAATTGTGATTGTAGTTGTAGTTAAACATGGGTGGGCGGTATGCTTGTATGAATGGTGGAGGTGGAACGAACGAAGGTTGCGTGTACTGTATTTGTTGAGGTTGTTGGGTCTGTG
Source organism: Panicum virgatum (assembly GCF_016808335.1). Lineage (NCBI taxonomy): Eukaryota > Viridiplantae > Streptophyta > Magnoliopsida > Poales > Poaceae > Panicum > Panicum virgatum. The sequence goes on from NC_053138.1 coordinate 46,581,314, forward strand.
GCCATGTAGTGTGCCCAACTAGCTTGGCTTTTTTCTCGACCTCCATTCTGTCGAGGGTCTTCTTCTTCTCCGGGCACTGGTTTGTTCTGTGGTCGGAGTCATACCCATGGAAGTGACAGAAGAATTTTTTTGGAATCACACGAAGGTCCACGACCTCGGCCCCTTCCTCTGTCGCGACCTCTGCCCCGTGCCCCGGACGAAGGTTGCTTGTCGTTTGAGCGTTGGGGTTCCGACTCTGGTGGTGTCATGAAGGGATCGAAGGTTATCTGATCCTCATCTTCATGCGAAGGTTCCAGAGGTAAGATGAGCTGGTGAGCTGGCTGCTTTTCTTGCTGCCATGTTTGTTGGTTGTATTTCTCTGCCTGACGCATGATTCTTCTTTGCTCGACCCTTCTGCGGTGGTCGGTGTCTGACTTCGCATACTTTTCTGCTTCTGAATAAAGCTCCTCTAGAGTCCTCGAAGGTTCTCTTATGAGGTGGGAAGCAAGCTGGCCAGGCAGGAGACCCTCGATGCATTTCTCTATCGCATCTTTCTCTGGGAAGTTTGGGATTTGAGCTTTCTTTTGGACGAACCTCCAGAAGTAGTCATAGAGAGGCTCACGGTCATGCTGGGGGCATTTGAAGTCTTTTACGGTGTTGGCGTTGAGCCTTCTGAAGCCTTGGAAGTCCTGTAGGAGCCTTCCTTTTAGCTGATACCAGTTGTTGATTGATTGCGGAGGCAAGTACGAGTACTAGTTGGCCACAGAACCTTCGCAGGCCATGACGAAGGACTTGGCCATGGTGGAGTCGTCACCTCCAGCCGAAGCGATGGTTGCTTCGTAGGCCATGAGGAACTGAGTTGGATCTGTTGTAGCGTTGTACTTGGGGAGCTGAGTTGGCTTGTAGCCGAGCGGCCATGAAGTTCGCTGAAGAGCGACTGAGAGTGGCGAGGTCGGGTCAAATGGGAGGTTGACCGGCGGTGGCCTTTGGTTCTCATTATGAGCGAAGGCTGTCTGGAGGATGACGCGGTTTTCTTGCTGGGAGGAACCTTCGGGCATTTCTTGGTATGCCCTCTGCAAGCTCTCAACTTCTGCCTCCATCTCTGCTAGCCTGCGCCTGCCCTCGGCTAGCTTGTTTGCTTGGTCCAGTGCCCTCTTTTTGGTGGCAAGCTGAGCTTCGATGTTCTTTTTCTTCATTTCAAGGGCTTTGAGTTTGAGTGCTGCTTCTGTGAGTTGATGAGCTTTGGTGTTTTCAGTGTTATCAATTAGGTCTCCATGAGCAGCAGCTTCGTTGGTGATGTCTTCCATTTGTTGGTTGGCTCCTTCGTGCTGAGGTTGAGGGCCATCGAGGATGTGGCCAAGCTCAGTGGAGGTGCTTGTGGTGCCGGCGGTGGCTTTCTTCTTCGTTGGGGCCATCGAGGGTTGTCTTACGTGCTGGAATGGTGGGCGCCGCTGTTGGGATCTTTGCTTCTTAGATGCCCAGGCAGGGAGCATGAACAGTAAGAAAGATAACAATGAAAGTAGGTGTCGAACTCTCCAATAATGATTAGAAAATTCAACCCCTTACACTGTGGAGAGGGGGGCTATTTATACCCCTGGCCCTCGGCTAGGTTTTCCTAAATTGCCCCCTCCCAACTCATTTACAGCTCACTCTTAGCCTGCTCCGGGGTAAAATTACAAGGTGAGAGGTTTACAAATCCGACCTTCTCACATATTCGAGAGGTGTACAAATCCGACCTTCTCACATATTCACATTTTACTCACATGTCTACAACCGACGAAGGTTACAACAACCTTCGGGGACCTCCAGGAGTTAGAGCCATGAAGGTTCCATCAACGAGCAATCAGCCGCCACCTTCGCTCCCGAGGTTGATCACCTGACCCGAAGGTCCTGGTCTTCGGACTTGTGCTTCTGTGCAACCCTTCGTCACCTTCGGCACGACGGAAGCGGTATCCTTCGTCCCGAGGGTTTTGGTGTTTGCGCTTGCACTTCTGGGCAGCCATCCGTTACCTTCGGCCTACAGAAGGTAATATCCTTCGGACCGAAGGTCATGGTTTTTGAGCTTGCGCTTCTTAGTGTTCATCCGATACCTTCGGGTATACTTGGCTCCATCTCGTTGTGGCCCTGCAAACAGGTTAGGGAGCATTTCTGAGGGTGAGGGCTTGACCCGAAGGTCCAATCCCCAACACACTCTAGCTGGCCTGCCGAGTCTAGGGCAACCCTACGCGCGCTTGCCCCGACGGGGTCCCTCCCGGGCGAGCGTTCGTCGGATCGTCGCCGTTCTCCACGGCGACTGGTCTGACTGGTCCCTCTGACCGGTCTGACCGCTCCACGCAGGAGGTGCTGCAAGGAGCTCCTCCTCGCGCCGCGCGACCTAGCGCGTTCGTGTGTTGGCCCGTAAAAGGCGTCAACACTGTGTTGAAACTGTCAGAAAATGTTATAAGTTTTTTATTAAAAGAAAGTCCAACTCCCTTTAAGTATGGCCAAAGTCTGGATAACCAGCTTAACTATCTCTTGTTCAATTTTGCCCCTAAACTATGTCGTTTGGTTCAGTTTACCTCCTAATACAATTTGTCTTTTTTTTTATTTCTCCACATACAAATAGAATATTAATTTAAGATTTTGCAGAATTGTAGTGGGCATTACAATATATGTCAAAAAATGGTATTGTAAAATTTTCATCATTATTTTTTCAATAATTTTGTATCATAAAGGATAATTTATTATTAAATATTATACCCTATCAAAATAATGATGAAAAATTCTTGACATATTTTTCTAAATGTGTTATGTGTCCGTTATCATCTTGAAAAATTTTAACTCGATACTTTGCTTGTGTATAGATATACAAAAGAAGATAAATCTTATTAAGATGTAAATTGGACCAAATAACATAGTATAGGAGTAAATTAAACTAAAAAATAGTTTAAGGGATTATCGGGACTTTGACGATACTTGAAGGGAGTAATATGGATTTTTCCCCTATATTATTAATGCCATGTAATGTATCCCTCCATTCTTCTAAATTATAGAGTGTTTTGTCTTTTCTAGCTTCACAACTTTTACTATACACATAGATATACATTATATCTTACTATGCACCTAGATATATACTATATCTAAATACATAGAAAAAACTATGTATTTTAAAAAGAATTAAAATTTGGAACGGATGAAATTATTATTTCATCTTTGCTGGATTTGGCTCAAGCTCCGGTTCGGTGTTCATCCAGTATGTGACGAAGCTCGTTCTTTTGGAGTTGAACATCACGAAACAAGCTAAGGACGCTGCAAGACGACTACACGAATTGTCTGTTGGAGATTTATTTTTCTTCATTTTGGAAGTTAGGAGTTATAGGAGATCATCTGATGTCTTGGCTATACATATCCTTTCGGATGTATGCTTTCTGCTGTTCTCATGGCTCCCTTTTGTAAGACTTGTGGTCTGATGCATTCTCAATTGAGGATGACTGAAGCCGGAAATAAACTTTCCATTACCTAAAAAATCACCAGAATCCAGAGATTTTGAGATTAAAAGTACACCGTTTAAAAGCTCAAGGGGTAATCTACACCACTGTAAGAGTATAGGGTGTAATCTACACTTTTTCCTTTATCTATTATATTAATAAGGGAGTGTTAAAAGAAGTCACCACGTTCACCGAGAGGGTATAAAAATTCTCACGTTAATCTAAAAAAGAGAAGAATTTGTACCGTTGAATTTTATGAAAATATAACGGTCTAAAGTAATCAGAAGAGTTCATGACAATGTATTCAACGTGATAAAAAATCTATTGGAAAGAGATCCACTCGGACGGAAAAAAGAAGTCCGGCCATGTCAAAACAACCTGGTTTGGCTTAACACAATTAATAAAATATTTGATATTCCATATCAGGTACGTAAATGCATTTGATACTCTACCCTTCAAAAAAATGTATTTGAAATTCTATAGCAGGTACATGCATGTATTTGGAAATGTAACTATAAAACTCGGACAAGATAAGAGTTCAACCATATAAATAAATAGATGGCCAATTAGGAGTGCGACCTCACCGGAGCCGCCGCACGTCATCGCCTAGAAGGCACCAGCAGCACACTTGACCAGTGTGCTTTCTTTCTCTGTGCCATGGCTTCGAGGTTGCACTAGGCTCTCGCTGCAAAAATAATTTGTGGTCGTATTTCGCTACTTCAAAAACCTAAGCAAGACAGCAAAACAAATGTTTCAGTTAAAAAATAGAATGTTAAGTCACTTGACAGTTTTAGCAAAAACATATATATGACAAACAGTAAAAACAACAGAAGTTAGGCTAAGTAAAACATTTTTGAATCTGAGCTGCTATTAAATAAAGGGAAATTCTTGAGTTTCCCATTTGCATGACCGCCGTATCCGACGTGCTGCTGCCACATACTCGCAGCCGAGCGATGCGCGTCCTCGACGGACCAGCCATGATGCAGGCGCAGCCTCGCGGGCGAACACCCCGCAAGCTGGCCCAGCGGCACGACCAGGCTCCATGCCCTGCGTTCTGAGGTGGTGATTGATGCCCGGGCGCGTAGCAGGAGGGCCCCAGTGCGCCGCCGACAGGAGGGCTACGACTCAGTGCACCAGAAACCGAAGCGCGCGGCGGCGTGGTGGCCCGAGCGGGCGGCCGGCGGCAGCAGGCCCCAGCGCGCTGTCGGCAGGAGGGCCGCAGCCGGAACTCCATGCTATTGGGACCAAAGCAGAGGCTAATGCAACAGAACAGGTGGGCATCACGAGGGCCACAGCGCGCCGGAGCAGGCAACGTGCGGAGGCCGGCAGATTCGATAGTCTGGAGATTCGATGCAGATGGGGTTGGGAACTTGGGATGGCTTTTGGCGGCAGGGGTATAATTGGTCATTTCCCATTCATTTTTAATTATTCTAAATAAAAAAATAGACTACAATATCATGCAGCAAATTGCGATGGTTGATGAGTGTCCAATAATAAAGAGATTTTTTTTGTAGTTAGAAGCCAAAACCAACTATGAACAAAGCCCTCCAGCCAATTTTGCAAAACAAACAACATGAGTTTGCACGTGGCAGGATAACCTTGGGAGTGCTCAAGCTACACAGTGAATTTCACCATTAAGGACATCCGATACGAAAGACGAAAATGAAAGGGGAAAAATCAGCACAGATAGCTGGAGAAATTAAAAAACAAAGAAAAAATAAAACACAGCAAAACACACGTAGATATTATTTAGAAGCAAATTGCTTACATAAAGAGCATAGATACCAATATTTTCTATGCTATTACCAATGCTGATACACTACTTTTTAAACATTAAGTTAAAAAACTAGCTACACGCGACGCGCTATTAGCGCGACGCGCTATTAGCACGAGCCACCTTGCTAGTTCAATTAATATTGAGCTGTTTCTGAAACTAGAATTCGAGTGATGCAGGCATGCAGCCCAAACGCCTGAGTTCATCCCTTTGAGAAAAGTTGCATACAGATCGGCCCACTTGATTTTGTTAACTCCACTGGACGAGCCCATCCAGGTTCTTTGTTTGTTGGCGCCAAACGAAAATGTTTTGGCGCGAAATAGGCGAGCTCATCCAGGTTCCTTGTTTGTTGGCGCCAAACCAAAATGTTTTGGCGCGAAAAAGGGAGAAAAAAAATCCCCTTATACACGATAGATGGCAAATCAAATCAAATCCAAGCCAATTCTTCGTCTCTGGAGCACCACGGAAAATGGAACCGCCCGAGGGAGCAGGCGGCGGCGGCGGCGCCGCCAAGAAGCCCAAGCCCTCGCCAGCGCCGTCGATTGCGGCCCTCGGCGACGGCATCCTCCGTGCCATCTTCCTCCGGCTTCCCGACATGGCTTCGCTCGCCAACGCCGCCCTCGCCTGCAAGCGGTGGCACCGCGTGGCCTCCGACCCCGCCGTCTTCCGCCGCTTCGACGCCCTCCGCCGCCCCCCGCTCGTCGGGTTCCTCCTCACCGACCGCGGCGACACGCACTTCCCCCGCCGCTCCCCCAACCTCCTCTTCGTCCACGCCACCCGCCGCAACCCCAATCTGGCCGCGGCCGCCGCGGGCGGCGATTTCTTCTTCGAGGACCTCCCCGCCGTCGATTCGGACGCCGAGGAGGAGGGGTACGAGTGGGGCGAGTGGCGCGTCCGCGGCTGCGACGGCGGCCGCTTCCTCCTCTCCCGCGGCTGGGACGGCCGCGACCTCGCCGTCTACGACCCCATCGCGCGGACCGCCGTCTTCCTTCGCCCAGGCCGCGTCTTCCGCGCGTGCACCCACGTGGTCCACTACGCCCTTGTCGTCGACGAGGCCGATGGGTCCTTCCTGGTCATCGGCTTTGAGTTCGACGGCGCTGTGTTCTCCTCCCGCACCGGCAAATGGGTTAAAATCAATATGGAAAGGGTCAAGCTGGAAAAGGGTACTAGAGGTCGTTGGCGTACTGAGTTATTCGACATCATTAGCACGTTCACCAGCGACGGAATGGCCGCTGGCCGCTTTGCTTACTGGAGGTCGGACACCAAGAAGCAGCGCTGGCGCTTCGATCCCTTTGAGAGGATCATGGTGCTTGACACGACCACCATGGAATGGTCAGTCACCACTGCTCCATTCCCCCCAGGGGAATCCTACTGTGTGGCTGACATGCCAGAGCATGGTGGCCTGTGTCTCTTCTCCTGCGAGGAGCAATGCCTTCAATCCCTTCATCTCTGGGTCCGCAGCAGCGACGGTGGATGGGTGCTCAAGAAGGATTTTCCCTTGCTGAATGACTGGATGAAGAACATCCGGCGTGCTGAGTGGATGAAGAGGATACGCGTCTTGGCGGCGAGGGCTGGCTATGTCTACATGGAGTTCTGGTCAATAAGGAAGGCTAATTCCTACTTTCTTGTGTTCAATACGAGAACCGAGAAGATGTCAGTGTTCCCCAACAATGCAGAAGACCCTCATAGAGGTCCTGCATTTCCATTCTTCATGCCCTTGGATCCTCTGCTTGGACCAGATCTAAATGTTTAACGCACTAGAGAGGGTAATCTTCTATTTGATCTATTCATCGCTTGTGTCTATTTTTATTCTGTTCCAGTCTATTTGATAATGCTTTTTAAATATCAGTGTCAATTCAGTCACCTCAGTTAAATATTCATGAATTCCACTTATGTTGGTGTATATATGTTTATTTCTTATGGAATGGAACCAAATTATAAACCCTATAACTAACCATAATTGAGATAAATTAGTCTGTTTAGTTTCTCTAGTTGTGACTTTGTACCTAAATGATTGGGAGCTGTAATTGCTATTTCTTGACATTTGAGATATTGATACAGCATTGGCAAATTTCAGGAAGAAATACTCTGTAGTTTATTTGTAGTTCATTTTTTCCCAGTAGTTACTAATTTAATATTGGTAAATCTTTGTGAAGAAATACAATTGTTCTAGGCGAGAAATAATTACTCCTAGAATATTCAAATACACAGATATCTTCTCTCATTTGAATGTTCAGGACTTCAGGTTACAATATGTGGTTAGCTGCTGTTGAACGCTCTATAAATGAATGCACTTCAATTCTGATGGATTGCAAGGGATTCATCTTTATGAAATTTAAACTAATACTATTTTCTCATCATTATCCATTCTTTGAGTTCAATGATATTATAGTCTCTAGTTATCTCATTGAAGCTCCCTTATTTTTTTCTGAAACTAAATAATTGTACAAAATTCACCAAGTAACCTTATTTGCTTAATGTGCGTTGACCCTTTGACTGTACAATGTGTCTGATCATAAGATTTTCCTCTTAATGTATTCTGAACTAAAAGTTAATGCATTTCTGTATCGTACGAGTTTCAGGTAGCCATTGATTTGCTATTTTGTGGCGGCATAGATTTCATCAGGTACTTCACATTCTGACTCCTAACCTGTAAATAATTCACATTAATTTGTTTGCTGCTTTGGCACAAACTAATGTTTTTTGTTTGCATTTCAGGTCCAATTATCACTTCTAGGTTTTGCTAAGTCATCCAGAAATCCTTTGGACATGGAACTGCTGCAGCTGGTTTAATATCTTCAGAACCGTTCTTCTCCAGATTTGAAATGAATTAAAGTTATATCTGCATGTATGAATTATCTTTGTGGCAATAGCTTCTATGTGATGTGTCACAACTCGTATGTTAGCTATGACTTTGTTTAGCTGTTAGTTAAATGAAACTTCTATGGCTTAATTTAATTTCGGTTCCATTTTCATGTTTGCTACTTAACTGTCTGTGACATCGTAATTCAGCTGAAATGCTTCACATACGAAAGACGCTAGATGATGCCTGCTCTGTAGGACAGCTCTGCTTCTTTTGTTAAAAGAAAAATTACACGCGAACTATGCTGTTTCGAAATCTGCTTATTTTATTGCATCATTGAAGCACAAACCTGAACATCAGGTGCACCACTTTGAAAGATCTGTTTCCACCAATTATCATGGGTCACAGTATTATGTTTCCGGTTCTGCCTTTGTGGCTTCTGATCACTTCATGTTTTCCTGGAACATTTCGTGATCATCCCATAATTTAGCTGCCCAATTAAATAGTGTGGCAATTGTGTGGGCTTCAATCCAAAGGATAATGGGATCTCGTCAGGCTTAATGGATTTCTTTCAGCGCTCAAGGGAATTTGATTGGGATTCCCTAGGGAGCTAGTGCTTGTTTTGGTAGCAATTACTTGTGTCTTCTACCTGAAAGCAGGATCCCCTTTCTGAATCACCTCTTGAAATTTTTCTGAGTGTCAATTTTTGTTAAAACCTCCAATGCCTAGAATTCTCAACTGTTCATGGGCAAACCAATGGTCCTTTGCTAAGGAAAAAAAAAAGCTAGGTGAGGCTGGTCCTGCCCACCCCTGAAGCCCGATCATTAAGTTTTCTTTTTATAGTTGGGAAAAAAAAGAGAGTTTAACCTTGGACGTCTGGCTGGCAGGCCGGTCTATGAGATGCAAATTCAGAACGGACCAGTCTGCAAAGAACAGGTCCAGGAAGCCCAACAGCAGTACATGACTCCATACCTGTTCCAAAGAAGAAAATGTTTACCAAAGAAAATGTCTACCTTTGAAAGTGACCACCCTAATACAAAACTTACAGATATTTATGAGTGAATGATGAACACATATCAACTGCTTGATCTGTACTCCGCTTGAAACAAAAAAGATCAAAGCGTAATATCATAGTGGCATTAACTAAATTGCAAGTTGGGGTGGTCGTTCAGAATGTTACACCTTAAAGTATGTTCATGCAGCACATACACGTCATTTATTGTCTCATCGAAATCCTTCTTGAAAGCGATAGGCCTGTTTCTTGCTGTCAAATTTTCAGTACTGATAAACAAGTGGCGCCCAGCGTTCCAAGCTCATTGGTACTTATCCAATTGGTTTAGGTTCCCGTGCAAGCAAGTCATGTCATCGTAAGAAGGTTCGAAGGTTTGGTTCATATTTTCTTGTGAGTTGAGTCAGTGAGCATGCAGAGATAGCTAGGAACATGTTGATAGATCTTATAATTGTTACCTGATAGGCTTTTGATTCATAAAGGTACTCAACACAACCGATGCTTTGACATTATTGTTGCCACGTGAAGCTTAAGGTCATTAAAATATAGATGTTTGGAAGGAAAAAAAATCAGTTACTTCGCTGAATGAAATTTTGCAGACATAAATGTTGTGTTCACTGTCTCTAATATGCACTGAACACATTGGGTTCTTCAATTAGTAGATTGTTCTGAATCTCAGAAGTCTGACCGCTAAACATAATCCACCCAGTTGGGAAACCAAGTTCGGATCGATCAGGACCATGCTTTTAGAGAGAGAGAGAAAAAGTTTGGTGACACATTTGAATGTTGTAATGCTATATGAATTCTCTTTGTTCATATGAATTATATATGAGAGAGGCTTATTTACTAGTTGAATGTTGATTTGTATTTTCGTACACCAAACTTCAGTGGCATCGAAGTACAATGTTTGAGGTGATCTCATATATCACTTCACTAAAACAGTTGCCATGCATTGGAATTGGAATATTAATCAGCTTCCCGGAGAAAAAAAAATAAAACTACAAGAAGGTTTTAATTTGTAGTACAATCTGCAAGGCCGGATACAAACTGAACTTTCTTTTTTTCTGTTTGGAATTTGTGCTGGTAACAACTTTGGTCGGCAGCAGTTTCACCTAAATAAAAGGACTTTTGATTCAACAGCGAAGCTTTGGCCATACTGTCCACGTGATGCCAGTATGCCACAGTCCACAAGTTATAAAAAAAATAGTTCCGATTTCCAATTTCAACGGGTTCCATCCATTCAGGAAAATCTCACTGCAGGTGTGAAGCCAGAAAAAACATGATTATGGGGCCAAGCAAATTGTAACTAATGTTTAATTGGGGGGAGGGGGGTAAACTGAACATATTTTTATTGATTTGCGTGGTCAAAAACCAAGCACACTAGTTGTACATCTAGCAACCCTAGGCTCTCCAGTTATTCTGCATTTGTTCATGCCTTCATGGACAACTACAAATTGTCTCAAGGTACTGCATGGAGCATTTGTAACGAAAATGATACTGCAGATATCTGATTTTAGGATAAGAGAAATTTTATAATGATTGAAAAAATAGGAGCCGTCCATCTAATAAAATCCTACGGTGGTGAAGGTAGGAAGTACCCAGAAGTACATGGGGGTGGGGTGGGGGTAAAGTACCTGGTACTTCCAAAATGTAGGACCAAATACCAAAAAGTGGGACCGGTTACTAATTTAATTTAATTTAATTTTTATAAATGCTTTCTATAAATAAATGGCCAAAAAAATTAAGATAAAAATACTTAAAAGTACCCTTTGGTACTTTACAATCATTGTAAAAGAGCTCTTAGGATAAAGTAGAGCTGAGGTTATGTTTACAGCTCAAACGTAACTAATCTCAGCAAGCAAAAAGTTCTCCATCACCAAGGTGAGGTCTTACCACTTCCATGAACAAACGTGTGATGTCCATCAGTTACGGAAATGATCAAGAAAAATAGAAAATGGTCATGCTTCGTGAAAATTGTATTGAAGTTGGTTACTCAAAAACCTAATATGGGAGTAGTATAGACTATTGACACATCAATGTGTACAGCATAGGTCCATCGATCACGAAACCTGGAGTCATGCTAGCTTTCATGCACACACACTTGGGCTCTTCATTCACTTTTGTCTTCTTCAAAAGTAATTAAGTTTTGTATATGTAGATTATGGCAAAACTGTTAAAAAAATCTATTGACCTAAACATATTTTTTTTACAAAACACGATATAGATGCATACACTCATGTAAATGCACGCACCCTCGCACCTAGGAGTACACACACGTAACCATAACCTTATGAGAAACGAGTCCGCAGATCTCAAGGTTGATGAAATTACTATAGACGATTCGCCACCGACTGGCACGTTGCCTACCGGCTACCCCTAATAGAATAGTGTAGGTTAAATTTTGGAATAAATCTTGAAAAATGCGAGTACCACGAGGGATCTTATCAGCTGTAAACTCAATTCATTTTATATCGTCACCTAATAATGTTTAAAATTATGTCCATTTCTAGTTATCAATTATACAATTGAAAAGAGTCCGAAACATTCAACTGGATCCAAAATCCAAGTTCTTGGCATTGAAAGTTTTATTATATTCGGTTGGGATTTTAATTTCACGGCATTGAGGTATAATTCTGGATCCAAAAATGTATACTGACCTTAAAAATAATTTATTTTACAGATTTTCCTGCCTAATATTTAAAGATTTGCCCCTCCCTATTCATCTTGATTTATCATAGATGACAAAGATCTGTTACCTTTAATGTGTGGACCACTTTAACTTGCTTCAATATTGTTGGTGAAATTCCAGAAGAGGTACAATACATCTTAAAAAATTAATATGGTCTGGATAGGTCGGCATTATTATCAAATTCGTGCCTCCAAAGATGAGAATTTACTATAACACGAGTCAATTGTTCCATCTGAAAGTGATCGCTCTAATACGAAACCGCAGATAACTTCTCACCAAACTATCAACAGATATGGATGGTCTGCTTGACAGACACTTCGATCCATTTGTAGAAAATAACCCCAGATAACAGAACCTGCCTCTCTAGCGCTGGCACATCCTAAATGGCAAGTGGTTGTGACTGATTGTTACACAAATGATAGTGATGGCCTCATCACTACTGATACATGAAAAACAAGTGGCCTCCAAGCTCAATGGTACTTACCTATTTGGTTATTCCTATGCATCTCGATCACGAAGTTTCTCCGGCCATCAACTAGAAGGTTCAGGGTAGGGTTTATGCTAATTCTCTGAAATGATCAGCTAGGTCAGTGAGCATGCATGCAGAGGCCATCCTAGAGCATTGGATGAGCAGGTCATATGGATGCGGTCATAGAAGGAAGGAAGACAGTAGGATCTCTCATCTGATAGGCTTATAGGTCTGCATTTCGTTGACATTGTTGTTCACTTGTGGAGCTCGTGGTCGTTGAAATACAGATTTTTGACAGCGAAATTCAGTATGGGCTGTAAAATTGTAAATCGTTGGAGCCGGTTTTTACATGGTTCGGACTGATCGATCCCTTTCAAGACGGTGAGCAGAGTCAAAAGCATAAATCCCCTCGACCTCATGCCATTGGAGCGGTCGCTGCCATTTCTCAAAACGCCTAGAAGGGCCTGTAGAAACTTTGGTTGGCAGCAGTTTCACCTAATGGGACTATTTCAGTCAGCAAGATACTCGCAACACGGCAACAGTAGAAATTATTGTCATCGTCTGCAAAACGACTGTCACGCGGCCCCTACAAAAGCAAAATGTGTTTGGTGATTTCAACTGTAAAACGTGTAAAAATATGCTTCCTCACGTTCTTCAAATTTCAAAAACAGATCAGTTGAGGTCCACGCTCGCAGAACAGTTTGTACTTCGTAGGCTCCACTGTTCCAGAGTTCAGGCACAACAAAAATTTGCAACCCTTTAGGAATTTGCCACTGTAAAACTCGCTGTCATTGGCCCCTGAGGATGCGTTTTCTTTTTAGTTGCCCAAAATCCAAGTCATCCTTCAGGTTTTTACCCACTAAATTGACAGCGTGAACCTTTTGCGGACTGGAAATCTCTTGGAGGCCCGCATCAAAGCGAAAGAATCGACCAAAAACATTTTGAAAAAATCTCGAAGAAAAAGAAAAATCACTGTATTGCATTATCGGCGTTTGCTCCATTTTGATTACATGGGCTCGAAGAGCGGAAAAGCGCAGGTGTGATTTTACTTTACATGACGAGAAACAATTATTCACACACTTCCTTGTAAGATGAGTAAAATAACCCTCAATCTACTTACAGAGAAGAACAAGAACAGAGCAAAAAAGAATCTCATGCATGGGGCTACCAAGCAGCTGGGCCTTTCTTGTTGTATGGATTCAGGGAACATTAAATTGCCAAAAATGGTGCCTTTTCGGACCTTCAGTGCACTTTCCTTTTGTTGGCCAGAAGGGGGAAGGCGCCAAGGATGTTGTGCGCCCTCAGATCCTGCCTTGTCAGGATCCCCACGATCGGAGAGATCTGAAATGAACAAGATGAGCAAGATGCGTGATGGTCAATGAAAAATGAAGAACCCCAATTCCACAACAAGTTTGGACTGAACAATATAATCATCATTACTGCTACAAATAGAAATGGCAGTTGCAGCTTAGAGAGGAAAAAAAATGACCATACCTCGAGGCCCTGGAACTTTGGGATGATGAGCATGTGGCGGAGCGCGCAGGTGCGGAAGAGCACGACGGCCTTGGCCACGGACATGGTCTCCACGACGGTGTAGGGCGTGGTGTTGGTGAACGGGTGGAGGTCAATGTACATGTCCAGCTCCTCCGGCGACAGCTGCAGCTCGTCGACGCTGCCGGCCTTCTCGGCGAGCCCCGTCGACGAGAATTTCTCCCTGGCCTCCCACTCCTCCGTCCTCCTCCTCTCCGGCAGGAACCAGCGCTTCCTGAGCACGGCCATGAGGTGGCTCCGGAGCACCAGCCCGTGCAGCTCCGACACGCCGGGGCGCGGGCGGTCGAGCACGGGGAAGCCGTTGTGCGGCGTGGAGCGCAGCACCTCGACGACGGTGGACACCCTCTCGACGACCTGGAGCGTGACGGCGCGCGGCTTGGCGGCGGCGAGCTCGCCGACGGCGATGTCCTTCATCCACGTCTCCGGCTTGGGCTCGAGGAACGGCAGGCCCTTGAGGTCGAGGATGATCTCGTAGATGCTGGGGTTGAAGGCGTCGCCGACGGTCTTGGCGATGAGCAGCACGAACATGGTGATGGGGAGGAGGAGCAGGTTGTTGGTGAGCTCGAGGAAGATGACGCAGAGCGAGACGGTCATCCGCATGGACCCCGACATGAGCGCGGCGGCGCCGAGCACGGCGTAGAGGCCGTGGTCGATGCGGACGAAGCGCGCCAGCACCAGCGCCGCGATGCGGCCGTAGGCGGAGCCCATGAGGATGATGGGCAGGAAGAGGCCCGAGGGGACGGCGATGCCGAAGGTGAGGAGCCCCAGCACGCAGTAGATGGCGAAGAAGATGAGCAGCGAGTCGAGGCGGAACTCGCCGGCGGTGCCCGTGGAGAAGATGTTGCGGGTGGCGTCGGTGTTGGTGGCGTGCAGCAGCGACGCCAGGTCGTTGTAGAACCCGTCGGGGCAGTTGAACTGCTTGAAGTTGCCGGACTTGCCGACGGTCGGGCAGGAGGCGGCGGCGGCGCCGGCGGCGGAGCAGGGCGTGCAGGGCACGGCGAAGGGGAGGAGGTAGAGGCCGGCGGAGGTGAGGACGGAGACGGCGAGCGCGAGCGCGAGCTTGGCGAGGCGGCCCCGGGCGTTGATGAGGTTGTAGAGGCGGAGCACCTGGTGGAGGACGTGGTTGTAGAGCGCGCCGAAGAGGCCGCCGAGGACGCCGACGAGCGTGACGGGGAGGAGGTCGCCGGCGTGGTAGCGGACGGTGACGCCGCTGACGTCGAAGAGGATGAGCCCGCCCTCGCCGAACATGCCGCAGCGCCCGTTGCGGCACACCTCGATGAAGCCGCGGAGGACGACGACGACGGTGGCCGTGCTGAAGAAGGTGCGCCACAGCAGCGCGCTCCGCCACCAGGTGGCCACCTCCTCCAGCGCGAAGAGCACGCCGCCGACGGGGGCCCGGAACGCCGCGCACACCCCCGACGAGGCGCCGCAGGTGATGAGGTCGCGGCGGTCGCGGTCGTTGTTGAAGAAGCGCAGCCACCGCCAGCGGAGGCGCCACCGGCCCTCGCCGCCCTGGCTGAGGAGGTTGGCGAGGCAGGCGCCGATGTGGACCAGGGGCCCCTCCTTGCCGAGGTCCATCCCCGACGACACGGCGCCGATGCTGCCGACGATCTGCCATTTTTTTTCTTGTCAGTACTCAGTATTTTATCAACTAAAAAGTGATGAAAAAAAAGAACAAAGATCGATCGATCGTGCCTTGACGATGAGCTGCGGCGCGCCGAACATGTTGGGCGTGTCGACGCCGTTGAGGTAGGCCTTGATCTCGGGGATGCCGGGGCCGGCGGCGGTGGGGGCGAAGACGACGCAGAGCGCGGCGGCGACGAAGGTGAGGCCCAGGTTGACGCCGGCGAAGTAGAGGAAGCCCGCCCAGTAGCGCCGCTCGCGGACGAGGGTGACCATCCGGAGCATCTTGAGGCCGGTGATGTTCTCGATGGCGAGGTTGATGAGCGACGCGATGACGCCGGTGAGGAGCCCGACGAGGAACGCCATCGCCCACTTGAGGAAGATGTACTGCAGCACCTCCACATTGGACCGGCTCCGCCAGTCGTGCTTGAACAGGTCGTTCTCGATGATCCTGCGTCATGCAAGAACAATCCATCTGAGATGGCCGGATGCAAGAACAGAGCAGACTGATCGATCACCATGGAGAACGCAATGCTTACTCGTAATCGAGGCTCTCGATGTGGGAGACCTTGGCGCCGACGAGGGCGAGGTGGCTGGCCGTCAGGGTGGCGCTCCGCTTCAGCAGCGGCTGCTCCAGGGAGCTGATGCCGTTCCCGCCGTCGCCGGTGCCGGTGCTCTCTGGGTCTTCCGGGTCTTGCACGCCGTCCTCATTCTTACGCTTCAGCTCCGGCGCCGGGCCGGGCTCCGCCGCCGGCTCGCCGGCGGCCCTCGTGCTCCGCTCTTCCTCCATGGCTAACTTCCTGGGAAAGAGAGAGAGAGAGAGAGAGGGACAGAGCTGCTCTGTGGCCTCTCTCTCTCTGCTCCCTGAGGCGAGGAGGTGTGGTGTCAGGGAGGATAGATGATGGACAATTGGAGGGGGCCGTCTGAATCCCCTCTTATCAATGAAGGCGGCTGGGCCTTGGCAACTTGCAAGGATGGGCAGCAACTACTGCTGCTGGTGACGCATTGGCAATGGCAGCCTGCTGCCTGATGATCGAGGTCTCTGCCTCTCCTTTCAGAGGACTTCACTTCATTCATATAGAGCATGCAAAAGGTTTTTGGCATGTTCTTGCATGCTTGATCTCTTTTTTTTTTTGAAACTTTGAACTCGCCCTGTGGTGTGGTAGTAGCTAGCTAGTCCTCACATGCATCTTTTTCTTTTTCAAGTACTATGAGCTGTTTTTTTTTTCTGTTGCATGATGAATAAATTCAGCAGTTTAATACTGATTTGTCCATGTAAACTGGGCCAATAATTGCCTTTTTTATGCCGTGAGGACACATGGCGAGGTGATTGAAAAGTCTGATCGACTAATCCCTGGCCTCAGGGGGTGAGGCGCCTCTTGGGAGGTCACTTAGGGCTTGTTTGGGAGGGCTTCCGCCGGCTCCGGCTCCGGCACTGTATTGTCAGTGTAGCGCGGAGCCAGTGGAGCCACCCAAACCAGGCTCCATAGCTTTAATAAACAGTATCGCGTGTCAGTGAGACAAGAGGAGATGAGGGAGTGGAGCCGCTTCGATGAACAGTGCTACTATAGTATTTTGTGCCGTGGAGCTGGAGCCGCATGGAGCCCTCCCAAACGGGGGCCTTAAGGTGATCAGAGCTAGCTAGTGCAATGAACACAGCTCTCTCTCTTGGCCATTTGCTTCTCTTTCAACCCTTACCTTGTTTTTTTATCTATGGATTGTTGATGGATCCACATCAAGGTTGCAAACACAAAGGCGTAAAGGTTGGCCGTATCTACGCAGCGCTGAACTTTCCTTGGGTTTTGGATCAAGTTCAGTCGCCCAGAGTGGCACCTGAGGGCATTTTGGTCATTTCCCTCCATTCTTTGGCATCATCCTTGGCCATGCTGAAACCAAAACCAAAACAAAAGGACCTGTTGAGGCAGCTATGGAATTTTCGTGGAGAATAAGAAATGCAACTAAATTAAACTATACTATAAAAATTGAAACAATTAAATATAATTGTCACCAAAACTAATTTAGCCATACCTCTCATAAAACAGCTTCTGGCCCACCCGTCGGAGTCCGGGTGCTTGACAGCGCCTCGGCAGACCGAAATACCACATCGCGCCGCCCTAAACAAAACAATTTTGTCACCGCGCGTCCCCACTTACCCGCCCGCGCGTACCCACACGAAAATCACGGCTCCTCGATTTTCCTTTTCTCAGTTGACCCCCTCCCCGTCGCTCATTCCTCCAGTCCAGTCGGGGCTAGGGTTTGGCCGGCGGCGCCCCCTGGCGGCGGCGGCGGCTGCCCCCTCCGGCCTCCTCCTCCCAAGCGCACGCGTGTTCGGCGGCGGCCGGCTGTGCCCCTGGCCCAGGACTGGCGGCGCCTGTACCCCGGCATTCTGCGCCGGATCCAGGCTGTCCGCCGGCCAGCCCGCCTCTCCGCCGCCCGGATCTGCCGTCCCGGCCGCCTGAGACCGCGCTCTTGAAAGGCCACGTCGGCGCCTGCCCCTCGACACCGCTTCCCTGTTTGCCTCTGCAGTGCCGATTTGGAGGGTGAACTCCACCCCCCCTCCTCATGGTGCGATTGATGGAAGGGCAGGGCGCGAGCTTGAGGTACCCCAAGGCGACTCACTGTGGTCCTCCCGATGCCACCCTCGCCGCCGGGTCCTCCTCTTCTGAGACGGTGTCCTCCCGACGCCACCAGGTCTTAATATTCCTTTTTTTTTAAAGTGATGGACATGTTCTGTTTGAAGCCATAGTGTGTCTAGCTAGATATTAATCTTAAACTTGCAGCTATCAGACAAGAGCCATTTGAGAATTGTGAAACATATTTCTAGCTTTCTCTTATAATTTGCAAGGTTGACAGAAGCTATGAACAGCTTAATGTATGGATAAGATACAAGGAGAAATTATTTTTATTGAAATGTTTGTGTTTAAAGCTAACTGGAAGGCAAACATAGTACCGGCTACATATATCTAGCTTCTTTTTTAAATCTAGCATATATATAGCTTCTTTTAAATTCTCAATCAGCATGCTACACAGTACCGGCTCCTTTCTGCACTTGTCACAATCAACATGCTACATATTATGGTGCTGTAATCAATCAACAATGTATTTATTCAGATTTGTGTTCTCATGGTGCCATGATCTATTGCAAAATTCAGCTGTATGGATTGTTAGCTGAGTTCCCATGTTAATATTGATATACTTTACATGGGCCAAGCTTCAAGTACTTTGATCTCCATGCTATATACGTAGATGCAATATAACTTTCAAGATCTTTTTTGGGTTACTCTGTTCAGCTAAGCAAAGCAACAGATGCAATTATTGTTTTAAGAACTAATGCTATTTTTTTGGTAGAATATGTTCAATTCCTGGTTGATTTCATATAGGGATGTAAATGGTATGGATATTTTCCGATCATATTCGAATTTGATCCGGTCTGGAAGGGTTTTTATCCGTCTGTATCCGATTCCGGGTATTTTTTATCCAGGACTGACCGCATCAACACGGTCCTGAAACTAGCCGTGCTCATCGCGCTGCCGGTTCTGTTTGGCCTCTTGCTAGGGCTCGGCATGGCGCTCGGCTACGGCTTCTTCATGCGGTGGATCTCCACCTTTAAGGCGTTCCAGCAGGAGAGCGAGGTCAAGAGTTCTTGCACGGCATTGTGGTAAGGCACTGCTCTAGAGCATCGTCTCGTGGCTCCTGCACGACGCAAGCTGGGGCCGTTCAGGTGCTGCGGCTGTTATTCATGCATGCCTCATAACTGACAACGTGGAGATGGTTCTGGATGGAGCACAGGACGGGATGTAGGTCAAGATCAAGGGCCGCTGCATGTTGGTTGGGGACATCGCGGACATGTGCTTCCACTCCTACCCAGTCTGGCTCGAGGAGCTGCGCGAGAGCTCCCATGATTGTGAGGTCCATTCCGCCATTCGATAAGGTACCTGTCTGTCCTCCCACTCCTTGCCGTTTCCCACTGTTTGGTTGTTTAGGATTAGCTCCGTGTTGTGTGTAATCCTTTGTGATAAGGATGGGTTTGTCATGAAAAGGATGTGCTTAGCCTTCTTTTTGCTATAAAATACTCTGTCCTGGTAATGTGTCATCTCCCGTGTTAGACTGTCACTGAGGCATATTCTGCACAAATCCCACTATCATGGTTGTTGAGCAACACACATTCCTACATTTTCTTGAAATCAATATTGCAATTGGCAGATTCAAAAAATTAGGGAAAAGTGCGACTTCTGGGTACACAATGTAAATTCATTTTGAATATTGTTTTTGCCGTTTGCTGGATGTGATGTCATGTATCTTTGTTGCTCTCCTGTGGTTAGTCGTGGATTGCGCTGATCAAGAGCCCTGGTGCTGCAAAGGCTGGCAGAGGCTGCTGCACGACCTCATCGGCCGTGAAGGCCCGTCCCTTGAAATAGTTTGCGTGCCAATCGCTGGCCTGGCCATCCTTTTTTGGCCACTGGTGGTGGTTGGGAGCGTTTTGTTGGCTATCGTCTTGAGCATTTTCGTGGGCCTCTATGGCACAATCATTGTCTCCAGGTTACTAAACTGACAGTGATGAATTATTGCTAATCTGTGGGAAAGATTATGTGATGTCACTTACAATTTTTCTTGCCTTATTTTTTTGCAGGAGAAATCATTTCAAAGGGGAGTTTCATATGTTGTGGCCAATGTTGCAGAACTCAATGTACACCAATGATTGGCTTTACATCCGTGAAGGAATAATTCTCCCAAAGTACAGCATTTCTGTTGACCATTTTGATTTGAAATATCCTGATGTCCTTTGTCATGTGCTTCTTCCTCACTACTCGATTGTTTAACCTTCTATTTTTGAACAATTATTAGGCCTTTCTACAGAAAGGGGAAACCATCCAACTTCAGAGTTCTCAGTCAGAACAAATGCCTCTGTCAAAGTGAAGCACCAGCAATGTTGGTTCTGGATTTGGCTCCTGCAAGATCAGTAAGAGAGGCTATACAAGAAGTCAAAATGGTACATGTATGTTTCCTTCTTTCATGAATCATGAGTTTAATTCATGGCATTCCCAGCTTGTCTGCAAGCTGCACACATTTTCCCTGATATTGTTTTTGAATCTCTATTTTTCTCAGACCCTGATATGCTGGAGGTAGGGAATGGTGGCATGGCTTTTCCTGAGTATCGCTCACATTTTAGCATCTGGGCTCTCATGAAGTAAGTGTTTGTGAATTTTGGACCAATTTTGTCAGTCCTATTCGGTTACTACTTCATCAGCCATTAAGGGGGTACTTGGGTCGAGGGATAAACTGAACAATCTTGTAAAATAAAAAACTCTAATTTTTATTGCTCAAAATCTGTGTCTTTATATATCTGATGATTTATGACTGATGTCTTGTGTGACTGCTCTCCTGAAGCACTGTACATTTATTGTAAACTTGCTTATGACCCATGTTTTTATTGCTCAAACCACAACATTGATAATATATCTGGATTTTTTCTTCTGCTTGCAATATTAATGATTGAACAAATTATCACAAAAATAATAAATGCTATATAAGTCTTTAAGAAAATCTAGATCAGAGGGAGAAGAGCCTCTTTGGGACTAGAAAAGTCCTGGCATCCGGCCTGACATCTGTGAAATTTTTCCCGAACGACAGCACCTACTTAGGGCCAGCAGCATCTGGATGTATTTGATGGAGCTTGAGCCAGTGAATGACTTCTTTTGTGCAAGACCTGGGTTAGAATCCCGGGTGGTTGGTCCCACTACTTGGTGTCCAACCACTAAACTGTCCGTGCATTTGCTAATAAATGCTATATAAGTTTGTTGAGTAAATTCTCCACTTCCTGATATTTTCTTCCAATTTGGAAGTATGACTTGCAGTGTTACCCTTCAGGACCCTCTATTAATTGGCTGTGATGTCAGAAATGACTTCAGAAATGATGAAAATATTGAGCAACAAAGAAGTAATTCAAGTAAACCCAGGTATTATTATGATACTTTTCAGAAAGTAATTGATTACATTAATGTTCATTTAATTGTGTAAACTGTTGAGTTTTCATGTATTATTTCTGTAGGTCCTCTTGGAGTTCAAGGAAGAAAAATTTTATGACAGGGAAAATGCGGATGCTGCGAGGTGATTTGACTGTCAATTTCCAGTTTATACGAGGCTATGTTTCAGCTATAGGATCTGTCCTATGTTAGCACCATTTTGAATTTTAGTGCATCAGTATGTCAGACTAATATAACTCGTGGTTTGCAGGTGTGGGCTGGCTCCCTGTCTGGAAATTGGCTTGCTGTTACTTTGTGGAACCGTTGTTTGGACACTGCTAATATTTGCAATGAAATTGCCAGTGGTAGCCAGTAGGCCTTGATGAATCAGCTGCCTATTCTGTTAGAGATATGTGGAAGCTAAAGCAAATAGTTTCAATTGTTATCAGGTGCCTCTTTACTTTGAAGCACACCAGGTCAAAGGAAAATAGTTTTCATTGGAATTTATTTTTTCCCCATCATGAAACTCTATCAGAAAATGTTGTTGCAACGTTTGGCCCTAAAGTTTACATGCTTGACACAAAGATTTATGTTTTTTTCTCGTGCCATCAGTGTCGCTTCAATTTGATTAATGGCAATAAACTCCATGTGTTTCCCTGTATTCTGTTCCACTCATGCGGAAGTTAGACTCGTGCAGAAATGTTGCTATATTGTTTGCCTTTTTTCTGGGGGAGTTAATACAAGTGGACCCTGTAAAGTCCCCGCTCGAGTTAAGTTGATTATTGTGGAGCCTACAGCCGATGCCATGCTGACCATGGTAGGCACTTGTCATAACTGAGCATCAGAAGCAAGGTTTAATAAATAGAAAAATAACTCATCACATTAAGTATGCATTGATTTTTTTCGTAGCAACATACGGGCATTAAGGCCATAGTCTAAATTTTCTTGCTCACTTTTTTTTTAGAAGGTTCAAAAGGACTTGATAGTGAAATAATTGCTCAGACTATCCTGATACGATTTAAATGCATTGTGGTGTCCCGTACAATGGATGGTCATTTCCCTCTGGTTTACATCACCGGTCTAGGTCTAATATCCAAGATAGCAAACATATGCTACGCCATCAACAATTTTGGTTTCTATTGCAGATGTCAGAGTTGGCATATGAACAAATCCTATTTTGCGTGATGGCATCAAATGTCCGGTGCGAGTAAATGAGATGCTAGGAGAATCATCAAGGAATCAAAACTGAAGAAACTTCTTATAATAATCTAGATTAAATTAGATTTAGAATGAAGTGGATTGCTACATTTTTAGTAAAAAAATAATTTAGTTGTTTTAGTAATTTAGTTGTTTTAGTAGAATTTAATTGTTTTAGTAGTCGTTCGATTCAATATAATCCAACTTTGCTTTGTTATATTAATTATAAATCTCATGTTATTTTAAAATATAATTATTTTAAAATATGTGATATTTTTAAATATAAATATTCTTTAAACATGTGCCTGTGGCATGTGCATCTTCACTAGTTATATTAAAAAAAAACAGGACTCCAACCCGGATAAGCAGTTGCTACTCGTTCGGCGAACAACGAACTACTTTCTGTGTCGTTGTTGCGCAAGCAATTTTAATATGATTTGAGCTAACTGCCCAAGACAAGATGATGATTTTTGAGCCAGGGAAAATGGGATATGCTGATGCGTTTATGCAGAGATGCTTACAGTTCTATGCATGGGAAGATAAGAACGGGCAGCGCGGGGCAATGATTCATGGGTCCCTGTCGCTGAATTTCATATGCTTGGAAAGTTACTGATGACCCGTTCTTCAAATGTAAGCTGCATTCAGCTTGTGTTGTGATTCTTTTGGTGGTGCACGTTGCATGGTGATGGTGTGATGCACTCTTGGCCTCTGGAAGGGCCTTGTTTTTCATGGCATCCAATGGACACTGGCTGCCTGCGCTGCGCTGGCCAGAAAATATACATGTTCAGCTCCAACCTGTCTCCTGCTAGGTGTCAAGGTGCGCATGACAGTAGCTAGCGATGGTCAAACAGAGTTTGTCTGTCATGGTTATCAGTTGCCGTGTTAGATTATTGTACATTTTGTTGCTCGATCTATGTGTGGAATTAATAACACTGCTTACTGAGGTCATTGTGGTTGTGGGATGAGACCCCTTTTATATATACTTGAGATGTGAAAGGGTCCTTTTTCTTCCATAGCGTATTTTCTGTATTTTGAACACTTAAATTTATTGGAGTCTTAACATTCAAGCTATTATGTATTCTTCCAATAACTTCATCATTCTAATTAATTACATTTCAACAAATACACTTTGGCATTATAGATTATAGTTTCTGTTATTTCAATAAAGTGGCCAGTTTATATATGCAACCAAAAACATCATTGCTATACTGTTTCAATGAAAATTTCAACATTATAAAAGAAGTCTAATAGACTTTTGTAGTAAACATGGTAAAATCTTAAATTATTGTGGAACCAGAAGAGTTTGCAATGCAAAAGGACAATAGCTTCAAGGGCCAGATAGTACCTTTTCAACTTTTCATCAAATAAAAGTTAAATTGGGTACCATACGATTATCTTGATGCTTTTCAAAGCTAAATTGGACAAATTCAGATTGCCTCATGCTAGCGCCAGAGCGAAGAGGCAATAATTTGTTTATGAATGAGTATTGTCAACCTCATATTTGGGCAGAGGGACGAGGCAAATAATGCATTTAACAGCAAAGTCTGGTCAGCTTATATATGTCAAGAAAAACAGCACCAATAGCTATTATTTTTTAAAGATTTAAAATAACTATAATGTTTCAATGTAAGAAAAAAAATCTAATAGATATTTGTAGTAAACATGGAAAACTATTAGATTATTGGTCAACTACAACAGTTTGTAATGCGAAAGGACAACAGCTTAAAGGGCCAGACTATACTTTTCAACTTTTCATAAAAAAATATATATGTGTCATATTATTATCACGATGTTTTCTGAACTAATTAAATTATTGCACTGAGGTTGCCTCATGCTAGCGCCAGAGCGAAGAGGCAATAGTTCGTTTTATGAATGAGTTTTGAATCTTTGAACTATTCGGGTAAGCTTCTTATTGTAGCTTGAGTATTATTGTACTAATGAACAGAGACTTTTGTGTGATAAACTATATGTGAGGCATGATTACCCTGATGTTTTTGGAGACAATAACTATGTGAGTTTGACTCATGTTTGGCCCACAGGGAAGAGGCAATAAGTCATCTAACAATGAGTGTTATTCAATCTTTGAACTGTTCTGGAATGAGCTGCTAATTGTAGCCTTATTATTATTTTTATTTGCGACACTATGATTTGTATATCAGCTAAAAACCTTAGCAGCACTGTTAGCAAAAAAAAATATGTATGTCTTCAGGAATCAGCAAGAGCCAACATAAAACCCATTTATAGACACAATGCAATGGTTCTGAATATTTTTGTTTCTTCTATCTCATTCTCATTGAACTGAACTTGTTATGAATATTACTCTGTTTTTGATGCAGAAAAGAAACTAATTCATTCAACTTGAGCACTGTCCTTATAGACAATAAGAAAATCGTAAGACCTCAAAACTTCTTCGGTGAAATTGTCGTTGTCGACTTGTCGCCATTTCAATTTATTTTCGAATTTTGAAAGCTCTGTCACTCCGATTTATTTCGCAACATCCTTTATTCTCTTGAAACCTCTAGAAATGTTTGAATGCCATGTTGTGGTTTGTGGAGATAAGGGCAAGAAGACGAGCTTTTACCAACAACAAAAGCAGGTGGCATGGTTTGGGCGCTGGGGGTCCCCATCGCCACTAGCAAGAATCCATCACTCGGCAGCGTGTGTCCAAAACAGACGCTGTCGTCGTACCTTGTTCCCTTTTGCCCGTAGTAGGCCTTCAAGACTCCCAAGAAACCTTTGCCGTAAAAGGTTTACAAGGACTTATCAATCATCATTATCACGATCTAGGACTCTTCACTCCAAATGGGTATTCGTTCAACCTTTGTTTTTTTTTCCTCCATAATCCCTTCTGTTCTTTTGCTGTTGTCTTCGGATAAAATATATGTTTTTTCCTTGCACAATCATGTTGGTTGTTGGTAGATCCAGAAGGAACGAACTTAGTATATCATGGACGTAGGAACGGTACATGTGCAACTTTGGGAACTCCATGGACTTATGGAAATCATAGTAGACTTGCTCCTAGTGAGAAATTTTTTTCTTGCTACGGTACATGCACGGCCAGTTATAAAAACAGAGTGGGCAGCAATAATTATAATGTGGCATTATTAATATCGCAGCAGCACAAGGCAAGACTTCTTGATGGATCGCCGTATACTTCGTCCCCGTCTCCAACAATAATGTCTTTTATTTATGTGTTTCTCGGTCCATCTGACATAGACGGCCCGAGAAACCGACATTTTGAGGAGGAGATTAAATCGAACACCATGAAGCGTATACATGTCCACAAGTTCCATCTCCATATATATCATCATCTCAACTTAACCAATAATGCCCATGAACAATCTGTCCCAAGACCCAGATAAAAAGCCTCACGACTCACAAGAAAGCACAAATGAGAGCCACAAAAGGGCAGAGTGGTTGTACCAGAAACAAAGGCCGGCCGGTGAGAAACGCAGGCAGGATCATGAGGAATGAGTGTGTGCAAGGTAGCCTCTCTGACCAGACCAGATCTGGATCAGGTCCAGGTTGCTATCAGCATCTGATGCGACACACAAATTTTCCACCTAGAATAATGCGTGTGACTCGGAGAAATGACGAGGCGTGCAGCAGGGAGCAGGCAATGTGGCCGTGCCGGCGACAGGTGGCGTGGCCATCCGGTACACACAAGATTCAGACACAGAAAAGGAGGCAATAATGCAGCAGGGAGAGAGGCTCACGATCCCGGGCTTCCAAGTCACATGCTGCATCGCCTACTGATGAGATGAGAGAGACCGGCCGGCTGATTTGGCAGGCTAGCCAGACGGATGGATGGTTGGATGGATAAACGGCCTCTGGCAGCACCCAAGGGCCGGTTTTTGTATGGACCAGAAAGTGGCTCATAGGTTGTGGGACGATTTTGCCCTTGGGGTTTTTGGGATGATGGTATGGTGGTGCACCTCGCATTACAAGTGGTTTATAAATATGTGTGTAAAAATCTGGAACAACGATCATGCGGTGAGATCGATTGTATGGTTCTCAGAACGACGTTGTTTCGGTGTGCTTGTTTTGTAGCCAGAGAAGAGGAAATGTGGCTATGGGTTTGTAGCTGGGTTTTGGGATGTCGAGCGAGCCTAAATAAGAACTACATCTTATCATAGGTTGAGGCCTGATAGATGACTGCAGAGAAGAAGAAAGAAAAGAGAGCGCAACTAACATTGGTTGAAGGTTGCGCAAGCATGGCTCAGTAAAGAAATCAAAGGCAAATAATGGTAGTGCCAAAGAATTTTTAATTCCTTGACAACTGGAAGCTTATTGTTACATACACAAAGACTAACAAAATTGATAAACTAAACTCACAGGTTATCTACGGGAGCAAAAACTAGCTAAGAATGCACAAAAGCTTTGATGGCATAAATGTCAATTGCTCCAGGACCGTGCTTGGCTCCTTGGGCTCACATGAGCCACCAACCAGCCAATCATGGGACGGCAAAACTCGAGAATGGATTCTCATTGGCAAATTCGGTTCTCCACGTACCACAAATGGACGGCGATAGATGTCGAATCTACTACCAGGAACATGGGGCCATGCGGTGCAGCAGCTGCTAACCCCTTGCTGGCGACACCTTGACTACACCCGCATCTTGGATGTGGCCCAATAGTGACCAATGAATCGGAGGAGAAACACGTCACAAATTAAATAGAACAGTCAACGTGGCATTATTTGGATCAAGGGGAAATTATAATTTTTTGAAACACAAAGGGTAATAATTGGAGAACCGATGATGGGATCGCTTGGTTGATCATCTTATTATGACCTGGATTTGGATCCTCAGGTCAGAATGCTCAATTGTATTGCCAACCAGATTAGATCGCCGATGGCTGATGTTGTGCTTCTTTTCTTTTTCTTTTTTTATTGGTTTTGAGACAGCCGGTGCAATTCTGGAACTGCAAAATTTTCTGTGCCGTTTATTTGCATTAAAAAAATTGTGATGAGATGATGCTGAAAATGCAGGTGTCGTTTTTATTTCTCAATGATATCGCTGACCTTTGAGTTGTGATGTTGCTTGAGACCGTAATGTTGGGGGCAACTTGCATGCTGATTTGATGTAAAGTGTAAACAAAAAGATACGCAGGACGCCATATCTGGGCTGCCTCTCAGCAAATGTGAGATGGAAGGACTCATGGACAGATAAAGAACGCGATCACGAGTTTGTGATTTGGTCAAACTAAGCGTTTGCGAACCATGCCTCAAGAAAAGGATGAACAATAATTTCCTTAATTCAAGATAAAATTAGGAACCGGTGGCTGGATGGATTGGAGGGTGATCATCTTGTAACCTGGACACAAAAATATATGCATCGTCTTCGGATCGGATCAGATCATGCGGTTTAATTTGGATGCAAAACATAACCTTCTGATGAGTACGGTGAAAGCAGGGAGCTGTCATTCGATCTTGTTTGATCTTTGTCAACCTGGACTTCGATTGCGCTGCGGTGCCATGCCGCCGTGGAAAGTTGAAGGGCGTGTGGAAGAAGATGAGACGAGGTCGGCATATCGGATTGCTTGATTGCATGGATCATAGCCGCCTTTTTTTTTCCATTGTTTTGAGCAGTGGACCAGAGCTCAAACAGCCGATGAGTGAACAGATGGAAACCCGGTAGAGCAAAGCGTCCAGCCGCAGCAGCCAGCAGTTTCAGAAGGCACAAGTGTAATCAGGGATGTGCTCTCCGACATTTTTGCATTGCAGTGGTGTTGCAGATGCTGAATTGCTGACGGCGCGGCGACAGCGTGTTCCCACAATTCATGTGTCATCGGCCTGTGCTCTACACTGCAACACAGCAGCCTGTCAAAGTCAAACAATTGGATGCCTGTAACTTGTTATCAGGCCAAAACCACGGCCCATGGATCCAGGCTTCACACTTTCTCAAGCATGACTAGAGAGCAAGCCGCTAGCAGGCGTCAAACCAAGCAAACCAGATCCATCAGGCCTTGTTCATTCAGTTGATCAGGGTAGGGAAGGAGATTGGTGATGCAATATTGCAAGGAGAAGATGGCGACAGAAAGAGGGAATGATGCAGATTAGAAAAAAAAAACTGAGCACTATCTCATCAACCATACCATTAAAAAAAATGGTAGCGCAAACTTCAGCAACAATGTACAATCAAAGCTCAGATAAGAGTCGATAACAGTTGCTGCTGTCAGATTCATTGGTTACTTCCCAATCTGTACCTTCAAACACATAGCAATCAAAAGGAAACTCGGCAAAGAGAATACCACTTGGCAACAATATGATTGCGGTTCAGTACATGGCAATACATCAGAAACAAGGGATGTTGGCATGTCACACAGTCGCTGAGATGAAACTTTGCGGCATTTTCTTGCTGCCAACACCAACACCTTAAAGTGTAAAAAAAAGTCAACTTAACAGCACTTGTTCCCTCCTCGATAGAGTTCTAAAAGCAATTGCAACATTTTGTATGCATAGAAGGAACACAGCAACATGAGATATTTTTTTTAACTCTGTACGATTGTGTAAAGTCAGAAACGCACTGCAGATGAATGCCAAGGTTGTATGTCAAATATAATGGAGCCAAAACTACTAAAGTACAACAATGTGTCAGGATAGTTGATATGAAACTACAAGATTCCCCACACAGCCGCATTACAGAGTATAAGGTAAAAAAATCGGACCCTGTTCTGTTTTCAAAGCAACCTATCCCAAGGGCAACTGGTAAAGCTAGACCGCAGAAATAGACAGAATAACCAATAGTATCTTTCAATTTTTTCTAAGCAATAAAAAACCATCCAATGGAGAACTGGATACAACGTTTTAGTGAAGATACAAAGCACACTGAATTTTCAAAGCACACTGAATTTTCAAAGCAATTAATCTTTTTTTAAGTTTTAGTGAAGATACAAAATACAACTGGGATAACTGCTTCATTGTGTGCCTTTGCGTAGTTCTTTTAATCCAAAGGTAAACAATTGACTTGTACAGATTACTACATGTTTTTTTTTGTCATCCAAGATTCATAGCCTATATATATATCATACAGCAGACAAATGAGTGGAAACAATCACTATCAGGTTACATCAACTTCCAACCACGCAAGAAACCAATATAAGTTGTTACGGCAAAGAACATCCATCTACAGATACTCAGACCTGATCATTCATACCAGGACACATGCATAACTTTTAGGATACATGTCGCTACATGCAAACTGCAGGTTTAGATTTTGATTATATCACTAAGAGAATGACAAAAAAACATACAGTGCTAAACTCTAACATAGACCAATTTCTGAATAATTTGGAGAGAAGATTCGATTACAGTTAGCGTTATAATTTAACTATAACTTTAATATAATGAGCAGCACTAAAAAAATAAAATATGAGTCAATTGATCATTCAAAGAGGATAAAAATTGGAAGACAGGTATAAACAACAGTAAAAAAAAGGATGAGATAAGATCTCAGAAGAAGTAAGAAGAAAACAGAAACAACAGAATAATGGGCTGAACTCAAATAGAACTACACAATCTCTGCAAATATTAGTTATTAGCCAACTATAAATAACCACCAAAGCGTTGCGAAAGAAAAATTGTGTGCTGACAGGTGAAATTAAGGGGAGATGTTTTAGCTAATGCGATAGCCTGATAGCGCGCGACCATCACTAAGCATGTTGCCACTTTTTTGAATCATTGCAGCAGATAGCATGCAAAATTGCAAGGTAACTTTCAGCTGATCTGTTAACTTAGCACCGCAATTGTCTAATATTTCAATGTCATATATAGCTCTGAAAACAGTACCAAAACAAGTCGAGTCATATGGGCCGACAACACATATTGCCTCTGAAAGACCAACTACTTGTTCTTCCCGGACTTCTTCTTACCCCCTGCCCCCGCGCCGGTGGCGCTGACCTGCGGGCGCGGGTGGCGCTCGGCCTCGGCGGCGTCGAGCCACTTGAGCGGGTTGCGGTTGAAGAAGGGCCAGTTGGGGACGGTGACGAGCGCCGTGAGCACGACGCCAGCGGCGTAGACGAGCAGCATGAGCTGGAAGTCCCCGCGCACGTAGCCCGCCAGGAACGCCGCCACGGCCGACGCCACAAGCAGCACCTGCATCAGCATCTCCGCGAGCTTCTGCCCCTGCCAATCCATCCTCTGCCACGAACCAAGAACCAAGATCCGGGTGAGCGAGATGTGGTGTTCCAAGAAGAGGAGGGGGGAAAAAGAATGGATCTCGGATGGATCCTCGCAAGAACGACCCCCGATCTAAATGCTCCCGGCGCGGAAAAGAGATATTCTTGCGGAGCTGAGACGGATCGAGGTAGGGATTCCTTACCGAGGGAAGGGCGATGGTGCAGTGATGGCTTGAGGCCGGCGGACTGAGAAGAAGGGGAGAGGCGTCGACTGGGTTTGGTGGCCTCGCCGTGCCGGCCCGGCGTCGGGACGAGGGGAAAAGGAGAAGAGGACGAATTAGACAAATGCGCAGGGGGCGTGTCTCATATTTTCGTCAAGGTCCTGAAGGCAAACACTCGAGGGTCCTTTCATCAATTTTTTTTGCCAATCTTCTCTATATACGATTCTAGCACTAAAAGAGGGTCAGACAGCATAGCCACGTCACTGCACTATTTCAGGCCGTCGGATCAGCCAGACAGACGGCTCAGATCTTATTTTTCTTAGTTATTTTTCAAAAAAACCTTTGATCTTTAGAGAAATCAACCCGCGGTCTAGCTTGCTCTCTCAAAGCATTTTGCGAACCAATCCTCAGCTTTTTCCGAAATCAACCTGTTCCAACCATTACTTCTACACGAGCAACATTATACATATAATTTGAACACTGAAATGCGTTGCTCAACATATAATTTGATCAAAAATTCAAAAACTACAATTTTATCATAGAGTAAACTTTAAAATTCAAATCGCTTTCGTGCACAAACACTTACATACAACCCGTTGTACTACAATTTGGACACCAAAATGTTTCCAAATCAAAAAAATATGAGCACAAAAGTTGTCTAGAATTTTAAAATCTACAACTTTACTATATAGCAAAGTTTTATAAATTCAAATTGTTTTCATAATTCGTTCAACATGGCATCTTATTTTACTAAAAATATAATATCGTACCACCATTCTTTTACATATTCTTATGATACTTCTACAATAAAATATTATATTTTAATATAACACCACTTCCTTAAAAAACACATATATTAATTGCAACATGATTTCGCAAATACATTAAGTTTTCAACTAATTGTGCTCCACTCTTCCTAATTATTTTACCTTTTTTTTCACCACAATAAATACATAACATAATAGAATACCCAAAATATAAATCAAGAGCAACAACGGGCTATAGACCATGATACTTATATAAAAATAATAAAGCGATAAAAACTACTACATGTATCAACTAAAGTTCACATCAACTACAATACTACGACGGGCCCTACGCAGCACAGTCGCAGGCTTTTCTAGTTTTGCAATACCATCCACACATCAAAATGTCGATGGCCAGCGTGGCCATGTCACCAGTCCTTTCTAGCCGTCAGATTGGTCTGGGTGGGATTTTGCGAGTTCCGATCATTTTGCAAAAAAAAAACTCCTCAAACCTTAGATAAATTAACTCGCAGTCGGACTTTTCCTCTCAAGCTTTTTTTAAAAAAACTCTCTATTTAGCAAAATCAACACGCAGTCCAGCCTCCCTTTCACGTATTTTTGCGAAAAAATTCACAACTTTTATCAAAATGAACCCGCAGTCCAACCTTTCTGGTTTAGAACACTTTGCAAATAAAACCTTTAATATTTTTTTACAAAATCAACCCATCCTGCTGATCCTCTCTCAGGAATTATTTCAAAAAAATCCTTAGATTTTTATTAAATCAAATCCAACCTGTTCCATTCATTAGTTCTTCACGAGCAATACTATACGTACAATCCGAACACCAAAATACATCAAAATTAAAAGTTGTTCAATATGAATTTTGATAAAAAATTTGGAAACTACAATTTTATTGTAGTCCAAATTTTAAATTTTAAAACTCTTTCACAATTAGTTTGTTCAAATGCTTACGTGTGATCTATTCTACCGACAATTTGTATACCAAAACGTCTTGCAATTAAAAATCATTCAATACAAAAGTTGCTCAAAATTTCAAAACCTAAATCTTCGCTACCCAATAAAATTATGAATTCAAAGCATTTTCTTAATTAGTTCAACATAATATCCTATTTTGATAAAAAAATTGTTCCATCGTTCTTCTATGGCTACTCGGGCTACCTCCACAATAACGCGCCATATTTTAATATAACCACCACTTTCTTAAAACAAAATACCTTCAAAATACCATCACGTTGTTGATGGTCCTTAAGTGCCAAATCCGACCGTCAACTAGACTCAATAATAAAGGAAAACTATATACCTTACTCGCATAATTGTATCACTAACCTTGCTCCACAGTTATTTTGGAGTTTTCTACATTTTAGATGATCAAGAGCGGAATAAAACGAAAACACGCAGCAGACGCCACACAGCTACGCAGAAGATCGCATCCGGCGTCACATACTTACAAGGAGGGCCCATCTGGCAGTGCAAACGGGCGCACCACGCTGTCGGGTACCACGATTAGGGACACCCTAATCCGGGTACTAAGATCGCTTTTAAACGCAAACACATGTTAAGGCAACTAGGCCCACGAGGGCCCACGGCCTCCTTCCAATCTGAAAGAAAGGAAAGGACTCAGCGAAGCCCAGCATGCGGCCCATTCGCACCCCTCTCGGGCCCGCGGGACGATCTCCGCCTCGCTCGAGGGCTCATATCGAGACCCTCGGCAGCGCCCCGCATCTCCGCCTCGCTCGAGGGTAGCGGAACTACCCTCGAGCAAGCAACGCACCTCCGCCTCGCTCGAGGCCACCCCTCGGCATAAGGACAAACGGCCCCGCCGCTCAACCGCTTGCCGTACAGGGGAATTAAAAGCCGACCATTCCTCCACGGCGCCCAGGACAGACGGTGTCAGACCGCCATTCCTCATGATGGCTGCGACCGGAGTCCCATCCACCGACTTCGGTCACTGCTCCGCCATCCCGGACGCTGTGGCGGCACTGTGGAACCTGCGACGCGGGACAAGACGCGCTCAGCACGGTCCCCGTTACTATTCTGCTAACTCCGGTTGACCGGACTCCACCTCATCATACGCATGGCCCCGGACCCGCCTCCTGCTTGGGAAAGGACCCGGCGATGCCACGTAACCCTCCTCGAGGGATGCTCAGCACACGCAACTGATGTCCCGGACCTCCCCCCTCGAGGGGTCCGGGACCTCCACGTGTCTCCCGGACCTCCTAGAGTGCACGCCAGCACTCCGTCCAGGGGGTCCGGGACCACCGCGTGCCTCGCCACCGCTGGGGCACGCAGGACCCTGACCTGCAGGGCCCACGGAACGCCATATTTGGAGGCCCGTACACCCTACAGTGACGACCACGCCGCCTGCAGGGGCTGGCAGGACGCCGGCGCGATCTCCGTGGGACCAAGGACGATATCCAGGATGACTGCCATGCCTGACGCCATGGCCCACAGTGTACTTCCTACAGTGTTCAGTCACTGTACCCCCGCGATTCAGGGGAAAACTACGACTTCCACGTCCCACTCATGTACACCGCCCCTCCTTGTGACTATAAAAGGAGGAGGCGGGCTTCCTTTAAACGGACGACTGGGGGAACGGACTGGCTGACTCCCTTCTCAGACGCTTCTGGACATCAGCTACCGCGGTCACCTACACTCACGATCATCGTCATACCCGACTCCTCTTCTAGCAGAGACCTAGGAGCTTCCCTCCCTCTCTCAACTCGCTTGTACCCCCTATTACAAGCACTCAGGGTGCAAGATAATACAGTGCCCTCGCACACCCCCTTTTGCTGTACGTACGGCCCCGCGGTCGGAACCAGGATAAACCGTGCGTTACTGTGTTGCCTCTTGCATCATCATCTAGGACGAGGAAACACGCAGCATTTACTAGTTGGGATCCAGACCCCCGGGTCGGGACACCGACACATGCATAACGCATACAAGGATATCTGGGCCCACATGTCAGCCTGCCAGAGGAGGATGAAGACAAGAGGCGGCCAGGTGGGGCCGGTCGACCCCTTGGGTCGGCCGAACCTGGCCGGCCTCCCGTCGAGGTGCATTTCGAGCAGGAGTCGCTCCCAAGTCTCCTGATCACCTTCCATACGTGCATTTGGCGGGAACCGACCTCCACTAGTATAAATAGGGCCCCCTCTCACCCCTCTCAACACACACACACCCCTCTCATTCCACTCTCTCCAATGAGGCTCTCTCTCTTGCTCTCTTAGCTAGGCAGTGGAGCTAGGCTAGTTTTCCTTAGCGAAGCAAGTCGTCCTCAGAGTCATTGAGCAATCCTCGGCGCCTGGTATGTCTTTGTATCCGATTTTTTAGACTTCTATTTATAATATAGAGATATGCCATGGTTGCTTAGCTATCTTGATAGTTTATCAATCCATGCTTAGTTTGTTCATGAGTTGTGCTACGGATTTGGTTAGGCCAGATGATCCGGGTACAGATAGAGGTTCGTTGTGCTTTCGGGCTTGCTCTAGCGTTTTACTTGTCCATCTGAAGGGTGGGAGACCCCGGGGACGCTAGGGTAGTGACTTCATACATGAGCATGGTGCTTGGGTATGTGGGATCCTTCGGATATGACCGTGCTCCACGGTGTGACTGGGATAGACGGCAGGTGGTGTGATAGGTGCCGATATATTCTAGCACAAGGATGGCCCGATCTTCACGACAGTAGGTTCAAGAACAAGGATAACTTTGTTGCGAACAGCGGGTAAATAACTTTATACTTGCCAAGGTTGGATGCGACCAAGCGACGGGGAGAGAGGCACC
The DNA here is from genome assembly GCF_016808335.1 of Panicum virgatum. NCBI lineage: Eukaryota > Viridiplantae > Streptophyta > Magnoliopsida > Poales > Poaceae > Panicum > Panicum virgatum. The sequence goes on from NC_053138.1 coordinate 46,616,722, forward strand.
GAAACCTTGAGGACTTCGACTCGATCTCCAAACGATCGCAGAACCACAAACCGGGACTAATCCACACAAAACGGTACAGCCGTACTGGAAACCGTGGAGCACGAAGTAGCAGAACCTAGAGGGATCTCTTCACAAGCCCAAGAAGAACAAGGAAGAACAAGGGTGTGCAAGGCACTCAGCAGCTCGGCTGCAAAATAATTTTAGTTTATCAAATGATCAAAAGTACTCTGATCTCTGAGATACATAGGATATTTATACAAGGAACAACCCTTCTTGCTGGGTGTGAATGGACCTTAGAGTTTCTGGAGTTATGGTAAATGAAAAGTCACCACGAACTGAAAACCTGAGGGGCCTCGTGTGGCTGTTGGTCTTCTGTGCAGTCTCCACTCAATCAGTCATAACTCTTTATTGGGAAGTCCAAATGATATGAGGTTTGTTGTGTTGGAAAGTAGACTTATTTATATTTCCAACCATGTATATGTTGCACCATGAAACGTTGTAGATTGGTATAGTTTTGCATGAGAAATTGAACAAAGATAAATTCTCGAGCAAACTCTTGACCTTCTGACCAGTCTTGAGTCTTTTGAAGATAACTTTTTATTGGAGGGTCTAAACGATGTGAGGTTTTCTGTGTTGGAAAGTAGACTTAATAGGATTTCCAAAGAGTACTCATGGGCCCTCATATCTTCTGGGAATCAAAAGTTATAGCTGTTTCTTTTGGTGGTCCGAACTGGTGGTCCGATCTGATCTGGTGCTCTTTTGGGTTCGATCTGGTGCTCTTTCTTCATGTGTACACCTAAGCACAACCAATGTAGAACATTTAGGTAGTATAACATCCTTAGAAGTCATAAAAGCACAATCGATTAGGAATGAATTCACCTGCTCTTGTAGTTTCTTGGCACGACATCTTGTAAGTGGCCCTTGATTTGTATCTTTGATGTTGGATGGTGAATTTTTGACATTTGAAGTATCATGCACGGTTGGAATGTCCTCATCATCCTCCCCCTCTTGAAAAGGAGTTGTCCTCAACTCATCAATCCATAGAATGGAGAAAGATCGGCGACTTTGAAACTTGTGCTCACACCATAAGTATTTGGAAGATCAATTTAATATGCATTGTCATTGATCTTGCGAAGAACTTTGAATGGACCATCGGCTCGGGGCTGCAATTTGCTCTTGCGTTGTTCAGGAAAGCGATCCTTGCATAATGCACCCAAACCAAGTCTCCTGGTTCAAATAGCATCTTCTTGCGACCCTTGTTGGCGCGCCTCTCATACATCTTGGTCATCTTTTCAATGTTTGCTCTAGCTCGATCATGAATGTTCTTGACAAATTTAGCCCTCTTTCTTGCATCAAAATTCACATGTTCCTGCATAGGCAAAGGCAAAAGATCGATGGGAGCAGTAGGTTTGAAACCATATACAATCTCAAATGGACAAATTTAGTGGTCGAGTGTACCGCCTGTTGTATGCAAATTCCACATGAGGCAAGCTTTCTTCCCATAGTTTCAAGTTCTTCTTAAGAACAGCTCTCAGCATTGTTGACATCGTGCGGTTCACAAGTTCAGTTTGCCCATCAGTTTGAGGATGACACGTTGTGGAGAATAGAATCTTCGTCCCAAGTTTACCCCACAAGATCTTCCAAAAATAACTCAAGAACTTGGTGTCACGATCCGACACAATGGTACGTGGCACTCCATGTAGACGCACAATTTCCCTGAAAAATAATTCAACAATGTGTGAAGCATCGTCGCTTCTATGACAAGGAATAAAGTGTACCATTTTGCTAAAACGATCAACCACAACAAAGATTGAATCCCTCCCCCTCTTGGTTCGAGGTAATCCAAGAACAAAGTCCATAGAAATGTCTTCCCAAGGGACACTAGGGATGGGTAAAGGGGTGTATAAACCATGAGGAGGTGTATAAACCATGAGGATTCAAGCGTGACTTAGCTTTGTGGCATGTTACGCAGCGAAGAACATATCTCTCTACATCTCACCGCATCTTTGGCCAAAAGAAATGATCAGCCAGCACTTGCTCCGTTTTCTTGGCATCAAAGTGACCCAGAAGTCCTCCGGCATGAGCTTCCTGCAAAAGCATTAGGCGAATAGAGCAATGTGGAATGCAAAGTTTGTTAGCTCGAAACAAAAATCCATCATACAAATGGAACTTTTCCCAACCCTTGCCATCACAACATTTAGCAAATGGTTCAGCAAAGAATGAATCAGTAGCATACAAATTTTTGATGTTCTCCAAACTAAGAATTTTAGCATCAAGTTGGGATAGCAAAGCATGGCGTCTAGATAAAGCATCTGCAACAATATTTTCCTTTGCTTTTTTGTACTTGACAATATAAGGAAAAGATTCAATGAATTCACTCCATTTAGCATGTCTTTTGTTCAGTTTTAGTTGACCCTTTAAATGTTTCAAAGATTCATGGTCTGAATGTATCACAAATTCTTTAGGCAAAAGGTAGTGTTGCCAAGTTTCCAAACTCCTCACGAGAGCATAAAATTCTTTGTCATAAACTGAATAATTCAGAGTTGGACCACTTAGCCTTTCACTAAAGTATGCAACTGGTCTTTTTTCTTGCATGAGCACACCTCTTATCCCTACACCACTTGCATCACATTCAATTTCAAATGTCTTACCGAAATCTGAAAGTGCAAGGAGTGGAGCTGATGTCAACCTTTTCTTCAACTATTCAAATGTGTTCTCTTGTGCTTCACCCCAGTGGAATGGTATATCTTTCTTTGTCAACTGGTTTATTGGGGCAGCAATGGAACTGAATTCTTTCACAAACCGATGGTAGAAGTTGGCAAGTCCAAGGAAGCTTCACACTTGGCTCACAAACAACCTTGATCTTTTCCTCATCCACCTCCACACCATGAGCTGAAACAACAAAACCAAGAGAGACTACCTTGTTGGTGCAAAAGGTGCACTTTTCAAGGTTAGCATACAAGCATTCCTTCCACAAAACATCAAGCACACATTTTATATGTTCAACATGTTCATCAAGTGACTTGCTGTAAATTATGATATCATCAAAGTAAATAACAACAAACTTGCTAATAAAATGCCTAAGCACATGGTTCATCAATCTCATGAATGTGCTAGGTGCATTGGTCAATCCAAAAAGCATCACCAACCATTCATACAATCCAAACTTTGTTTTGAAAGCTGTTTTCCACTCATCTCCTTCTCTCATTCGGATTTGATGATAACCACTTCTTAAATCAATTTTTGTAAAGATGATAGCACCACTAAGCTCATCAAGCATGTCATCAAGCCTAGGTATGGGGTGTCTATATCTTATTATGATGTCATTTATAGCTCGGCAATCAACACACATTCGCCATGAGCCATCTTTCTTTGGAACTAAAAGAACATGAATAGTGTTGACGCTCACTAATGACCATTTCTGGGCGTCAATATTGCCATAATAAATGGATGAACTTGCATTTATTACACTCATGCCACTAATAAATCACGGAATTCCACATGTCCCTCTAGATTTCTATGAGTGCAGATTTTAGCTGAAAATGAAGGGCAATCATACCCTTTTCAGCTGAGGAGCAAGACGCCGTTCGATCAAACACAGTCACACGAGCTTCACATGGATCAGATGGCCCACCTGAGAAGAAAACCAACCGGAACTGAGTCAAGACATACACCACTGACAAGTGGGCCCCGAGAACAGCCCACAGGACAAAGAGAAAGGTCGGTGGGCCCACTGGGAGGCCGTCCGACCTACTTGGTCGGCCGACCAGCCCATGGGCCCCACCGCCTTCAGTCTTCGACGTGGCACTCTCTGATTGGCTCACAATGTCGGTTCAATGGGTTTCCTGCTGATTTCTCGGCCGAGCAAAGGGTGGCTCCCCTCTATATATATGAGGGGAGGGGCTCCATTTCAAACATCACACAATCTCATCTCAATCCAAGCAATCCCAATCCAAGAAGAGATGTAGAGGTCTTAGGACTAGAGGAGTTCGGGTTCAAGTCATAGCTCGAGGTCTTAGAGTCTTCATGGAGAGTCCAGTATGTCTTTTACTTTCTCTTTATGTAATTCTCTGAGTTTGTACTAGATGCTTATTTATTCTATTCAGTACTTTGGTTCATATGCTCTTGTTGTGTATGTGATCCTTCTTGTGAGTTATGATTGTCTTGAGTGATTCACATGCATAGACTAGTTCGTGTATCATGGCTTTGTTTCATCTTCCTTAATTGGGCGCTCTAGAACTAAGGCCCCGGATAGACAAGGGTGTCCTTGCGCAAGGCTAGAGTGGTGCTTGTTAGCGCAGGCGTGGTGCCTTGGTTGAACGTTTGAATGCAACTCTATCCCACGGTTTGTAGGGGTAGCCGACAGGTGGTGACAGCTCTATTCGAGCCCTAGTAATCCTCCACATTCGGATAGAGGGGTAGGAGGTACATAAAGCCGTCAGATGTTCAAGCCCTAGTAATCATCCACGTTCGGATAGAGGGGTACGAGAGTACAATAGATTATGGCTCTAGTTACCATTGATCTTGCTCTTTCCTCTTCGATGTCCTAGACATATTATCTAGTTGCGCTTGTGTGTTCACTACCCCCTTTACCATGAATATTATTCCCCTATTCGGATCATTGACATTAATCCATAGTGGTTTTTCCTAGCTTAACTAAATTCTATACACCGCCGCCTTCCCTGCGGTAATATAAATGACACCCGCGTTACTCTCGGGTAAAATGCTACGGCGGTACTCCATGCGCTTGCGGATTTATTCGTGGCTCATGAAATACCTGCCACCCCATTGACGTCTGCGGACGCCATCGCTGATTTCTAGTGGTGATGTTGGTAGGCATCAACAAACAGCACAAGGGGAGAGACTTTCCTTCACATAACCTTTGTTGATGAGCTCTTGTACTTGGCGCTGAATTTCTTTTGTTTCCTCCGAGTTGGTGCGTTATGATGCATGGTTAGGAAGTGGAGCACTAGGAACAAGGTTGATTTGGTGTTCAATCCCTATCTTTGGTGGCAGCCCTGGTGGTACTTCCTCGGGAAACACATCTTCATATTCCTGTAACACATCAAAAACAACACTAGGCAAAGTAGAGGGTAAATCGTTAGTGACAAGAAAAATGTCCTTGTACAGGAGTACATAGAACATGGCATTGGGTTCACTCAATTCTTTTAAATCCCCTTTCCTATCCATCATCACTAAACCCTCTTTTCCCTTTGGCTCGGTTATTTGCAGATGTGGAGTTTTATTTGGCTTTGGAAACACTCCCTCACTATTTATGTGGGTCACTCGCAAATGGTTCTCACTCTCTCGCTGTTTTCTTTTCATATCATCCCTCAAAATTTCCACGGGGGACAAAGGAAGCAAAGTGATTCGATCTCCCTTGTACATGAAAACAACTTTGTTGGCACGACCACAAATCTGAACATCACGATCATATAACCAAGGTCTTCCCAAAAGCAATTGGCATGCTTGCATGGGCACCACGTCACACTCAACATGATCATTGTATCTTCCAATAGAGAAAGGAATGGTCACAATATTGCTCACACGCAGCATACCACACTCATTTAACCATTGGATCTCATATGGAGAAGGGTGACGCCGCTGTTTCAATCCCATTCTCTCAACTAATTCTTGACATGCAATATTATTGCAGCTGCCATTATCAACAATGATGCTGCACAACTTATCCTTGATCATGCCTCGGGTGTGAAAAAGATTGTGCCGCTGATTATTCTCCTCTTTCACAGCAGCCACACTAAGCACTCGGCGAGAAACAAAACAATTATTATCTCCTTCATCGGGTTGAATTTCCTCACCTTCATCATGCTTAATTTCTTCATCATATCTTAGAGCATCTTCCTCTGGTTTACTTTCAGATTCCCATTCACCATGCTCATTTATAATTATGGTTCTTAGACTAGGACACTGAGCAGCAACATGCCCACGACCTTGACACTTGTGACAAACAATACTTTGACTATGTGAAAATGATACAGCCGCTAATGCAACAGAGGGGGCTGCTGTACTTGCAGCAGAATATTGTTGTTCTTACTGAATTGCAGGTGAAGAAACAGTAGACCCCATTGTCTTTGCAGTATCAAAAGATGGAGAAGGCCTAGCAGCAACTCCTTGTGATTCCCCCCAACAACAGAGGTACCGGCTTGCTACCTACGCCATGGAGCTGAAAGGGATCGGTTCCCATAAGGCCTTCCACGTCCCTCTTGCTGAATTTTCCTCTCGGTGTGCATAGCTTGATCAACAAGACCTTGCAAATTATGATATGGAAACATCTCAACAAAACTAGAAATTTCTTCATTGAGACCATTCAAAAATCTTGCCATTTTTATTCTTCATCTTCTCTAATTCCAGATCTCACCAAGAGTAACTCCATCTCCTTGAAATAATCATCAACAAATTTTGATCCTTGTCTCAATATTTGTAACCTATTACGAAGGTCACGCTGATAGCTTGATGGAACAAATCGTCTTCTCATTACCCTTTTCATTTTATCCCCATGTGTTGATATGATCACGTCCCAACATAAGCTGATTTTCTTGTATTTGATTCCACCATGTGAGAGCATAACCTGAAAACTCAACAGAAGCAAGGTTTACATGCCTTTGGTCAGAGAGATTATGCACTCTAAAAATCTGATCACATTGCTCTTCCCACTCAAGATATGCATCGCATCTTCCCTTCCAGTGAATTTTGGAACACTCAACTTGACTCGAGCAATGCTGTTCGGATCATCCCTATTGTGACGACCACAATGATGTCCTTCATCATAACCAGCACCTCGATGACAATCATGGTGCTGTCCAAACCGCCCATGGTGTGCAAAAGGATTTTCATTATCATTGAAGCCATCGTCATATTCATCACGAGCTTCATCTTCATATTGAAATGCACATGACGATCATGTCTATGTCCTCCTCCATGCTGATTATAAAAATCAGCACGCCGTCCACCACGATCATTGCCAAAACGATCTTGAAATCCATTACCAAATCCAGAATTTTTATCACCAAATTCTTCTTCTTGTGGATCTCGACCACCCGCTGCGGGAAGACGTTCATTAAACATCCTCTCCATCGTCTCCAAGAGTGAGTTCCCTAGTTGGCGTAACTCAGCCCACGCAACTGGGGGTTCTTCATCTCCATGGTTCCCACCATGAACACTCGAATTAGATCCTGCCGTGTTAGATTGGTAGCAAGAAAGTGGAATAGAGAGAAAAAAAATTGTGGAATCACACAATATCACCACTTGCTTACCCAAGTTCTTAGTCCTTCTCAAGGACTGTGAGTGTGCTAAAGTGGCAGTACCACAGCTGTGATTAAGCTATCGAAAGGATACAAGACGAGAGGTCCGGTTTCAGCTTTTTGTGGAGCTATAGGTGGCTGTTCAAGGGAGGCTTATGGTACTGAAAATTCAAGTGTGTAAGCCACTTAAAGATGGTAAACGTTGCTATTACTAGCACCACAAACTTTCAGATTCTAAATTTAGAACTTGCAGCTACACAATCCACAATATAACCCCTTTCAACTTTTTTTCACTTTTTTTCAACTCTTTCTTTCCGATCTCTCCTTTTTTTTCTTTCTTTTTTTAGCAGACACAAGATAGAATATGAGGGGGGTGGGTGGAAAAAAAAATTTAACAAGAGTACGGCGGAAGAACAATAATGGTGACTAGCAATCAACAAGATGAGTGCAAACAACACAAGATAATCAGTACCAACAAAAGGCTATGTGATTTTTTTGTATGGCTTTTCAGTGGACTATAGGATATGGCAAAACAAATATATGAGATGGATGAAAACAATAACAGATGGTAAACAAAGGATAGATAATTGGGTGATAACAAAAACCTACCGTGACAACGATAGCTCTGATTACCACATGATAGGTGTCGATATATTCTAGCACAAGGATGGCCCGATCTTCACGACAGTAGGTTCAAGAACAAGGATAACTTTACTGCGAACAGCAGGTAAATAGCTTTATACCTGCCAAGGTTGGATGCGACCATGCGACGGGGAGAGAGGCACTGAAACCTTGAGGACTTCGTCTCGATCTCCAAACGACCGCAGAAACACAAACCAGGACTAATCCACACAAAATAGTACAGCCGTACTGGAAACCGTAGAGCACGAAGTAGCGGAACCCAGAGGGATCTCTTCACAAGTCTAAGAACAACAAGGAAGAACAAGGGTGTGCAAGGTACTCAACAGCTCGGCTGCAAAACAATTTCAGTTTATCAAATGATCAAAAGTCCTCTGATCTCTAAGATACATAGGATATTTATACAAGGAACAACCCTCCTTGCTGAGTGTGAATAGACCTTAGAGTTTCTGGAGTTATGGTAAATGAAAAGTCACCACGAACTGAAAACTTGAGGGGCCTCGTGTGGCTGTTGGTCTTCTGTGCAGTCTCCACTCAATCAGTCATAACTCTTTATTGAGAAGTCCAAATGACATGAGGTTTGTTGCATTGGAAAGTAGACTTATTTATCTTTCCAACCATGTATATCTTGAACCACGAAACGTTGTAGATTGGTACAGTTTTGTATGAGAAGTTGAACAAAGATAAATCCTCGAGCAGACTCTTGACCTTCTGACCAGTCTTGAGTCTTTTGATGATAACCTTTTATTGGAGGGTCTAAACGATGTTAGGTTTTCTGTGTTGGAAAGTAGACTTAATAAGCTTTCCAAAGAGTACTCATGGGCCCTCATATCTTCTGGGAATCAAAAGTTATAGCTGTTTCTTTTGGTGATCCAGTCTGGTGGTCCGATCTGATCTGGTGCTCTTTTGGGTCCGATCTGGTGCACTTTCTTCATGTCTACACCTAAGCACAACCAATGTAAAACATTTAGGTAGTATAACATCCTTAGAAGTCATAAAAGCACAATCGGTTAGGAATGAATTCACCTGCTCTTGTAGTTTCTTGGCATAATGTCTTGTAAGTTGCCCTTGATTTGTATCTTTGATGTTGGATGGTGAATTCTTGACATTTGAAGTATCATGCACGGTTGGGATATCCTCATCATGGTAGCCCTGTCCGTCCGGTGTAACAGTGGTGCTGTGTTTAGCATATTCCCTGACGTTCGGGTTCGGTGTAGGAGTTTATGCAAGGAGGTAACATGACTGGATGTACTTCGGTGCGGGACCTTCTCTCCACTATCCCATTTTCTTGGCACCTGTAGTCCTAACCATCTTCAAACATGACCCCAGCTTTGGATAGAAGCACTAGGACACCTAACCTAACCTAAGCTCCAGCTGACTTAACGTAGGATAGATTAGTCCTTTCTTTTGTAGTTTCTCTCTTTTATTCCTTCTTCCTAGAGTGTGGATGTGTGCTGTGTCGCATTACCCTTGCCTATTTCTTTATCTTGACTTACCCCTGTTAGAGTTTTGCCTATTGCTTGAGGCACAATGTCATGGTTAATGTTAAATACAATACCTTTGCCACTACCATCCTTTGGGAATAAATAAATAATGATACCCTTACTCTCTGGGTGAAATGCTACAACGGTATATCCGTGCGCTTGCGGATCCTTCTGTAATCGTATAGTTTATACCACGAGAGTGGCACCCCTTGGGTGCAGTTGCTAGGCTGGGTTGGCGCCCTCATTTCTAGTGATTGCACTAAGGACCGCCAACAGGCATTTCTGAGGCCATTGCCGAGATCTTCGCAAATCCGGTAGCGACTTAAGAAATGCCAACACACGTCTATTAATTGCCACATGATTAAAAGTCTAAATCTTGTCTTCTAGCTAATTGATTAACCGCTCCGCCCTCCCTAATAAATAATTTTACATCTCCTTTCAATAAAATAAATATAGCAAAAAATATCATAGATCCGTTTGGATATTCGAAATAATATACTACTTAAATGATATGATAGTGTAGGGAGGGGGATGAACCGCCCTTACGAAATATATTTTTAGGGGCGGCTCAACCGCCCTCCCACCCCGCCGCCCTTGAAAATGGCGCCCATTTGTCGGGGCGATTGACGAGGTGAGCCACCTTTACAAATAGATTTTCAAGGGCGACTTGATTTCTACAGTACTCGCGCTCCATTTGTAGGAACGGGTTACATTTTATTCCGTTCGTAAAAAAAATCCGAGATGTTGCTACAAATAGTTTTTGTAGTTGTGTCACTTTTAGTCAGCCCTGTTTGGGAAATATATGACTCACTATTTAAGAAAAGCCCTATAGTGGTGGGCATCATCTCCCTAATATCCATCATCTTTATCACGTCATTGATGACTACTCAAAAGTGAAGGGCTGAAGCCCATCACCTATGCCACCTTGTTAATATAAATATTTCTAGTGTAAATAAAAATCAAAAAAAATATTTTCTTTTCCCCATCACGCTCGCGTCGCAAGTCGCGTGATTTTTCTAACGTCACCAGGATTCAAACCCACAATCTAAGCCTCGCGCATATCCTTACTGACCACTGGGCTACACCATCATATGTGACCAACATTGAGATATTTTCCTTTTATCATCATTTTCAAATGTCTTATATAACCCATTTCACAGTTATAATGATCTCAAATGAAAATCTTTTCAACTATAAAGTTGTAGATCTGGTCGCGACCTACAACTTTCATATATACTTTGGTCGCGAGCTACAACTTTCATATATACTTTTTTTTCCATTTGAGGTCATTTGAAAATTTTGAAAAATTGAAATTCAAAATTTAAACCATGTATTTGGTGCCAAAACAACATCAACTGAAAAAAATTTTAACTACAAAGTTGTAGATCTGGTTGGGGCCTGCAAGTTTTGTATAGACCATTTTTTAATATGAGACAATTTAAATTTTTCAAAATCGCGTGTTCAAATATTATAAAAAGTCACAAAGGTGACGCACCTTGATGTTACACGTAGCTATGTCATGACAAAGGTGACGCGCTTTGATGATACTGGTCATCTTTGATTTGTCAAAGTCCGTCACCTATGCTAACTTTACATGTGACATGCTTTGATGTTGCCCATCACCTATATGAAACTTATAGGTGACAGACCATAAATGTGGTCCGTCACCTATAATAAAGGTGACGTGCTTTGATGTTGCACGTCACCTATGTCACAAGAAAGGTGACGGGCAATATTTTAGGGAGCCCCTCATGGTGTCAAAGATAACGTGCATCATCTTCATGCTAGACAGCCACATAGACATGCAAAAAACTAGATAGCCCGCTAGAGTTTCAGTAGCGGTGTGGACCATAACCCTTCCTAATGGTATGTACCTTAGCAAAGGCTACTACCCCAAGAGGACCGGGCTATACCCCAACACCGACCCCCTTCTTGCCCTTTCAGTAAGGCTACCCATTAACTACACGCCTAATTAATCGGCTAAGGTAAGAGCCATGTGATATTGTGGTTCTACGGTTTTCTTGGGTGGTTCTCCACGTTCCATTTAAACAATGTGATCTTGTACTTTAAACAAGATAGAACAACATAAAACCATGATTATCATTTCTCAAAAGATTATAACACCATTCCCAAAGTTAAGCAACTAAGCCGTTCTACCCAACAAAATATTTAAACCCTGCATTCCAAGGCTTAGGTAAAAAGACTAGGTAAAGTCCTTAATAATATTCCCATCATTTTCATGCATATAACAATATAATAAAGTGTTTCATCATGCTGTTATTGGGATAAAAAATGGAACATGTAGAGGGAAAAGTCCACTTGCCTTCCTCGTTTAATTACTGGTTCTCTTCCTTGTATACTTGTTCTTGCTCTCCCACAGCACATCATCTACACAATCACACAAACAAAAACAACAAAACAAAATAAGAAACAGTATAAAAATAGTAAAAATAGAACTGAAAAAGTTGAAAAAGATGTAGAGCATGATGCAAGGATCGCGTGAGCGCAAGAATCACTAAAAACAGAGTTAAAACATGAAAAACAGTAAAAACAGAACTGAAAAAGTTGAAAAAGATGTAGAGCATGATGCAAGGATCGCGTGAGCGCAGGAATCACTAAAAACGGAGTTAAAACGTGAAAGATCTGGCTAGAACATGGTTCTAGGGACTTGTTTGCGAGAGATATAAACTTCCAGGGGCTAGATTCGAAGAAACCAGATGCTAAAACCTAATTAAACCCTATACGCAGAGGCTATCATGCAAAACTAGGGTTCAGGGACGGCGGGCACAAAGACTGGAAAACTGGAAAAGACAGAGGCCTAAACAAAAGAAACTAGACCTAAATCTATTTACTTTTGAACTGGACAGGACTGCAGGTTGATTTTGAAAAAACTCAGGGGCTCTTTAGCAAAAGCGCCATAGTTGATCGGTTTTGACCGGGGTCAGGACAGATCTGATCCGTCGGATTTTGATCCGACGGCGTTGGTGCGGCTATGGCGGCTCGGCTCGGCTGCGACGCGGCTCAGCTCAGCTCGCCTCGCGGCGCTGGCGGCTCGGTGGGTGGCGCTTTGCACCGGCAGTGATCCAAGGCGGAGGCGGACCGCCGGAGTCCACCGAATCCGGTTCTCCGGTGCTCGGTTCGGCACGGGACTCGGCCGTGGAGCTTGTGTGCGCGACGGGGAAGCCGATGGTGGCGTCGGTGGGGGTGCGCAGAGCTGGGAGGGTGGTGCGCCATGGCGCACGACGGCGGTGGGTGGCGAGCTCGCCGGGGAATGCGCTCGGGTGCCTGGCTTCGTGCGCGGGGTAGCCGTGAAGGATGAGAGGGCGACGGCGCATGCTATGGAGGGGCCAACGAGTCTGCGCGAGGTCGGCGAGGTGGTGTGCCATGGTGTGCAGGCAGTGCTCTGCTCCTATGAGCAATTGCCGTGGTGGGGTAGCGAGATCGAGGGGGAAAATGGTTGGCGACGAAGGTATCTACCTCGTGAAGCTCCAGCGACGGCTTGCTGGTGAAGAAGAGCAGTGGGGCGACAGATCGGCAACGAGCCCGAACTCGGGAACGGCGGCGCTGTGCAGAGGTGGTGGAGCGGGGAGCGGGCTTGAAAGAGGAGAGCATAGAGGTTGGGTGCGTGTTTTGTAGGCCGAGGAGGGGAGCAGAGCGGGTGACAGTGGAGGGGACGGCGAGCTCGGAGGTGGCCGGCCTTAATGGCTATGGTGGCGGCCTCCATTGCAGAGGAGGGAAGGGAAATGGAAGGGGAGGTGGGGAGGCGCGAGTGGAGGCTCCACTGAGCCTTGATGGCGCGGAGTGAAGGAGGGGAGGGAGGCAAGCGGGCTCGGAACTAGATGGCCGGGCGGCGCTCGGCTCAGGGAGGTGAGACGCTGGAGGGCGGGAGGTAGCGGATGATAGGTGGGGTCCACCTATCGGTGAGAAAAAGGGAAGGAGGGTGGGGTGGGCCGGTGGTGAGCTTGCTGGGCCTGGCAGAAAAGAGAGAAGGGGGGAAGAGGAAGGTGGGCTGGGCCAAGGGAGAAAGAGAGAAAGTTTTCTTTCTTTTTTTACTCAAACTCATTTGAACAAAAAATCATTTGAAATCAAACATAAATTAAATTTTGGGTGTTACAGTATTGCATCGGATCATACTCTCCCTATTTTAAGAAATTATGCAGCTTTACTTTCCGAAGATAAATTTATCTAACTTTCCCCATGTAGAGAAGTTTGAGTTACGTGAGATGTTAGGATGATGAAATTCAATTCAAGTTGCCGTTGGATTTTAATAAATAATATAAACTCTGCTATATGTCTGTTATTTACCATGGTCTAGAAACACTTCTGTTTCCTTTATTTTTGGGTATTGTTCCTTGTGCTCTTGAATAAAGAAATATAATAGAAGTTAAAAAGGAAAAGCATGTGAAAGGGCATGTAGTCTAGTGGTTATAAGTGGCTCGGTAGCACTTGAGGTCCTGGGTTCGACTCCCCATGAGAGCGAATATTCTGGGATTTAACGGCGTTGTGCATTAAATGGTAGGCGACGTTCCCGTCGACAGCGAGACGCCTGCGTGGTGACTTCGTCAATCTCGAAGATTTGCCGGCTCAATCTTCAAAGATGCTCATAGGGATAGGATTTGCGTACGTGTGTTCATAGGGGTGTGAGTGTGCGTGCGTTGTGAGTGTCTTAGTTGTACTGTATAATCTGGTTTGTGTACGTGTGTTCATAGGGGTGAGTGTGCGTGCGTTGTGAGTGTCTGAGTTGTACTGTGTAGTCTGGTTTGTGTACATGTGTTCATAGGGGTGTGAGTGTGCGTGCGTTGTAAGTGTCTGAGTTGTACTGTGTAATCTAAAAAAAAGCCTGCGAATAACTATTTCTTGTTCACGATCCATATGCGGGAATTGGCTCAATGATATGGGAAAATAATGTAAGATTCGCCAAGTAACATCCAGTGTAGAAATGAAGAATTGACTTATTATTGTTACGCAACTAGCTCAATCTTTTTACTCTCCTAGTGTGTGCTCTGTTTCTACGATGAACCTTAATGCTTCAGGTGCTTATCATTTGATTGAGAGTAATATCTTAAATATCACATCATCCATGAGCAATGAAAATACTGTGAACCAAATTTAGCTAATCACGCTGAAACAGGAATGCTCTTGGATTTCACATTTATTTTTTATTGGTCTAGGTTCTGAGAAAGAAGGTAACTGGAGGATGGGATCCGACTTACACAAGGAGAAGTTTTTTCCCGATCTGGAGATCAGTATTAGGTGCTCGGTGTGATGTGTTGGTGTATCCATCCTATGCAACAGCAGATGATAAGATGGTGCTTGATCTTGAACAGCTTCGTAAGAGAATGAGCGATGGGTCTTCAATTCCTAATTATACTGGATGAGTTGGGAAATTTCAGCAACTAATTAAGTACTCATCAATCTAGAAAGTTCAGTACCCAATGCTTGCGAAGGTGCTAAACAATGCATGAGTGGAAAGATATGTCATGAGTTTTCTTTTGAAGTTTCTTAATTAATACTCCCTTCTTTTTTTACATGTTGTATTAGATTTGTCCTAGTTGAGAATAGCAACTCAAGTATATTACCAGGTCCAAGGGGGCAAATATGAAGATGTACAAAGTGCAAAAAGCACCCTACACTAGTGAGTAAATACACAAGGCATCTGTAACACCCTAAAATTAGTTATCAGGGTTCAAAAAAAAATTAGTTTTGCAATATTTTAAACACATCATAGGATCTAACTTGATTTGTTGCATTCATGATGGTGCATATTTTATTTTTGTATAGTTGTGCTCGACTTTCTAAAGCTCCCAGAGTTTTTTGAAATTTCTTGAGTCTTTCTTCTATTTTCTACGACTTTATCTCATTTTCTAGGCAAAGGAAAACTCCTTTTCCTTTTTATTCTCCCTTTTTTCTCCTTTTTATTCTTTTCATGGGCAACTCCCCTTTCCTTCCCCTTTCTTTCTTTCTACCCGTTATCGGCCCAGCCGGCGCGCCCCATTTCTTTTTATTTCTTTCTGTCACCGACGGGCGGGTCATCCCCTTCCTCCCGTTCCTCATGCCTTTTTCTTTCGTGAAACACGGCCCTAGAACCCGAGCCGTCTTTTGTTTTTTTGCTCTGCTCCTTGCGCACATGCACCGTCGCCTCCAAGCTCCGCTTCACTCGCCATCGCCGATCTCCTCCTCTCGCCGCCGTCCGCTCAATTCAGGTAGCTAGGAGGTTTCCCCTTAGGCTCCTCGATCGTTCCCCCTCAGTCTTCCTGTCAGACCCGGGACAGCGGGACTGCCCACGAGCACAGAATGTTCTAGAGCAGGGAGTAGCACATGGATATGCCCTACCTCTTTTGTATCTACCCGAATAGGAGTAGAACTAGTCGACGTACTCGGGAACTAGCCGAACTCCTCGGACTAGAATCCTAACAGAACTCGACTAGGACTTTCCATGTAACCTGGTCCCCCCAAGATATATAAGGGCGGACAGGGACCCCTCCAAACGATCAAACAATACCAGAAGGAATACAAACCACCACACAGGACGTAGGGTATTACGCTCCGGCGGCCCGAACCTGTCTAAATCCCTGTGTTCCTTGCACCATCGCGTTCTGATCTCGGCGAGTCCCTACTCATAACCACTCTTCTCGGGATACCCCTCGGAGAATCCGACGGTAAAACACCGACAGCTGGCGCCCACCGTGGGGCCTCTCGCCAACGATCGCCAGAAGAACCCGATGGCTTCTCTCGACGACAATCCAGTGCTAAAAAAAGGCACATTCTTCCGCGTCGGCTCCTGGATCTTCGTCGCCGATGGATCAGGCGGCTTTAAAAACTACTCAATCGACCAAGATCCTCTAGAAGTTTCAGAAGCTGCAAAGCGCCACGAATTCGACGAATTCATCGATCAACTCGAAGAAATCGGATTTTCGGACCTCAACAATGAAGCCCGGATTCAACCCGAATTCGACGCAATCAGAACCAAAACACTCTCCGAGTTGGAAGAGGATATGGAGAAACTGCTGGAAGATTCCAAGCAAGAAACTTCCACGGACGGAAAGACTCTACTTCCCAATTGCATCCATGCCACTGAACCAAGTCTTCGGAAGAAAAAATCAAAGACTAGCTTCAAGAAAACTACCGGAAAAAAAAGCCGTTGAAAGACACTTTTTCAAACATCGATAATATCGATGAAAAGATCGAGCACTGCCTTCAGTTAGCTGAAGACACATTCAACATCAACACTTCTCGCGAAGAACTCTCCAACCAGTGGATTCTCAACTCTGCAGAGCTGGAACAAGATCAAGCTTTCATCAAATATCTCGAAGAATTGGATGAACCAATCTTTGAATACGAACTAGCCGAATGGTCACACGACATCGACTTGTTCATGGAAGGATTAATCAATCCCGACAAGTTTGAAGCTCTCTGGGAGCAATCAAAAGTGAAGAAACTGTGGGACAATTCGCAAAATAAGTCAATGACTGGATTGGGTCAATATCTATCACAATCCCACCCCACAGAAGACTCTGTTTCAATAGAAGACTACATGATCCAAACTCCAAATTCTCCTACTCCACAAGAAAATCACCGCCCAACGCACCTATTCTCTTCAGAAGAACGTGACAATTTGGAAAAAATACAACCAATTCATAAACGAACTAGCAGTCCGAATCGAAGGCGGATGGTCTCCAGCAAACACCATACCATATGATGAAAACCTTCTTCGACATACTCTCGGAATCCCCCCACAAGTCAACTCAAAGATAGAATTCTACCCGGATTTAGTTCAAGACATCAAAAGAAACCAACTCGCGCCACAACCCGATTCGGATAAGAAGACTGAATTCGAAAAGAAGTCGACTTTTACAGTCACCATAAAAGGAGAACTGCAGTCCTGAAATCAAGGAGAAAAATAGTAATTCTCAGAAGACGAAGAACTACCATTCCAGCAGGGCCTTCCGCTCAAGGAAGACAACATCAATTCGAAAATTCGCGGCCACAATCGCGAAATTTTCATGGCTTTCCTTTCGGATGCGACAAACCGAAAAGCTAATTCTTCGGCACTAGAAGACCTGGACTACGATGAATTCCTTTCTGAACCGGAAATGAGTGAAGCAGCAGCAACTAGCTATGAAACTCCTCCACCTCCACCAGAAATCACAGTCACTGTCCACCTGGACAACAACCCGAAGATGATTCTCAAGACAGAGCACCATCAACAACTTGGCGACTCGTTCGACTACTCCAACAGCGACTTACACAATGTTATCAACATCGGTCGCAATGCAAAAATAGTCATCATCAATAATGGTGAAGATCATGAAGATGTCGAAGCCTACAGCCCGACATCCAACTTCAAAATACCTGATAACTACAGGAACAACTCACGGAAGCGACGCCGCGACAAGGCAGCACCTCCTTCCCAACCAAAGCAGTCGACGATTGATTCTACTCACCAAAAAATTCATTCAAAATGCTTCCTGCACCCCAAAAGAAAGCACTTGAGTTTCCAATGCATCATCCTTCGCAAAGCACTCGGAGCACCTCCAATTTCTGCCAACAAAAAAGAGAGCCAACACGAACAAAATCCTTCCTAACAACCAAATGAGAAGGAGTTAAATGTGCCAGTTACTCACTGGAGTCATCTATAGGGCT